>NC_087445.1:35578191-35902736 GCF_036321535.1 Camelus dromedarius | reverse complement strand
CAAAATCAAAGTAGAGAACTATGATGCCTAGGTCCAAGAAAGAAAGTCTTTATCCATTTAATGCCTTTTATTCATTTTGCCAGACTTTAAAAATGGAAATAGCTTTGCTGACTTCTTACAAAATTAATATATTTTCATTGTAAAAAAAAAACCAAACAAACCTGGCATACAGTCAAGTTTGGAAAGGAAGGTAAAAATCAGCAGGACTCCATTCTCCAAAGCTCAGAGAGACAAACGCTATTCACTTCCGGGTGGGTTTTGTTGTAGCGGTGGTATGCAAACAACTGGTATTCGCTACCCAGAGCTTTCCCCTGTTTCTCCAGGAAAAGTTCACCCAAATTCCTTTGGTGCAAATTCTCTCCCTCTAGTTCCCAGGCTGGCGGTGAGAGATTGCCTCACTCTGGGCTTCCAGTTGGGTCCTTAATGGCTTAAACTCACCAGTGCAGCCCATCCCCCTGGCCAAGGAATTTGGTTCAGGAGCGGTCATGTGACCCAAGCCAGCCCAGCCCCCGTGAAGCTCGTGTCTTTTTCTGGGACGTTGAAACAAAGATGCTTTCTACCTTCCACTGGACACGGATGAGGAGACATGTAGCCCCGGGACTGTTGGCAGCTACCTTGTGATCATGAGAGAAGTAACAACACAGAATGCGGAAGAGAGAGATAGAAAGAAACCTTCCCCTCTTGGAAGTTACTGAGCCTCTGAAAATCCTGCCTTTTCAGTTACAGGAATCAATACCTTACTTTATTATTAGATCAGCTTTGAGTTGAGTTTTCAGTTACTAGCAGCTGGGAAAGTATTCTGCTCAATAGCAGTTCCTTTGGACTTCCTTCTGACATACACCCCCACCACCCTACCCTCACGCATATGGTTTTATGAAAAAATAGGGGTTGTGATATCTTTTCAGGCTGAGAAAAACAGGCCTACATACTGGTGATTTCTAACGTCCTTCGTGCCATTTACAGCTCTACTTAAATGTTATCCCAAAAGAATATGAAAACAAATATATGTATATTCATGTATGACTGAAGCATTGTGCTGTACACCAGAAACTGACACATTGTAAACTGACCATACTTCAATAAAAAAAAAAATTTTAAATATCATCCTAGTCAGGCTTTTCCCGACCCACTTAGTCTAAAGTAACTCCATTCCCAGTCACTCTTTATCACAACACCCTTTCTTTCATCATAGCACTTATGCGACTCAACTTTAAAAGTATTTATTCCATGTCACCAACTGTTAAAGTGTAATAAGCTCCATTAAAAAAAGAGATAACCTGTATCCCGATTTTATGACAGTATTCTTACAAAGCAGATGTTCAGTAAGTGCCTCTTGAATGAATGAATGAACATCTGAATAATATTTCATGTATATATGACAATTTATTTAAAATACGTTCCAAGTGTTGAGTATTCGGGTAGTTTCCAAGTTTTTGCTCATAAGACTGGTTTGGCTCTGTGACATCTTCATATATTTAATTTCTTCGATTCTTAGTATAAATTTTTAAAGTGGAACTGTTGATCAAAAAGGCAAACATATCTTGAAGGGTCTTGATATATATTTTTATGTGGTCCTGCAAAAAATACATGCCAACTTACACTCCAGCTACAAAGCAAGAGACCCTAAGGCTCCACTTCGTTCCCTACAGATGGAAAATATCTCTTTGTTGTCTTATTTTCATGTCATTATTAGTGGAGTTGAATTTTGTTTCATATATTCATTAGTTATATGTATTGCTTTTTAAGGTAACTTTATCCTTTGCCCATTTTTCTATTGGGATTTCAGCTTTCCTTATTGATTTGAAGGCAGGTTTTTTAAAAGAGTAGATGGAGGGTTTACCTTACATATTTATATTATATCAATATCCAGACATCTGGATCT
Organism: Camelus dromedarius; assembly: GCF_036321535.1. NCBI lineage: Eukaryota > Metazoa > Chordata > Mammalia > Artiodactyla > Camelidae > Camelus > Camelus dromedarius. Next base: position 35,900,854 of record NC_087445.1, on the reverse strand, counting down.
GAGCCTTCAACATTCATTTGAAGTTAGAAAGTCCAGCTGCAACTTCTGGTCCTCTCCTCGTTGGTGGGCTTCTCAGAGAGGGAAGTGATGGGATCCTGGGGTAGTAGCAGCCAAGGGGCCGCACCTGAGTCTCAAAGATATGGTTGGTGTGCCTACAAGTAACAGGCAGCAGAGAGTAATCAGCAGTCTGACCTGCAGAGATCTTGGCATGGGTTAGTTTATCACGGGGATGTAAATGGCTAGCCTTTGAAAGTCTTACTTGATTTGCACGAGCCAAAAGCTTTAGGTTTGATAAAGTGACTTGAATGATCACAATGAAGAGGCACAGTCCCTCAGTCAATTTCCAGTCACACACGAGCCTCCAAAATATTCTGCTAAGTGAAAGAAGCCAGACACACAAGGTCGCATATTGTATTATCCCATTTATACGACACATCAGGAACAGGGAAGTCTACAGAGACAGAAGGCAGACTTGTGGTTGCCAGAGGCTTGAGGGAGGGCTGTGTGGGGATTAACTGCTTAACGAGAATAGGTTTTCCTTTTGGGGTGATGAAAATGTCTTGGAGCCAGACAGAAGTGATGCTTACCAACATTGTGAATATACTAATTATCACTGAATTGTATACTTTAAAATAGTTAACAATTAATTTTATATTACGTGAATTTTATCTCAATTTTTAAAAAAGAACTTTTATATCTAGTTTTGTTTTTTTTTAAAGGCTTATATCTGTCAAGGACCTACCACATGTCAGGCCCTGTGCTAAACAATTACCTGTATTATAGCATATAATTCTCTCAGTCAACCTCTTGTGAGGTTTTTTATACTTAGCATACAGATGAGGAAACTGAGGTTGAAACAAAGAGGTTATATAATTAGTCTAGGCTCACTAATTGGTAGTTTTCAGAGAGGGATTCAAACACAGGCAGTCTGCTCAGGGGCCAACATCCTCAGTCACTGTGCTTTGTTAATACATTGCTTTCTTCAGATAAATTCTCCCTGAGCTTTGTCAAAGAAGAAAGGACACGGACATACATGGGTGGTAGGTCTGGGCAAGTATTTTTGCAGCGCTTACCCTGGGCTAGTCACTTACGCAGGTTCTGCACTGAACGCTCACAGTCACACGTTGTAGAAAGAAACACTGCCATCTTTACTTTGTAGATGAAGAGCCTGAGGCGCAGGCAACGTACCAGGTCCCAGGACCAGTGAGTGACTGCAGCCGATCAGATCAGCCCAGAGGCCAGCCCTTGCTCTGAACCGAGGATGGAGGTGACGAGCTTCACTCCAGCCTCTCAGGCTCTCTCTCACAGGACCCGTTTCTTCTCTTAGCTCAATAAATCTGTGCAGCAGGTAAGAAAATGACAGTTAGGGAGAAGGCACTGCCTCCTCTTCACGTCCCACAGAAAGAGCATTGCCATCCTTCCACCCAGTTAGTACAAATGTGCAAGCCTGGAGAGCTGGTTTCTGTCCCCCTGTCACATGCGTTATCTATTGATGGATGAGTACTGACTAATTTATGAAATGCTAATTAATTTAGGCCTGAAGAGAAATACAGGGACAGGGATCAGTCCTGTAGCTGGCCTAAAACTATCACCTAATATCCTGTGATGTCCCAGACTACGATTTGTTTCTTTAGGGAGTTTTTCAGAATGCATTTCCCCAGACCAGGTCCACAAATGTGACCTCTGCAATCATCCTGCTAACAAAGGCGGACGCCCAGCCCTCAGAAATCCCATCTGATCCGTATTCAGGAGAGCCTTAGGAGCTAATTTTCTAAGCGACAAAAATTTATTTGCCACCCTCCCCCCAAATCTCTATTTCTTATTCCAACACATTTCAGCTGTAGTAGTCCCAGAGAACAGGACCTGAAGAAATATACTCAGGAGCTCTTTCTAGAGTCAGGTGAAACGTCTTGCCCATCTCGTAGAGGAAGTTGCAAACCATGCCGGAGAGTGGAGGAGCTCCTCCTGCGTGTTCAGGATGCTGGCGTCCCTTGCGGCAGCATGGATGCTGCACATGGCTTGGGTCTGGGAGGGGATACGGGGAAGAGGAGAGAGAGGGTTCCAAACTCAGTGCTATCACCTGTCACGAAGGCCATATTAGTCAATGAGGCTGGATGGGTTCTATATGGGGCAGCAAACACCCAGCTCCAGCCTAAGGCTGTCATGCACAGATGGGCACACAGAATTGCCAAATCTACTCCAAATCTACCATTTTAAAAAGAAAAGCCCCAAATCTGGACTTGCATGTAAAATCTGATTTTTAAATTTAAACAATTTTCATCACCCTGTGTAGGCCAAACAAAACATCTTTGTGAACTAGATTAGTTCTATGGGTTCAGGCAACTTGCAAATTCAGTTCTAAAGTGCTTCTCTTTTAAATTGCAAATAGAAACCAATACAACATGATCAACAAACTATTTTGAGAGATCCTACAGGAGGGGCCTCTAGAAGGAAAGACTGGAAGACTGGACTCAGAAGCAGAAACTTTGTTTGGAATCAAAACTATTATACATATAGGCTAAAGGTTCTAAACAAGTTATATAACCGAAGTTATGGATTATTTATAAAACTGGCATAGCCACACCTGCCATTGTTACTATGCTGGGTTGTGGCAAAGAACAAATCAGACTATCAATTTAGGCATTTCTCATGCAAATGAAAGGATTTCCAATGTAAACTTCTGAAAGGCAGAGCATAGGTCATATTCAGTCCATAGTGCTTGTGTTTATTTATTTGTACGCAGATGAACTCAATAAATATTTTTATTTGACTTAGCTTATCAAAACTCCTGCTATAATCCAAATAAAGACAACTAATTTTTAAAGAATATACAGATTTTTTTTTGTGACTATTAAGCATAGTAACTCACATGGTGACTGATGAGCACTAAAACTACTGATCAAAGTTCCCAGAGAGTCAAATTACACGCTAATGTTTAGATTTTTGTATGAGATGCAAATTATTTCTGTCTGGTGGAAAAGAGAAAGACAAATGTTATCATTTACAATTCTGTAGGATATTAACCAGTTTTGTATTTATCTCTGAATTCTTATTCTAACATTCCTTAATTGCTTATATATACCTTGTTCCTCAAATGCCCTTTAAACCAGTCTGAACATCTCATTAAGTAATGGCCTGAATAAAGTCTTTTAAGTGTTCATTTTATATTTGCATATATATGGCTATTTTGCACGAGAATCATAATTTTATCCTTGTGAAAAACATACTTTGATATTAGCCTGTCTTTTCCTGGCCAAACTTAGTTCTTGATAGTTTTTCTCAACTAGTTTTACTAATGGTCTCCAGTTTATATCAGTCCTATCAGTGTTGAAGTTTAAAGTGGGCACAATGTTAGAAAATCTTATGTCCCTGACATACTATTGTGATAAAAGATAAACACTGCATTTCAATTGATTTCTCTCTTCATTCATTCATTCATTCATTTCATTTTCCAACAAACATTTCTGGAATACATGCAGGTCACTGAAGAGGATACGAAGATAAATCAGTCTCACACACTCACACACACACTCTTACACACACACACACACTCCCTTTAAGGTTGTTCAGAAGTGAGCAGGAACCAGATCTGGACACTCATAACTAGAACATCAGGGATACAGATGAAGGTAATGGAAACTTATGGAAGGAGTCAGTGATAGATTTGACTGGGGGCATCAGAGAAGGCCTGACAGAAAATGTGACATATTAGCTGTATCTGTAAGGATGAGTTAGGATTTTGAAGGACAGTGAAGAAATGGGAAGTGTATTCCCAACAGAGGGAACAGAAGAGAATTCAAGAAATGCACTTTCTTGACAAGTCCTATGAAAATGGAATATACATGGGCTTTGCAAAAGAAAGTTACCTGAAAAAGGATTTAGGGGTCTACTGTTACATAGCAAACTACCCCAAACTCAGGGGCTAAATACAACTCTTGCTTAATATTCCTCATACATCTGCTGATCTAACCTGGACTCAGAATGTTTCTGCTCCACATCCCTCTCTCGCAGCCCAGGAAACAACAAGTTGCCTGAGGAGTTTCCTTCCCTAGGATGGCAGAGGTGCAAGAGAGCAAGTCACATGGTCAGTCCAAAGCCAAGAAGTGGGGCAATATACTCTGACTCTTTAGTGGAAGGAACTGTAAAGTCATATGGCAAAGAACATAGACACTGAGCTGGGTGCAGAACAGACTCCCTGGGCACAGACGGTAGAAAACCTGAATGCCATGATAAAAATTAAACTTTGCTGCTAAAAGACTAGATCTTAATTGTTCTCACCACAAAGAAGAAACGGTAATTATATAATGTGATAGAGGTGTTAGCTAATGCCCAAGTGGTAATCATATTGCAATATGCAAATATATCAAATCAACAAGTTGCAAGCAGTAAACTTAATGCTATACATCAACGGTATCTCAACAAAAAAATGAAAGAAGTAAACTTTGTTCTAGGCAAGGGGACTTCATCACTGTTTTTTTAAGCAGCAGGGAAACATTCTCAGATCTACGTTAGAAAGACGATTCTGCCTGCTAGCTAGGTGGAGGATGAGAGTTTACAACCAGCTGAACTAGGGTAGTGGCTGTGGGAAAAGGGACAGAGGGACAAATTAAAAATAGTTCTTCAGTAGTGTAAAGTAGGTCAGCATTTGGAGGAAGAGTAAGAAAATCAAAGACACCACTCAGGTTTCTAAATTGGTGAGGTGAACCTACTGAGAGTGATGATACTACTAGCTATTTTTATTGAGCATTTATTTTTTGCCGGCTACTATTACAAACATTTTATGTGTACCATCCTAGTAACGTGCCCCACCCTACACACACACACACACCAAACATGAAACAGTGGTACAGTTTTCTATTCCTATGAGTGAAAAATGAGAGGCTTAGAACAGATGAGTAATTTACCAGATGGTCTATGTTAATAACTGTGAAAATGGGGGTTTAAACATAAAATTGTTTTGATTCCAGAATCTGAGCTCGACAGCCAATATGGGCTGCCTCAGCAGGACAGGGATAATGAGGGAATCACTTCTGGGGGGAACTAACATTTGATTTGGGGAAGGGACTGGATTAGTGACTTTATTTCCTGACACATTATACTATTTTTAAGCAATAAAATGCCAGTGTATTTACTGGTATAAAACATTAAAACATCACTTTGACATTTTAAAATGCCTAAAATTTGACTCATTTACATTTTGGCTCAAAGGTGCCTTCATTTGAAAAGACTCAGAACCTGTCCCTCCCGTTTCAATCAAACCCTTCCAAAGTATCTTGCTATTCTAATCCCCACTTCCGGAGCTTCTAATGAGGTTTATGTGTATTCATCATCTGTTTCCCACAGATCCTTTGGTCCATCTATACTTCCTGTGGTCCCTAATGGAATTGTTTTAGAATCGGGGTGGGGATAGAGAAGGTGTGGGATTAGGAAAGGAGGAAGCGGCGGTTTGGGAAGTTTCTAGTCCAGCTCCAGTCCCACCCTTCCATTTTTTCCTCATTCTCTCCACTCCTCTCTCCTTTTGTCCTCAGAGACAGATCTACTCTCATTAACTCAACACACCTCTCTCTGGATGATTTATATCAGTCAATATCTTTTCCCCAAATCATCCTTCACAGAGAGACAAGCTCAGGACAGGGAAACCTGGACTCGGGCCCTCTGAGGCGGAAAAGCACGTGAGGACAGTGCAGAAGTAATGAAACCACATCTCACTTTTTATTGCACAAAATAAATACCAAAATATTACTACTGCCATTGCTTTCACCAGCTTGGGAAATGTAGATTCTGCCAGTTTTATACCTATACACATGATTTAAAATAAAAGGATGGCAATGAGATGAGTTTATCTCCCTTTCTATTTGCATATATATTTTAATTGCCATTCAGCCTTTTACTTTAAATCTCATTTATTTCACTAATTATTATTTTAAAACGTCAACTATTTTATTTTTATTGGGTTTCTCAACTCTATTATGAGTTGAATTATTTGAATCCCTTTTATTCATTTATTTTCCCTTATTTTTTAAGGTTTTTCTACTCATTACAATTAAACTTACTCTTTATTTAAAACAAAATATAAATATATACACATATGTGAAATATATAAATATATATCAAATGTGTAAAGATTTGTAAATATATGTAATTCTCCCTTCTTTTGGGTCATTCATTCACTCATTTGTTCTTTCCTTCCTTCATTCATTCTTTAACACCGGAAAAGAAGGACCACTGCAGGGGTAGCCCACAAAGCGAAGGGTATTGTGATGGTTAAGTTTTTGTGCCCACTTGGCTGGACTACCGTGGCCAGATTATTTGGTCAAACATTATTGTGGATGTTTCTATGAGGGTGTTTTGGGGATGAGATTAACATTTAGATCAGTGGATTTGCAGTAAAGCAGATTGTCCCCCAGAATGTGAGTGGGCCTCATCCGATCAGTTAAAGGCCTGAATATAGAACAAAGACTGATCTTCCCTGAGCCAGAAGGAATTCTGCCAGAGGCCATCGCCTCTGCACTCAGACTACAAGTCTTTCCTGGTGGTCTGCCAACCCAGCCTGCAGATTTGGGATTTACCAAGCCTCCACAATGGTGTGGGCCAGTTCCTTAAAATAAACCTCTACATACACACATCCTGCTGTTTCTGTTTCTCTGGAGAACCCTGACTAACAGGTATGTGGGCTTTCCCCCTCCCTCTCCCTAGGTTCCTCCCTGGTTCTTCCCATGTCTCTCCTAGTCCCCTCTAAGGCACTAGGCAGAAACAATCCCTCACCTCGGAGGACTCAGCAGAGTCACAGCCCAGTCACCATCAAGATACACGCTGCCAGGGCTCTTCCACCCTCAGGCCTTGCTCCAGCCTGTCAACTGCCAGTCTCTGCATTTCTTTGCCTAAGGGAGGGGGGTGAGGACACCCTCTCCCCCACCAACACATGCACACTTGCACTGAGCAGCCCTCAGTTCAAGTCCAAAGCCAGTTGATGAACAAACAGCCCAGCTCCCCCGCCGCCTGGGTGAAAAGACTCTTGAGACATGTGCTTCATGTCATTCAATGGTAGTTCCTTAGGGGGATTAAGTTCTGGCCACCCACTGCGAAGCTTGCTTTTATTTCCCAAACGACTTACACCCAGAACCCGGTCGTGGGGTCTGCTACCCAAATTAAGATCTCCCTGCCCCACTCCCCACCCCTGCTGGTTCATCCACCAAACAAAATCATGGTGGACAGAAACAGTCAAGTCAGGGATGGGCGGAAGGTTATACTGCAATTCTCTAACCAGGAGAGACCGAGCATGCTGCACATGAAGCAGGACTACCAAGCAGACTCGGGAAGTCTCAGGGTGGGGGCGGAGGGTGCCCTGAAGAGACCCGCTGAGAGTGCAAAACCTCCAATAAGTCCCACATCTTATCCTACAAATCTGTGAGGTTTGCCCTCTGCCACAAGATCTACCCTGCATTTCAACGCCCTCCCCTCACCTCCGAGTAAAATGGATTTTGCAGAAAGACGGATAACATGTTTACCTTGGAGCTTCATGCACATCATGTTGGTATTTGAGGGCAATGGCCCCCAGTGCTCTAGGATTGATCGTTGGATTAGATCAAAAGGCAGAGAGGTGTTTCCACAATGCAGTTTCAGGTGCTTTTTTCAGAAACTTCTACTGAATGGCCCTCGGAATTATGCTATTGCCCTACATGAGAGAACACAGTAAGAAAGAGATCACCAAAATCCTCCTTGCAACTAAGTGGTCATGATTACATGATGCAAAACGAGACCCCACAGAATAAAAAGGGGGAGGGGAGAGAATTCTGGAACAACTCCCTCGCCCCTCGCCATGGAGCTTCTGAATCAAAATACATACCTTTCACGTCCCATGCCCCACACTGGCCTCCTGGAAGCAGAGGAGCCCTGATAACGTGTAGAGTGAATGCCACACTCACTCATGGTTGCCTCTCCTATTCTGGTATTTTTCCTTCTTTCCTCATTTGCCTAGCACCCATTTTTTCTTACTTGTATTCCACATACATTGTAGGCAGCCTTAAATCCTTCCCAGGACAAAGGAGAAGAACTATAAAAGAGTGGGGCAGGCACTGGTGGTCCGCTGGGCACCTTTGGGACATTCTGGGCAACAGAGGTCCCATGTTCCTGTCTGCACCGCCTAATGCATCACAAGAAGTGCTGAAGCCAGAGTCCTGCTGAAAAGCCTCCTTTCCTCCCTGAGTTCACAAAAGGGCTCATTCCTGTATTTAAAAAACAGACACTAAAATCATACATTTTACCAATGTTTTTTCTATCCACAAGCGATAGCTTTTATTTATGAAATACACAGATTTGAAGCCTGCTCAGAAATTCCAGGGACTGCACTGAATGGTTTATAACTTAGAGCACCCAAATTGACAGAGACAACCAAGGATACTTTTACAATGTAACTCAAGTTACGAGTAAGCTGAATTTCCAACTTAAACTAAAGCACAAACTTACCACCTTTGTGTCAGCTCATATTATAAAAAGCCCTTAACTGAACCAAGACTCTTTACCTTTCCAAAATTCAGGGTATTTTTGATTCATACAAGCCTAAATTCCTAGGCTATCTTTAAATTCTAAACATATTTAGCCTTTAAAGAGTGAATGCAGGAGTATAAATTGATACAACTTTTCTAGGAAGCACTTTGGCAGTAAACATCAAGAGCCGTAAAAATGGTCCTCTGTTTTTACTCAGTCATTCCATTTCTGAGAACCTACCTGCGCAAGAGGACTAAAAAGCTGATCACTGATATACAAAAATAGATTATATGCAAAGAAGTACACTTTATGTAAAAGGAAGTAAAAAAACTGGAAACAATCCAAACAGCCAACAAGAGCAGAACTATCTACTTATGCAGCAGCAGTCACGGGATCTAGGATTCTGTCCTATTAGTGATGATAGTGCATGAGTTTTAACTACCTGAGCGCAACGCTCAAATAGAAAAAGTAGGAAACAGAACTGCACAGCATACTCTCAGCTACAACATGCCCAGATATCCACCAATACATAACTGGAGGAAATGCACCAAAATTATCTGAGGGATGGGACTGTGGGTAATTTTTAATTTTCTTTTTCACGTGTCTCCATTTTCCAACGTTCAGCAATGAGCATGTCCTCACTTTTATGATCAACAATTGAAATAAAAACCTGCACTAAAAGTAACAAGTAGTGTAGAAATCCACCACAAAGCATCTTACTGATTGCCATGTCCTCCTTTTTATTAAGTTATAAAACTGTTGTCAATACACACACTTTTGGAAATGTCTTTTTCTCGAGTATCTGCTTTTGTGGAACACGTGGTTTTAAACAAACAAAATAATCCTATACCAACTTCTTGGTCTTCAAGCCATTTAGCACTGATAGCTAAACTACCAAGTATAGCTATTATATACATAGTCAGAATTTATGCAAAATATTGTAAAGACAAATGCCTTGAAAAGATGACATGGTGCAGAGAAAATCATAGCTATTAAACTGGTATAAAAATTTAGTCAAAATGTTTTAGTCCATTATGGCTTCGCATAAAGCTCCAAAGGAAGAAAATTTAAGACACTTCTCATCCAAGGCACTTATAGAGTTGTACTAAAATACTTCTTTGAATTTCGTTTGAGTCTGACAGTGTTTTTATTTGTTTTTTCACGTTCTGTCTCTCATTGAAACTGTCCTTGAAGGCAGCTATTAATGAAGAAAAATAGTTATCATTTCTTAATATACATGTTAAAAATATGCAAACAGAATTAATAGATTTTGGTCCACTGAAGCAGGTAACAGTATCAGACTGTAGTGTTTCTCTTAATTCTGAACAAAAAGCCATTAATTCCCCAGACCCAGTCCCACAAGTTCTGAGTTTGCCCTGGCTGTCCCCTGGGCTCCCTCGAAGGTGCCACTACATCTCCATGGTGTGTGGTAACTGGACAGAACCCTCCATCCTCCCACAGTTGGTGGGAGCGCTGCTCTGAGGTGGCGGCAGCAGTGGGGTGCAGACGAGTCAGTCCTTGGGCATCTATAATTCCGTGTCCCGGTATCGGGAAGGCTGGCCATAGTAACCGCGCCTTGCGTGTTCTGACAGCTGCTGGCGGTATTCTTCCTCCTCGGCGTCACTGCCGTAACTGCCTCTGGGATCCTGATAAAGTCTGGCAGGACCTTTCTGAGGCTCGGGAGGCCTGGAACTAACAAAGTAAGAGGGTTACATGCAGCCCAAAGCTTGTCTGGGCTCTGACTGCCGGTGCAGGTGCGGCGATGCTCCAGGTTCACAGAGCAGTGGGAGTGAGAATGGGAGGGACAGGTCAAGGCCAGTGCCCACCTGGGCAGCAAGAGGGGCGGCCCGCCAGGTGCTCTCTGACCTAAGAACTCTCCAGCTGGATGGGGTGACTTCCCACCCCTGAGCTCAATGGCTACAAGCTCACCCGGAAGGGCGAATTCTCTGCCAGTTTCAGCCACATATACCACATCCTTTTTGTTGTCAGGGGCCACCTGGGCCGCTGTGCCACCGTTCAATTGGTAAAGAAGAAATTTGCCTCTAGCTCTCTATTGCTGTAAAACTAGACTCCAGTTTCTAGTCAGAATAGCTGCAAGAAAATCTGGTTTTTTTTTTCTTTTCTCGGAAGCAGGAAATAATCCAGTGTAAAACCTCCACAGAAGACATTGTGATAATTACCAGTGCTTATGAAGCACTTTAAATAGAGAGCATCTTACCAACACTGGTCAACTGATTGTCACCTTCCCCTCAGACCACAGCTCAGCACAAGTAGCCTGACTTTGTTAGGTGACGCAATGGAATGAAGGAGCCCAGCTAAGAGTCAGAAAATATTAGCGTCTAAGTGCCAGGAATTTTGCCCATGTGCCGTCCTAACGCAATTTAACACGCCTCTGCTCCAACGGGTCTAAGGGGACTGACCCTAAGGGGTCTAAGGGGAAATGTCTATGACTACACTGTGTCGGTTTTAGCGCACAATCAACACTACCATGAAATTTTGACTCTATGATCTTTATAATTAAATTTGATTGAATAAGTAAACAGTTGGCCAGGAAACACACACACAAAACCCTTATTACATTGAAATGTAAGTGAATAAAAATTTTTGTAGGCATCCAAATCCTAGACAAGCTCCCTTTTTTTAGACGGATACCCTCCATGCAGCCCTTACCTTGTGTACTGGGGCAGACCGGGGTCCGGCTTGTGTGTTTTAATTGGGACTGCATAGATATCAGGATGCTTCTGAGCAATTTCAATCTGTGGTGATTAAGAAAAAAAAAAAAAAAAAAGAAAGAAAGGAACAAGAGGGAAGGGATGAATGACTAGACCGTCAGCTTGCTCATATCCTGCTGGTCCCATTTTCTAAACCCATTTCAAAGAGAAGAGGGAAAACAGAAGCAACTCTCTAGTTTCCAGGGTTGTGTGTGACGCCTAGTGGTCCATGTCAAATAAGAAAAATGTTTAAAAGTAATGAAATTCTGTCACATGCTACAACATGGGTGAACTTTGAGGACACTATGCTAAGTGAAATAAGCCAGTCATAAAAGGACAAATATTGCATGACTGCACTTACATGAGGCTGTCAAATTCATGAGACAGAGAGCAGAACAGTGGTTAAGGGGCTGGGGGAGGGGGTACTAGGGAGTAACTTTAATGGAGTTTCAGTTGGGGAAAGTGACAAAGTTTGGGAGACGGATGGTGGAGATGGTTACACAACAATATGAAAGCACTTAATGCCACTGGACACTTAAAGATTGTTAAAATGGTAAATTTTAAGTTATGCATTTTTAGTGCCAAAAAAAAAAAAAAGGAAAGAAAGAAAAAGGCTCAGAAGCACTGCAATTGTTGTGACAGACTTAAATGAAGAAAATTCCCACATCCACTGGGAAGAACAGGCTCCACAGACCTTTACTTAAATTCTTCTTTGACTTCTAAAAGGTTTTATGTGCACACAGCACAAAAATTCAAACAACACCCAAAAGAACAATCTATGGGCCTTTCAATTTTAGCAGCAAGGTTTGCTTGATTTCTAAGGCAAACCTGGGAGCAAATTAAATCTCATTCAGCAAACAAACACAACAGGTGTGTTCATGAAAAATAACTTCAAAGAGGCACCGATTCTCTCATCTCTCTTCCCTGTGCCAGAACCTGATATAAAGTTCCAAAGTACGAAGAGCAGAATCTTATTCACCTACAATGGTAGGTTTTCTCGATTGGAAGAAAAATGGACGCCCTGACAGGTGGCAATCTGGAACTGACAAAAACTGAGTGTGCCTTTGGTATCATGCACATGAACATCCTTTTCATGTCTGTGGCAGTGGCAAAAGGACTTTGAATCATTACACTGCAATAACACTGCTTTAAAATTCTTACTGTTGGCACGCTAAGGTGACCGAGTGGTCAAAAAGCAATTACCCTTGCATTCTGTGCTTCTTGGAGCTCTTGCATTCTCTGCAACCTGGCCTTGTGATCCATCTTCTCAAATATTTTTACTTTGCCCAGGACAGACTTGGGAGCGTTGTCCTGCTCCTCACCGCCCTCTCCCGCCTCCTCACTCTCTGGGGGAGGGATGGGAGTGGAGGGCTTCAGTATGGGCCGTCCAAAGGCAGGTTTGGCTGCAATAGGAGGGGGACAACCTTTGGTAGATGCCCCGGCAATTTCATTACCGGCAACCGCTGAGGGATTTGACTTGTATTCGTAGGATCTGGAGAAGTCAAAGGAGTCTTCTCTGTTTGGGGTTTTGGCCTGCAGAGAGCAACGCATAGTTTTACCTTGAGCTTCTGATTTATTTTCAGACATCTATTAGTGATTTAATACACTCCATTTCCTGATCAGTTTCCAAAGGTGGTCAACAAATTCCACTCCAACAAGGAATCAAATAGAGCAGGGCACGCGGCCACTGGTCTGGCATCCGGAGCCCTACCTCACTTCCTACAGAAGAGAATTAAGAGTTTGAGGAAACCAGGAGGGTGCTGGGGACGTGCTGGGAGGCCCACGTGTGCCTGAGGTGGAGCAGACCTCATTTTGTACCAGAAGAGATGAGAATTTTGGAGAAGACCTCCGAAAAAGTCTGGCTTCGGGATGGAAGAGTGGCTCCTGAGCCCACCCAGCCTGAGGGCGCGTGCGCTGGCCCGGAGGGTAGGCCCAGGTCCAGCCAGAGGTGCCTGAGCCTGGGGCGGGGAGCGGGGAGGGCAGCAGATCACACTAACAGCCACTTTTTCTTCATATAGTTTCATCCCAGGCCTGCTTGTTAATTTTCACGGATCTATTTTACGAGGTCACTAATTACTTCTCAGAGCTCACACAATTATTATTTTCTTCTTAGCCGAAGTATTGAGTTACAGAGAGAAATTTTATTGGCTTATAAGGAAAAGCCTATAGCTATAGCTTTGAATCTGAGATGGGTAAAAAAAAAATCACATGACATATGCCCATGGGTCCCTACATTGATTTCTGGATAATATTAAAAAAAATCAATTAGATGGTCCTCATAATGAGAGGCATCATAAACAATGGTGGTGATTGTTTTTCTTAGCAAGTCACCAGGAAGGATTTTAGGGGGCATCTAAATCAGGTTGTGGGAGGAAAAATTTAACTGGACAGAAAAAGAAAAACAGATTCTGAGATAAGTGATTCTGGGCATGCAGTCTTCATTTAACTTTTATTCTTTCTACATACATAAACAACAAAACAAAATGAAATAAACACTAGTAGTCTTAAAATTGTACCCTCTTCTAAAACTGCCTTTCCTGTTTTTATTTTTTTTTTTTTTGCTTTTTCCTAATTTTTGGCTTCACCCCAACCCGGTGAGTCAAAAACACAATCCAACGCCATCTTATTGTGCGTGCTCCTCCCTGGCTACGCGGGGAGCTCCGGGGGCGGCGGCTTCCTCCTTCCCAGCCTGGGCTTCCCAGCCACGTACCTTGGGCGGCTCTGGCTTGAATGCCGGGGGCGGGCTATTGTCCCTAAGTTGATCTCTGCTAGCAGCCCTCCTCATCTGAGCTCGTGGCTCTGGGCTGGATTTCCTTATGCTCTACAAGACACAAAGGTTCATTCACAACCAGAACATCCCAGCAGAAAGAAGAGAGTGCTCAACTGCTTTGCTGGAGTTCTGCAAACTTGTGTGAATTCAGAAGTAGAAGTTCGTAACTTAGGTAAGATGAGATAGTGAGTGACCCAGTGCTTCTTTACTGAAAAGGCAGATACCAGGCATATTCTCTTACTGATAAGTGCTTGAGATATGTTTTTCCAAAACTAGATGCATGTCTCTCCTCTAAAGTACAAAAACAAAAGGTCTTTCTAAAGTCTAAAATCTCTTGTCACTGACAGCTGTTAACACTCTACAGCATTAGCTGAGCTGTATCTGCAGACATTCAAGAGTTAACTTATTGTTTACAATTTGTCTGGCAACATTTACTAATTTTCTTGTCATGGTGAGCTGTTCCTCTTTTCAACTTATATTTTTGGTACTTCTATTTCATAAAGAATAAAATCACTCACCAAAATAAGGTAAAATGCTACAGAGAAGTCCTCAGCAATAATTATCCAAATATAGATGGAGAATCTCATCTACAAAGATTATTATCCCAGTGTTCTGTGAGGTACAACTAACAATGCTGGTCCTAACTCAGTGCCTGTCGATGTGATTTCTAGGGTCACAGAAGCTGTCTATTCACTGGCCCTCGGATGCACAGCACACAAGATCAGACATACAATCGATCAGGAACTCAATTAAAAAATGGAAACACAAGAGAGAAGGAAACTGATGGGGAAACACTCAGGAGTTTTAGCAAGATTAGAAAAGTTAAAGGTAGGGTGGAGAAGACAAAGCCAGGATACCTAAGAGTACAGAGAGGACCTAATCAAAGGTTACAAGTAAATACAACAATATTGTATTTAAAAAATAACATCCTGCTTGTAATTTGGACAGCTGGGCCCGACATCATGACATCATGCCCAAGGGCATTGGTGTGATGAGTGCTGATCGCTCAACCTCTCCCAGTGCTCAGTTCCTGCCCCTCCTCTTCCCCACGGACCACAACCGCAACCACACAGGCTTTGACCTGGAATGAGAGGCTCCCGAGATGTACCTGCTCCAGCCCTTAGGAATACCTTCCACAGCACCCTGAATAAGCAGCTGGCCAGAGGATTTCAAGGGCAACGCCAGAACCTGCTCCTCCTGCCTCGCCTCACCTCCTCATGCGGCACCGGCTCTGAGGAGCGGGTGACGGAAGACACCAGCGGCTCCTCGGCTGGCTCGTCCAGCTCATTGTCAGTGTAGGCGCCTCCTTCGCCGTCGGTGTCTTCAAAGTCACTGACGAGGCGGCTGTCGCAGCTCAGATAGTCCGCGCCCATGGCGGTTAAGTAGGACATGCGGTCTTCGGGGTCGTCATCCATCCCTTCCATCTAGAGGAATTTGTTTCGGAGGGTCAGTGGGATCTGATATGGCCCCTGGGAGTGAGGACTCAAGAGAATTCCCAAGGGCACAGCCAAGTGACAGAAACCTTGACTTGTTCTAGAAAGCAAAGTCACCTTTATTCTCCTGAAATCAACTTGGCTTTAAATTCCTATGTTAATTTTTGTGCAGGGACTCAAATTTGAAACCTCTTCTTGCTACCAACTGTCCTTTACACTGCTACCGACCCAGGCTTCCTCAGACCGTTGCACTTTTCTTCCAGAATCTGGCTGCCCTCCAGCTTTTTTCTGTTGTTCTCCTAGTAATATGTGCACACTGCCCCGAGCTGCACGCCTCTCTCCTCACCCACGAGATTCTCAAATCCTTGAGGGCAGAAGCTCTGTCCTGCTCAACCTGTTCTCAGTGTGGAGGCTAGCGCACAGCCTCAGCGGGTATACGCAAACACTCAGTGGATACTAGATACTCTTACTAAACACGCAGTTTCTAAAGAGCAAGACTAGGACTAAACCATCTAGTTGGTAACTGAGGCACTTCTGCAACAAAATCGTACCTCTACCAGCTCACAAACTACCCCAATTCAGCTGGACTACGGCATACCAGCACCAACAGCTCCTAGAACCACGGAGAACTACATGCTTTCTCTCCACTTCCTCCCTGCAGTGGGGCTGTGTGTAGACTCCCTCCACAGCTGAGACGCCAGCCGATGGTAGAAGCCTATACAAGGGTCCCAGCGCCCTCTCATCACCCACGCACACTCCTAGAACACATTCTCTGCCAACCTTCTGTCTAAGCCAATGATTCCAACTCCATTAGTTTTTCTTCTATTGATTTTTAACCATTTTCTCCACACCCCTCAGCCTCGCCTCTCACCCCGACTGAGTTTCCCGGGTCCTTAGTAAGCTGTGGAGCTCAGCACAAGACCTTGTAAGCTCTGATTAGTGTGCTTGGGACACGACACTAGTTACTACATTAAAAGCAAAGGGAAGTGAATGTAGGGCTGCACAGATCACATTCTGCTTTTCTTGTAAAAGTCCCTTCAATTTATTACTTTTTCAGAGAATTTATAAATGTTCAAACAATTAACACATATGTTGGGATCACTTGAAATGGGCCCGGTTTTACTACATTCACTACCCTCTTTAAAGAAAACTCAGAACACAAACTCTCACATCGTAGCAGAGGATCTGTGCCACGTACCTTTCCTTCGGAGACCCAGACTGCTTCTCCTTGCTGCTGCTGAATCGTGTCCTTCAAGCTGCCAAACCAGCTATCATTGGCTGAATTTAGGTTGATTGTAGCTATAGAAATGTAAACCAAAAGGTGCGCATCAATTTCCAGAGAAATGTTTATTAGAAATCCTATTTGACATAACTTATCCTAACTTGTTATATAAATTAAACTTTGGCAAATGGAAGAGAAAGTTGGCACATATTTGAACACTAAATCCTTTCGGTTGAATGTAATTCAACTATTACCATCTAGTTGTTGGAGTTTTCATTACAGGTGGATGCTATAAAGCTAAAAATGGATTAATTTCTTTCCAGAATGCCTGTTTTTCAAAAAAGCCACCTTTTAAAAAATACGTTTTTAAGAGTGTTTTCAGGAGCAAAGATTACAACATCTAAACCAAATATAAAACTACCGTATTTTAAAGATCAATATGCAGACATGTATATTATAAATAAGAAAAATATATACCATTGTACTATTGTTTATCTCCAATAAAAAAACTAAAGATAATTTTTAAATGTATATCATTTTAATAGGCTTAAACATTTTGGAGTACAAATACAGATTAACCAAACTCCACAGGTGTGTATTCATGGGCTATACATTTTCTATTCAGAACAAAATATCTCTCACATAACAGCACTTACTATAATTGACCAAACACTTTTCCAAACATCTTACATGGATTAGTTCATTTCATGCTTGAACAAACCTTGCCATGTAGGTAATGCTATCTATCACCCCCATTTTACAGATGAGAAACTGAGGCACAGGGGTGAAAGTAACTAGCCCAAGGCCTCGCACCAAGCAAGTGGAGAAGCCTAGATACAAACTCAGAAGTTTGCTTTTAGGGTCTATGGTCTCAGTTACTACATGACACTGTCCATCTGAAAACATGAATTTAGCTGGGGCGTGCGGTGGGTGGGTAATAGCTCAGTGGTAGAATGCCTGCTTGGCATGCACAAGGTCCTGGGTTCAAACCCCAGTGCCTCTCTTAAAGGAAAAAGAAGAAAAAAAAATTAAAACCATGAATCTAGAGCACCAATATAAAATATCAATCAAGTAAAAGACATGTGATTGTTCTTAAGCAATGTGTATTTATGAACCTATTGGAGATAAATCAGACAAGCAAAATTGGGCCTAAAATGATCAAACTGCAGGTAAATTAGGATTTTTAAAAACTACATCATCATGTCCTTTTATCAAGGGGTATTGCACTATGTGTCACCCAAAAGAAAATCAGAGCCTGTTGGTAAAAGTTGCTCCATCTATCCTGAAATCTACATAATTCTCTATAAACAGCCAAAAAGAACTAGTAAGCAAATTTTATAAGCAATTATGCTTCAGGTTTTCTTCCTAGTAACATACAGCATTGTTTCACTTAAAACGTTCTAACAATGACCTTGGAAAATCCTGAACGAGCTTACAATTTCCTTGGTTATTAATTATTTACAGCATTAGAATAAACTGATACCTTGGACAACTCAAGGAAAATTAACCTTGATTCCTTGGACTTTTGTAAAGTTTATTCTGTTCCTGGTAACAGAAGTGAGATTGTGCATCCCAGAGACAAAATGAGTGATTTGCACTAAATGTACATAGAATATTCTGCTGCCTTTTTAAGTTTTACGTTGGAGTTATCTGAGATGAGTAGTCTGTTTTTATCATAAGGATAACCTCAAGTTAAAAGGGCTACTTGTGAAATGCAGAAAATATTTTTATGCCCCCAATAAGAAAGTCAGAAAACCTCTTACTGAATTCACATTGAGTCAAGTATATGAAAAAAAAAGCAAAAAAAGCTTTACAGTGGCTGATTTCCTAAGCCCTATTAAAAAGAATTTCCAACTAAGTTGTTAGCATCCAACTCAAGCACTTGACCTCTCTTTTAACAAGCGAGTGCACAGCTATGATGCTGCCTCCCCTTCACTTGGGATCAAGTTCCTTTGGTTTACTGTTGGCTTTTGCTTATTACACTTTTCAGATTCTTTGATTTCAAGCAATACTAGTTAATTACTATTGTTCCCAACCTCTGGGCTAGACCTGTGTCCCCTTGGATAGGCTAAATATATCTCTCAAACTCCAGAAAGTGAAATACTGAAAGATCTTCACTCAGTCTCCGTCTCAGCCAGGATCCTGGGATTCTACGGGCGTCCATTCCCAGCCCTGGCACAGGTGTACTCAGAGCTCCTTCTCCTTCCCCTGCCGAGGAGGTTGAGAAGCACCAAGAGCAACAGTAGAAGGTGATGTGTAAGGCTGTAGGGGTAGGGGGAAATCAGGAGTGACTGCTAAGGGCCATGAGGTTTCTCTTCAGGGTGATGGGAAAGTTCTAAAATTGATGGTGAGGATGGCTGTACATTTTTTAATATACTAAAAAACTACTGAATTGTGTACACTTTAAGTGGGTGAATTATAGGGCATATACATTAAATTTTAATAAAGCTGTTCACATTCAGGGACTCTCTCTAAATGGGTAAGCATCAGCCAAGGTGCCCAGCCAGGGAGCATGGCAACTTCCGTCTGCTTCCCGTGGTCATCAGCCTCTACGCGTCCTTGGGAAACCAAGCACTGCCTACTGCAGTTTGGGTTCTTTTTGGCTGATACAGGATTCATCACTCCACCCCAAGCCTTTTCAAAGACTGTACTATGACATAGAAAATTTCTTTCACAGTATGTTAAGACTGAAAGATAAAAAAAAAAAAGTATAAAATAGTATCACTAATGAATAGCATTTGTTCAGCATTTCCAAAGTCTCAGAACCAAACTGTACAAACTTCACATTAGTGAAACCTAGGAGAATTGCTAGTATATTCTGTGGTACTTGAAAAAATCCCACAAATTCACAAAAAGGGTGGCCCTGCTTGGGTCGCTAAGTCCCCATTACCATTTCCGTGGTCTTTAAACCACGAACTGAGTGCTTCAGGAATTCCAAGAAAACACGTAATTTAAACTTCATGTTCTCAAAAATAACTTTTGCAACATGTACATGCAAATGTGTTCTACAATAAATTATTTTTAAACGACGGGGGAGGCTTGGGCAGCCTAACATTTTACATTTATGTTGACAGGTTAACTTGCTTTGGGCCAAAATCTCAGAATAAAGCTTCCCTTGTCACTGCCACTTAATTGAGAAGCACCTTGAGTTTGCAAGGAGAGCCATTTACTTTAATTTCTTTTTTAGTTTAGTTTAAGTTTTATATTAGCTTTAGTTTAGTTTATTAGTTTATTTTTTAGATAAAAGGCATTTTATTACGTTGTAAAAATAGTAATGGATATACGTAAAAAACAAAAGGAAAAATAATTTATACTTTTCAAAAACAACCAAGACACAATTTTTTTTAACTGAAGTATAGTTGATGTGCAGTATTATATAAATTACAGGAGTACAATAGAGTGATTCACAGTTCTGGAGGAATTATACTCTATTTATAGTTGTTATAAAGTGTTTGCTATGTTCCCCGTGTTGTGCAATATATCCCTGTAGCTTATTTCATATCTAATAGTCTGTAAAAAGGAAAAAAAATGACTAAGACATGACAATAAGCATAACAGTACAAAAAGTAAATCAACAAGCACTAGTAATGCTAGTTTTCTTTTAATTTTCTACGATTAATGTCATACTAAGCCCTAATTTGTCCTATATCTGAAATACTAACAACACACTAACAGTTTCTATAAACCTTCAGTTCTTCTACTTGATGATTTTTATTGCAACCCTAAAGTAACCTTTAAAGTAACTTCAGGGAGAGCCATTTTAATACGGTCATAATTAAATACTCATCTTTGGGAAATGGGATTTTCCTGCTACTGTGCAAACAAAGAAAAAGAAGGATATTTAGCCTGGTGACATCATTGGAACACAATCCTTGATTTTGAATTACTGCGATCATCAAAGTAGCTCTGCTATTCCTACTTACTAATTCTTTAAAATTCCATAAAGTTAAAGCCATTAAAAAAAAGCTTTGATTCTGGCCATGGTGCACACAATCAAGTCAAAACCTGGTCAGGCTGAGTGAGACACGGGGCAAAGAAAGTGCTCAGTGGGGACATCCACGCAGTTTCCCAGAGCTAAACCGAGAAGTCTAGAAGGTTACTGTGAAAGGCCAGCTAGTAGACAATTGGGGACTGTTGGTAAATTACTCGGCACCCTGCCCCATTCATCCTGAAGACCAATTAATTCCATACTAAAGGCTGGCAACCTATGATAAGAGTGGGTCACTTAAAGTTCTAGACGAAACTGGACACTCACAGCATCTATGTTTCCATGCCAGCCCCCGACTTGAGTTATGCTGAAACCTCTATCTTTTTGATTAGCTTACGCAAGAAACGGATTAAGTGGGCCAGAGACAGTTCTAATTAAGTTACAAACATGTATACCTCGCTTGATGCTGGCCTCCGGCACACACAGCTGGGTAATGGTCAGTCCCTGCCTTCAAGGATCCCTTAATCTCTTAGTGGAGCTGAAAAGGAGTTGTTAAACCCTTGTACACACATGGGCTCCTTCTGATCCTCGATCAGATGCAGCCAGCCCTTGTGGCCTGTGCTCCAAAAAGCCAACGATCAAACTCAAAGGTAGAAGAAGGGAGGGTCCCAGCATCACGGGCTGCCTCCTTCTCCTCTGCTCTCCCCTTCGCAGAGCTAGTCATTTTCATAGGTAGTGCAAATGGATTCAGTTACTCAAACAGGTCGCATTCTTACATCGCTTTACTTTCATAATAATCGTAGCAGTAGTCTTCATTTCAGGAACTTTAAAAAATATTCTATTATGGAAAACTATAGACATATGCAAAAGCAGAGAGAACAGGAGCAGGAGTTCATTAAACTCCTATGAACACATCAGTGCAACAATTATCAACTCTTGGCTGGTCTTGTCCATAGCCCCACCTACTCTCCCCACCGAAGATTATTTAAGCAAATCTCAGACATCATATAAGGTCACCTGTAAATATTTTATTTAGCGTACATTCCTAAAAAATAAGGATTCTTTAAAAAAAAAAGTCACAATATCATTACCCTAAAAACAGGAGTACTAAATCCTTCATATCATCCAACATCCAGAGTGTTCAAGTTTCTATTTCAGGGACGTTTGTAAATAATGAAACCAAGTTCCTATCACTTTGCAAGTTAGTGCACACATGGATGGTAAGCAGAGAACAATGACACAGTCCATGACCAACGAGGGTACTCGGTGATACAGGCCAGTGTGATCACTAGCCTTGCAGTCTCACACAAAAATCTCATCAAAATGACCAATTATTGTGTATTATGGATCTTTACGATCATTTTCAGTCAGGATTATAAAGTTATATAAACAAACACCATGAGTCCAGTATACTTATTTTACAGGATTAGCTACTTTCCAAGGAGTCATGAATAGGATTTCAGATTACTATTCCAACACTCTGATGATTTTCCTATCCCTTCCATTCCACAATTCTCTATTTCTCACTATACACTTACATGTATACATTACAGTACACATTCTCACTTACCTGTAAAAAGATGTGCACAAGTTTTTTTAAGCTTGTTGGCTTGATCGAATAACTTTCGAGAACTTTTGTTGGATGATGGATTCAACCTCTGTCTCATGGTTTTGACACCCTGTCTAGAGTCTGGGTTGAAAAAAACCACAATCGGGAACCACTGAGTATAATTCAACAGGTCCACGGCTTTAGGAGTCACATCCAAGAGCGCATGCTTATCCTGTTAGAAATGGGGAAAAGTTTCGTAAATGGGTATGTAAAGTCACAAAGACTTTCTTTGTGACAACAGTCTGTAATAAGGCTGCAGCAGATAAAACGCGCCAATTTAAATCAAAAAGCAGGAAACATTTCCCTCCACATTACATCCATTTCATATTGCCAATCTATTAGAACTTTTGAGAAAATGAATCAACAGATTATTTGGTATAATGCTCAGAACTCAGAACCAACACCTCAGCGCCACAGAGCACCACCTGGTTTCCACACAATGAAACAGCTCATATTTATATTCAGCTTTTATCATTAATATTTAATAACTATTAAAATATAGACTCTATTCTTAAAAAGACTGCAGCAAACCATGACCTAATTCTTTGTGACGACATGGCCTTCAGGTGAACTTTCTTACCTGTTCAATAATTTGCCTCACAGTATTTAACCGCACCACCCCACTGGATTTCTCAGATCCTGCGTCTCTTGGTTCAGTTTCTGAAAAACCAAAAAACAAGTGGGAACTGAATAGTATTTTAGAAATCAGTGATAACCAAGTCCTCCAACCTAGCATCAGCAATTCAGCAATGACAGGACACCTGACACTCGGTGTCTCCTAATGAGAGGCAGTGGGAAGGACCCACCCTGTCTGCTTAATCAGAATCTAACCAGGGGAAACAGCCAGGCCTACAGCGAACATCCTATGAGACAAGGGGCGTGTACACTTCAAAACAATTTAGGAAAAGGAAGAGACTAGAAAGACATAAAAATCAAATGTACTGCATATTCCTTGGTTGCATTCTGAATTAAAAAAAAATAACAAGCTATAAAAGACATCATTGGGACAACTGAGGAAATTTGAAAAATGGACTATATACTAACTAACATTGTATAAGTGTTAAATTTCTTGGCTGTGATAATGGTATTGTGGCTGCGTAGGAGGAGAATTAGGAGATTCACAGAGGTAGACAGTGCTACAATGCCTGCAACTTAAACTTCCAAATAGCTCAGCAGAAAATGTAGGACATGCGTGTGTGCGTGCGTGCGTGCGTGTCTACGTGGGGGAGGAGTGTAGACGGTAAAATATTTACAACTGGTGACAGTGACTTCAGGTAGAGGGGATGTGGGTGTTCACTATTTTTTCATTTTTTCTGTATGTTAGATATTTTTCAAAATGAAAATTGAGGGAGAAAAACATATCACTGACAGACTTACTAGCGGTTTGGAACAGGTCAGGCAGCTCATTTGCCAACTTCTCCAGTGCTATATCTGCTATGGGGCCAAATAAGACCACAGGTCTCTTGAAACCAGCTGAAATGAGATAAGAAGAGCCATGAAAACACCTACATGTCTTCAGCTGCTGAGATAAGAAGCAGAAGTATTTCACAGGCTACTGATAACACAACTAAATCAAAGAAACTGAGTGTTCTCCCACCTCTAATTCAGACCAACTCTTTTCTGCAGACTAGACCGTCACTCCCCTCACTATTACAGAAGATAAACTTTTACACAGAATATATAAACACTTTCTGAACGGTGGTATTAAAAAAAATGACTGAGGTTGTAGAAATATGAGTTTCCATAGCTCACTTTTTATGACATGAGTTTGCATAGCTCACTTTTTTTTATAAGTCTTACTTGATGTTTAAATAAGATCCTAACTCTGTACGTTGGCTTTGGTCTAAGTGACATAGAATGTGAGCATTAATGTCTAAAAATGAAGAAAAATAGGCTCAGAGCCCACTTGGCTTCCTCACCTTCTCGAAGCAAAACCCTCTCGTAAGCCGGGAACTTGGTGCTGACTGACACCGCGGCTGTGAGGTCTTCCCGACTCTTCCGTAAGTTCTTCTTCACACCGGACCTCTGGCCACGCATTCTCCAGAAATCTGCCCTGTCCCCAGCGCTGTCTCTCTGGGCGGTCTGCACGCTGGCCATTTGTTCCGCTCTGAGAGAAGAAACCAGGGGAAGTAAATCTCTCAAGCTGGGAAATGCACAAATGTGCGTGTCACTGACCAGATCCAGTCCATGTTTACTGATGGACTGGGATTGGAGAAGATGTGGCTTGACAATGGGCAAGTTTCACAGGGTGAGAAATGCAGGGACTTTCTCTTCTGGTTGGAGGCAGAGAAAGGCTGGCTGCACACAAAATCCAGCAGAAATGGCTCAGTAATTAATAAACATGCTACCATGGCTCATTCTGTTAGGCTGGTATGCAGGCATACCCTGTCTTACTGCACTTTGCTTTACTGTGCTTTGCAGATACAGTGCTGTTTTTTGGTTTTTAGAATTTTTTTTAACAAATGAGAGATTTGTGGCAACCCTGCATTGAGCAAGTCTACTGGTTCCATTTTTCCAATAGCATTTGCTCACTTCATGTCTCTCTGCCACATTTCGGTAATTCTCATAATATTTCAAATTTTTTCATGATTACTATATTTGTTATGGTGATTTGTGGTCAGTGATCTTTGATGTCACTATTGCAAAAAGACTACGACTTACTGAAGGTTCAGATGATGGTTAGCATTTTTCAGCAATAAAGTTATATATATATTATTGAAATATAGTCAGTTTACAATATTGTGTCAATTTCTGGTGTACAGCATAATACTTCAGTCATATAGGAACATACATATATTCGTTTTCACATTCTTTTTAACTGTAAGTTACTATAAGATACTAAATGTAGTTCCCTATGCTATACAGTATAAACTATCTGGCAATAAAATATTTTTAATCAAAGTATGTAGATTGTTTTTTTGGACATGTTATTGCACTTAATAGGCTGTAGTATAAACATAACTTTTATATGCACTGAGAAACCAAAAAATTTGTGTGACTTGCTTTATTGTAATATTTGCTTCATTGTGGTGGTCTGGATCTGAACCCGCAGTATCTCCAAAGTATGCCTGTACAGTAAACAAACCTGAAACCCTTGCCAAACTAGTTAGCTTTTTTCCCTTTTCTCCCCATTGTCAGCCAACCAATAAGTGTTCACTGGGGTGTGTGAGCCTCTCTCCAGGATGAGGGCTAGACACTGGACAAGGGTGGCATGCTCGTGTGCTATGGCCACATGGTGTCTGCTCAGGGGCTCAGGGCAGCAGACACACTCCTTAGAAAATTGTCTAAATGCCAGCCAAGTCCAAGAACTGACCATGTGATGCTGAGACTCAAAGCAAACCACCTGGTGGCAATTTATAGTTCCATGCCACTCCTCGTACACGAGATGCAGGTGATGGGAGAGGACAGGATGAAAAATGATGAAGTTGTACGGGGCTTCCTTTCAGGGGGACCCATACATTATTTATTTGTGGGAGGAAAACGCTTAGGGGGTCGCGTGGGCTCGTGTGGTCTCAGATACCTGCTTTTGTTGGGGATTAAGCCTTTCTCCAATTCATTTCCGATCCTCACGGCCAGCCAGTGGCCCAGTTTGCCATCATACAGTGTATCAACCACGCGGAAGATCTCCCCCCTGGTGAAGACCAGGCTCTGTGGAGTTTCCTTCTCACATTCAAAGTGGCTTCTGATAAAAAACGAATCCCCTCTGCCACAAGCCAGTATGTCTCTATATACTGAAAGACAAAAGCATCACTGTATGCTGCCTTCAGCTTGGCCAGAGGTCTTTTCTGAAAGAGTCATCAGCTTCTCCAATCTCTGAGTACCCTCTTCACCTTCTCTTCATTTAGTGAACTCAGTGCACAGGCCCCACGGGAACCACAGGAAGACAGACAAGTAATAAGTTCACGAGTTGCTGTGATGGTTAATTTTATGTGTCAGCTTGACTGGGCCATGGGGTGCCCAGGTATTTGGCCAGACATTATTCTGGGTGTGTCTGTGAGGGTGTTTCTGGATGAGATTAACGTTTTAACTTGTAGACCAAGTAAAACTCCCTGGTGTGGGTTGGCCTCATCTAATCAGCTGAAAGACTGAACAGAACAAAAAGATGAACCCTTCCCAGTAAGAGAAAATGAACCCTTCCTGCCTTCAAAATGGGACATCAGCTTTTTTCCTGCCTTCAGACTCAAACAGATACATTGGCTCTTCCTGGATCCTCCTGTCAGCCTTCGGACTGTAACTACACCAGCGGCTCTCCTGGTTCTCATGCCTCTGGGCTTGGACTGGAACTAAACAACAGCTGTCCCAGGTCTCCAGCTCGCCAACTCATCCTGCACATCTTGGGACTGGCCAGCCTCCATCATGATGTGAGCCAATTTCTTGTAGTAAATATCTCTTTCTTCCCTTCTCTGTCTCTCTCTATATATACACACACACACATATGTGTATATGTGTGTATACATATACATACATACATATACATACACATCCTGTTGGTTCCACTTCCCTGGAGAACCCTGACGAATACAGTTGCCAATCAACCCTCTGAAGCAGACATGCAGATACTATCAACCCCTGTTTTACAGATGAGGACAATAAGCCCAGGAAAGGTGAAGCAACTTGGCAGGCTAATTAATAAGGGACCTGATCATCAGGCATGGTCCGTTGCATCTGTCTACAGAAAAATTCAGTAGTAACTCCAGGTAGTAATTAAGGCTGGATCACTGTTTAGAAAAAGTTTTATTCTAAATCGACTAGTGAAATTCTTTCAGGGGGTGCATGGAAAACATTTCTATAAAAAGGTAAATGGTACCCCAATTTTTCCCACATACCTGTGACTGACAGATTACGTGTCAAGATCCACTTTAATTTTCTAATACCCAGATTTGCTTATTCTGATCCCAAGATACCTCCTCCCCCGCCTCCCCCCTTAGATAATAACCAAACCTGCTCACCATCAGCTCGGCTCTGAGCTAAAATAGTCACCATTTCACCTTTGGGGATTTCTAACAGGTAGAGAACAGCATCCTCCCGAACCAGCCCTCGGAAATCCTGTGTGTTCACCTGACGGGAGGGGAAAACAACAAAACAAAACAAAACAAAAAAGAAGTTGTTTTTATTAAAAGGTGCTACCTGAGCTTTTTACCTGTTTATGTCCATCAGGGCCTGCCCAGAGCAAACCCCAGGTGTGAACAAATCCTTAGTGCCCTACTCAAGCCCTCGCAGCATCCTGCTACGGGCCTGGGTTGTGTGGGCATCACCACCCCTTCCTGTCTCCCACACTGCCAACCACTGGTCAGGATTATGCCCATACATCAAGGATTCGTCACTGGATCAGGTGAGAATTTCTCATGGTTGTGTCTAGCTCCCTCTCTTCTTTGAGTCTCCTATCCAGGTGGCCAGGGAAGTGATGTACAATTCTGAATCAGATAACTATAATGCAATAGGGAATGGTGGGATTTGTGGCAAAGGAGCATGCCAGTCCAGCTTAAGGAATTAATACTTTTTAAATTGATTCAAAGAAAAGCCTGAAAATAAGGATTCTGTCCAAATCCACCCTTTTCTTAGAGCTTCTATCACCTGGAATTGAAGAGCATTAGCTTTATATGGCTGACCATGAGCCTAATACTTTGCTTTTATATTTAAGCTTCTGATACACAAATGGGCAAGAAGCTCACATCTATTCCCTACTGATTGAGCAGGGTACACTATAAATAGCTTTTAAAAGATAAGTTAGAAAGCAAGAAAAATTGAAAGTAGCACAAAGAAGACATTTTGACATCAGAACAGAACCTTTGAAACTATTTTAAAACAATAAATACAAATAAGTAAAACATAAAAATTATTTTAAAGTACCTAAAATTTTAATAATGTATTACAGAAGTGAAGATACAGAATTCCTATGACATATTTTCTTCCATCATTGAGGACCTACAGAATACTTTAATCAAAGAGTAATGCTTTACACTATGGAGTGACTATAACTCGGTGGAAGTATGTAAAAAACAAAAAGAGTAATGGTTTACTACTGAAAAAAAATCATTAATTGAGCCTAATTAAGGTTGGAATTTACAAATAAATGAAATAGGCATTACACTAAAATTTACTTGGTGCTTTTAAAATAGAGTGATTTACTAAAGCAATCACATTAACTTTTCCTTTGAAAGTATTTAGCATTTATGACAGCTTATTCCCATCTCTCTATCCCCGAATCAGAGATATTCCCACTTTGGTATCTAATCCATTCTCGCGTGCCAACTGCAGGTCTACATCTGCATCTATATATGGCCACATGTATGTTTTTCCAGGCACTGTACATGCTTGTATTTTTTATTTAAATAAGACAGTGTCATAGGCTTGGGAGAAGACCTTGGAGGTCCCTTTGTCCATCTCTCTGGCCACTTGAGACTGACTTCCCATCAAGCCAAAAACTATAATGGTCAAAATTAAAGCACCCATGGTAGCTAAGGTTTTAAAATCCACAAGGTTAACAACTAAACTCAGGAGCTTTTTTTCTCTTTTCCTGAAAGAGAAATGACGATCACAGCAGGTAAAAAATAAGCGAAGAGACAGGCAAGCCAGGCACCAAAGCAGGTGTATCTCTGTTATTTACAAGGCACATATTCCGCCACAGCACAGCGCACTCATGTTTCCATTCCACATGTCAGGGTGTCACCTTTACAGAAGGAGGAGCAGCACTTACAAAACCCACAACCGAAAAAAGTGATTGATGTACATGCATCGTACCTCCATACATATTCAACGTGACCACTGAAAGGAGTGCTAAACAAAATGAAGGAAAAGAGGCCAGGACAGCACCCTGATACTTGAAGGTCAGGTTGTGCAGCCCTCTCCGACAAATATCCACTGTCTGTTAGTAGTCTATAGGGTCTAGCTGTGTCTGCTGTGAGTCTGAAGTCTGTGTCAGCCACACTACAGCAGTGTAGCAGCGCCTCTGCCCCAGTGGGCGAGCTCAGTCTTCTTTACACCTTTGTAGACTTGACGGCTCCTTTTGCAGTCAACAGAAAATGTATGCACACCCAAGCATGAGAACCACCTATTGTCTGACCTCCAGATGAGACTATTGCAAAAGGAGCTGGTTCCCAGTTTCTTCCTTGTCACCGGGGTAATAACGGGAAAAAAGACACTTTCTTAAGCAGAAACGTTGTGTACTGTGACTTGTACCCATGGAGGTGACTCTCCCCCATCTTTAATGACTTACAGAGAGTTCTGCCAAGCCCCTAAGGGAATTCACCTTTTGTTTTCCCATGGAAATTTGAAAAATCTTCTTTTCTCCAGGGTACAAAAAAATTGTATCCTTGAACTTTCATGAGTAAAGGCTTTCAAATTCCTACCTGACTTCCTGCGGCCCCATGCTAGTTAGGAAACTTGCTTTTTCTTCTTTGGCATCAGCCCAAGAGTAAACTGGTATGAGCTGACACTCGAATGAGGTTCTTACCAGTAGCACTGGGTAAGTGGTATTTCCTAGGATCAGGTGGTACCATGAGGGTCACTCAGGTACATGTGGTCTTCTAGGATCCTGGCCAGAGCCAAGGAGGGTCTAGAATGTCACTGGAAAGCTTCTGCAAAGCTCACGGTCAAGGTTTGCCCTTTATATGCTCCAGAAATGAAATGTGAACTATTGCCAGGAGGCCCTGGGCCAAGAAGGAAAAGGACCCCCCTCTTTTTGTGCTCTGCTGCCTGCTTGCCTGGGATCTCTGCTTTTCTCCCCTCCCCTGAGGCCAGATGCTCTTATCTGACCCCCTAGTAACTCATACGTGAGAAATGCAAGTTTATACAAGCAGAAATTCCAGTGAAGACAATTCCCTAGCATTCTATATTTTTATGCACACAAGGTACTTGGCGTTCCTGAAGTTAATTCTGAAGTCAGTGGGAAACACATGATATGGATCTCACAAAATGTCAAAGCTGAGGTGGTTATCATTTTAAACAATCAACAGATTATGCAAACATATATACGGTAACTTTAAAAAGTACCAATATTTGATTAACCAGGGATTTTCCTTCCTGGACAATTTTAGATGTAAGTGACACATGGAGTGGCAGCAATTGGTGTTTCAATGGGGAAAAGGAACAGGAACTCTGCCGGGTATCTTGTAAGTGTCATCTGTTCTAATGTGCCCAGGGTCCCTGTGAAGCGGGTACACTTATCCCAACTCAACAGAACAGAAACTCGAGTCTCAGTGGTGAAGCCAGAGCCACAGACTAATATGAGGCTGGGACGGGACTCAAATCAGACAATTTGATGCCAACACCCGCATCTGTTCAATTACAGGACATGGCCTGCAGACTGACATCCAAGTGGGGGAGTCAACTAAAAACCAAACATTAGCAAGATCTTGCAAAAGGCCTTTCCCCTAGGCCTTTAGTTAAAGTCTCAATTTTTTGTTAATCAAACTAATAAAAATCTTTGCAAGGGTCTTGAACACTATAAATTCCCACAGACGTACAGGTGAGTTTCAGGTTCCAGGACTGAGAGGCAGGACTCACCCTAAGGAAACAGAGACCCAATGCTTGGCAGCAACAAACTTGCAGCTGGTCTCTTTTCACGAGCTGGACCACCCTGTTCTTTCCCAATAACACCTAAAAACAGGGCTGGGGTCTCCTACCTTCAGAATCTGGTCCCCTTCTTGAAGACCTTCCTGCTCTGCTGAGGTGCCCTCTTGAATGCCTGCCACAAATATCCCGACGTCGTTGCCACCAGCCAAGCGGAGGCCCACGCTGTCACCCTTCCTGAACCGCACCATCTTGGTATTGGGGCTGCAGTGGGTTCAGAAAAGAAAAATGGGAGGTTTTGGGGGGCTTTTTTTTGGTAAAGGGGAACCAACATGAGCAGTGAGAGATTTAATTTCTTCTATCCACAGAGTGATTAATCCTTTAAAAAGCCTTCTCTCGTTTTTCTTATATAATCTGTAATTGTATCTGCCTTGAGGCTGTGAGATGCGTATCAGTTGGCCACTTTACCAGTGAAGAGTAGAAATACTGAATGTTTACGTAAACTCATTCAACATTAGAAAGCAAATAAAGGCAGGGTTAAGGGCAAAAGTCAAGGTCATCCTATTGCTACTGCAGGATTCTTCAAAAGGAAAGCCTGCTGCCCCCACAGGGCACTTGTCAGATGGAGACGCACAGCCTGGGTCTGGGAGGCTGCTCATGAACACCACTGACCCCAGGGGGTTTTCAACATCAAGTGCAGAGCACTGTAGCACTTCTCCCCTCCCCACACGCTAGGATCACCTGTCACTCTAGCCCCTACAGAGTTAACTTAACTGCAGTTAAGCAATATCGCACCCATCTGGGAGTTACTGGTTGGGCAAACTCAAATATTCAGAGTGACATCTGGGACACTAGCCAGGTAAGGAGACAAGCAGACAAAGTCAGCATAATGAAGCTGACTCACTTCCACGTTCTACTTTTCCTACAAGTGATTTCTCTTTATTTTAAACACCAGCAATAGGGAATGGTTAAAGGCAGTTGAATTTGACGTAAAATCACCATCTATAGTTTAAAAACACCTTTCTCCTAGATTTCAGTTAAGGACACAGCATTGTGTGGAAGAAGAAAGAGGGAAAGCAAGAGAGATTGAAATGCATACCCGTATATTGCTAAATCTTCAGAACTCGGACGAAGAACAGCTCTTGGGGCTGGTTTTGGTGGAGGGACTGTGGATTAAAAAGCATAGTTACCAACCCGGACTAACAGGAACTGGTTTGTCTCTAAATATAAAGATTACCAAATCCACAAAAATTAAGTCTGTACCTTATGTTACATATATGTGATCACATCAAACAGCAAAAATAAGCCTTAAAGTGAAATTTAAAATCCCCCTGATTTCTGGAGTGATGGGGTACCAGGAGCATCTTTTGCTGTAATATCTGGTCTTTGACCTCAGTTCCTGACACAGAATTCCTACATCCCTTGGAATTTCCTGGGTGTTAGGGGTGTCCTTTGTTCTAAAGAGATGACTCTTGGTGGGTTCCTGAACAGCCTCAGGATGGGACTGGTCCCAGCAAAAGGAAGCCATGCACATGACAAAGCTTCCATTAACTAGGGGGTTCAGAGTGCATTAGGGTTGGTGAAAACAGTGAGGTGTTGGGAGGGTGACATGCTTGGCGAGGGCATGAAAGCTCTCTGCCCTCTCCCCACATCTTGCCCTATGCATCTCTTCCATTTAGCTGTTCTTAAATCATATCCTTTAATTAAAACAAAAACAAGACAGTAATGGTAAGTAAAGTGCCTTCCCGACTTTTGTGAACCATTCTAGCAAATTATCAAACTTGAGGAGGGAAGTCATGGGAACCCACAGTGGAGAGCTGATTGGTGAGAAGTGAAGGCACAACCTGGGACTTGCGACTGGCGTCTGCAGTGGGAGCATCTTACGGGACTGAGCCCTTAGCATGTGGGATCTGCACTAGCTCGGGTGGTCAGGGTCAGAAATGGACTGAGTTGTAGGACATCCAGGTGGTGTCTGGAGAATTAGAACTTGTAGATGGGTAGAGGACAAAACCCACACAGTTGGTGTCAGAAGTGTTGTGAGCAAAAACAGTTCAGGTTGGGGTCAGGGCTGGGAGATGAAAGGACCATGACTAATGAAATATAACAAAAGGTTTTCAACCTGCTGGCACAGAGAAAGGGCTGTCACTTTTTATACTTCTTCAATATTAAACAAGATAGGAGTACCCTTCCCATATATAGATTTTTAAAAATGATTTTTAAATAATTTTTCTCCCTCCTTCCAGGCACCTTCTGGAGTTACCAAGCACACACCCCTGAACACGACTGTTTAAAATGAGCCTCACCTGGGGATTCCTCTTGGTATCTGGGTTCCTTGCTGGGCTCTGGGCTGACTGCAGCTGCAATATCCCCAGTGGACTTAAAGGGAGTGGGCGTGGCACCCATCCTGGACCATCGGCTCTGCATGTCCTCTCTTGAACTTAAGCACACGTCATGTTAATGTCTCATCACGTGACAGATTTGCAAATATGTATGTGCGTACACCCACGGGGACGTGTGCAAGGGGAAATATACATCATCTTACTTTGGCCTTTCCTTCAACTTTTCATTTGAGGAGTGATGATCATAATCAGAATACTGCTGCCGTCTCTCCTCTGGAGAAAATGACCGGTTTGACTCTATTTCTGAGACATCTGATTTCAAAAATAAGAAAAGACTTCTTAATAAAATATTTAAGACCAGTGCCAGAAATTATTCTATTCTCTGGGCAAGGAAACATGGGAAACGGAAGACAGACGGGCAGTCATTGTGCTATTAGTCTGACAGTGTTCCTTTGGGAAAAAAAAAAAACTCTGATAGTTTGAAAGGAAAGGCATTAATTAACAAAGAGGAATCCCAATTCAGAATTATATGTTCCTCTTTCATTATACTTTCCGTCAAAGCTGCCACTGAAGAGTCAAAATCCAATGACGGGATCATGTATGTCTACACTCATTTTTTTTTTACCACATAGACCAGCGCTTCTCAAACTTTAATGTGCATACATGTCACCTGGGATCTTATTAGGATGCAGTTGTTCTGGGTGAGGCCTGAGATTCTGCAGCTCCCTCAGGCTCCTGGATGATGCCGATGCTGCTTGTGGGCTGAGTGAGGACCACACACAGAATAACAGTAATACACTGGGTGCTCCCAGCGCACTGGGATGACCTCTCATGCTCTACTTGTGTTCCTGCCCTGCACCCCTAGCAGTAACCACCTGATTAGACACTTTATATCATAGACATTAAATTAAGTTTTAAGGGTTTATAAAGCAATTCTTTTAAAAATCAACAAGTCCATCTCCAAACTGGAGAACTTAATATTTTCTAATCTTGTCTGCACCAAGGTGATACCAGATGGTTAAGTAGGAAATATTATGTCTATTTATTTTTAATGGTAATGTTTCCATGGTTAAAATGTGACCCTATGCATTGGATGTCAACGATACTTCAATTAAAAAAAGAAAAAGGAAAAAAAAAAAAACGTCAAGACAGGCCCAAGAGCAAAAAAAAAAAAAAAGAGTAAAGGGCCAAGAAGCCACAGACCATGTTGAAGGACATGAAGTTGATTTGCTTGTGGAAATAAAGACTAAACCAAATAAACAAATGATACGTTATCCTACGTATAATTCATATTCAAGATAAAAAAAGAAATGAATATAGCTTCATAAAGGAGAAGAGGTGACACAGATTGCTAACCAATGAATGCCACCATATTCAGTCATCCTGACTGACTCTCTGTTATACTGTCTTCCTGTTTTAGCTAACCTCTAGATCGTCTTCTCTTTGTTGGAAATATTAATAGCCACTTCAAAAACATCACACGACAAAGTGCAAGAATGAGCGATTTACAAATGTTAGTTCTCTGAACCACTCACACATGCATTTTTTACTAACAGGTTTTGTTTTCAACGGCCTAAATCAGAGCCCACCAGGATTCACAAGGGCACCAGAACTTCATGCTGGAATCTTAATTTCAACAGAGCCTTTGGTAGGACAATAACAACTTTTGAAATTAAAGTTTAAATGAGAGGTTTTTGTCAGAAATTTAGCTTCCAGCTGAATGGCCACGCTAAGCAGAGAGGAGGCTGCAGAATCACCAGCCTTCCCGGCCTCTGGCTAGCCTGCAGCCTCCGCTTCCTTTACCTTCTATTTCTGAGTCGCTGTCATTTAGAGATGGGATGTTGATGAGCGTCTGCTTGCTGTCCCTCAGCACCACGAGCTGGAGTTTTCCTCTTGACTTTTCTATCAGTTTTCGAGCATCCGTTAAAGACATGTTCTCAGTCACGGTTCCATTTATCTGTGTTTAGGAAAAACGGTCATGTTACATGCAACACCACCATTCACAGTGAAGTGTAAAATTCTAATATTCTCCTTCTAAAAATCTGAAGGCTCTGTTCAGCTATTCAAACAGGGCTTTAGGGTGACTGATTGAATAAAAATTAATTACCCCTTAAATTAAATATAACCCTGCCTGCCTGGAACCCAAATACAGAAGTGAGAGAGCTGTACCCTACTTAAGTTACTCTGTTAATTAATTTAACTTCCACTCTCCAGATGATGGTTTGGTTTACTATTGGAACGTGTTTCCGGACTGGAGAGGTTTACAAGAACTATTAAATATTCAGTATTCATATACTACCATCTCTCCCTCTCATCTTTCTTAGGGAACTTAAACTTTAAATAAACAGGGAAGAATAAAGTCTTCGTTGAAATTAAAAAAAAAATTCCACTATTATAAATCTCCAAGTCTGGTTTTCCTGATAAAAAAAATTATCTCTGCTGCTCTTCTTGCTTTTTTTCTTACTATTGACTCCCATCTCAACAAAGCTTCACTGTGTTCGCACTTGAACGTGGAAAGGCAGACTGTGGAGCTGAGTATGAACTGACTATTCTCTGCCTTGTCCCCCACCTTGAGAATTATGTCTCCTTCGTGCAGGTTGCCATCTTTAGTCGCCAGGCCGGTTCTGGTCATTTCCTTTATGAAGATCTGGCTCCCAAGCCGGAGACCATACTCTAGGAGACAAGTGCACAAACATCATGCATTTTGTCAACTTGTTCAGAAAACCTGAGTCTAGCTTTTAGGACTATTTAAAGATATGTATGAAAAATTACTTTTGCATGTGAGAGTCTATAAGACCACTGGCCTGGACTGGGCAAAACAGTCAATGTCATAAAACAAACAAACAAAAACCCCAAAAGAGGCAGAGGGACTGTTCTAGATGAAAAGAGACATAAAAACTAAATGCTGCATGAAACTTCACTAGATCCTTGAGCCAACTGGGGGAGAGGTGGAGGGTAGGGGTGGGTTATAGTATTTTGGAGCAACTTCAAAATGAGCTGTGCTATAATATATTATAAGGCATATTAATGCTAATTTTCTTAAGAGTGATAATGGCATTATGGCTGTATAGGAGAACGTTCTTATCCTCGGGAGGTATCTGCTGAAATATTTAGGGGTAAAGGGTCATGCTGCCTGCAACTTACTTTCAAGAGGCTCCCAAACACCACTGAAGGACAGAGAGAGAGGAGGTAGGGGAGGAAGAGGGGGAGGAAGGAAAAAAAAAAAAAAGAGAGAGAGAGAGAAAGAAAACAAATGTGGCAAAATGTTAAAAACTGGCAAAACTAGGTGAAGGCTAAAATTAACACTTTTCAAAACAAAATGTTGGGGAGAAATAAAAACAGTTCAATACATCTTAATAGGCAGGGTCTACTTTCAGTGCAATTGCCTAAAGGAAGGCACCACAAATAGCACACCCTCCATTGGTAACAATTTCGATTG
This sequence comes from Camelus dromedarius, assembly GCF_036321535.1. Classification (NCBI taxonomy): domain Eukaryota; kingdom Metazoa; phylum Chordata; class Mammalia; order Artiodactyla; family Camelidae; genus Camelus; species Camelus dromedarius. Next base: position 35,864,405 of record NC_087445.1, on the reverse strand, counting down.
TGTGGGGTTTGGCACTGAAAACATTTCAGTGTGTGAAGCAAGGGAGTAAATAAGCCAGCAAAGCAATAAAGTATTTAAAACTTGCACAGCTCTGGGGCGTTTATGGACTTTGAGTTGTCCTCAAAAGAAAAACCACTGTTATTTACGAAGTATATCTGTTTTAAAATATTTTATATGCTATTCAGACTACCCTGATTTTACTTATTCAACTTGCAAAAATATACATATTAAGGAATTTTGGTTATTTTGAAGTTACCACAAACCTAGCAGGTTTTATTATTATTGTTATGGACTCAAAATCCCATCATTACAAAATAAAGTAACTTAAAAAGAAGACATACAGGTGGCCAACAAGCACATGAAAAGATGCTTAATATCGCTAACTATTAGAGAAATGCAAATCAAAACTTCAATGAGGTATCACCTCACACCAACCAGAATGGTCATCATTAAAAAGCCTACAAATAAGGATAAATTGTATAGCACAGGGAATTACAGTCATTATCTTGTAATAACTTTTAATGGAGCATAATCTGTAAAAATACTGAATCACTATGCTGTACACCTGAAACTAATATAATATAACTCACTTATACTTCAATTAAAAAAAAACAAATACATAACATTTTTAAAAGAAAAGTCTACAAATGATAAAAGCTAGAGAGGGTATGGAGAAAAGGGAACCCTCCTACACTTTGGTGGGAATGTCAATCAGTACAGCCACTGTGGAAGACAGTATGGAGGGCCCTTAAAAAACTAAAAATAGAGTTACCATATGATCCAGCAATCCCACTCCTGGGCATATATCAGAGGGAATCTTAATTCGAAAAGATACATGCACCCCAATGTTCACAGCAGCATTATTTACAACAGCCAAGATATGAAAGCACCCAAGTGCCCATCAACAGATGGATAGATAAAGAAGATGTGGTGTATATACACACACATAGTGGATTATTACTTAGCCTTAAAAAGAATGAAATAAAGCCATTTGCAATAAGCAACATGGCTGGACCTAGAGATTATCATATTAAAAAGTGAAGTCAGACAGAGAAAAACAAATATCACATGATATCACTTATAAATCTAAAAAAAAAAAAGGATTTGAATGAACTTATTTACAATGAACTTACTTACTGGAAATAGACTCACAGACATAGAAAACAAATTATAGTTACCAAAGGGAAAAGGAGAGGGGGGACATAAATTGGGAGTTTGGGATTAACATATACACACTACTATATATAAAATAGATAAACAAGGACCTATTGTAAAGCAGAGAACCATATTCAATATCTTATAATAACTTATCATTGAAAACAATCTGAAAAATTGTATATATGTATAACTGAATCACTTTGCTGTACACCTCAAACTAATACATCATTGTAAATTGACTATACTTCAATTAAAAACAAAAACCAAAATAACAAAGTAATTTTCTGCCACTTAAAAATGTTAGGAAGTAGATTTAAAGGTAAGTTTGTGTGCGTATTACTTTCTCTATCTTGTTTTATCTTATTCTATTTTATTGATATAGTTGATGTACAATATTTTATAAGTTAGAGATGTTCAAGATAAGCTTTAAATGACTTACAGGAAGTTAGCACCAGATCTTACCACAAGGATTAACAATGTTGAGGTGCACCCCCACCTTTTAGGAGGCTGACATTCAGGAAAGAACAAGGGTGAGACAGATAGCATCTGCTTTCATGGATGCCAGCTCCTTACTGGTTAAACAGCCTCACAGCCCAGGGCAGAATGCTGAGACAAAATTAAGCAGTGACTTCTATGTATCAATAGTTCCTCTAACCTCTTACTGCAAAGTTACAAATAGGTTGTTATCTGTGTGTTTGTGGGCATCTCCAAAATGAAGGGGAAAAAAGTCAGCTGATCAGCTTCTAAGACTTTTACCAGCAAGGCCATCTGGGGTCCATGAATTATAAAAAGCTGGCCATGTGAATGGATCATATTTTTCTTAATCAAATGTAGGTCCTGCCTACTGCCAGATATTTATAAAGATTAATTCTTATGCAACTCTAGCTAGTGATAGCTAAATTATTATGTAATCTTACCAAAAGGTGGCCAAAAAAATATTTTAAAAAGTGGAAATTTGGGGAAAAAACCAAAAACAATTTCTAAGTTTGAAAAACAAAATGGCCCAGAAGGAGTAAAATGCTGTATCAGCCACGGGGCACAAGCCCCCTTTCCTCCTTAATAGTATTACTACGACCAGGTATGACTTGGGCAGTCTCTTCAGACAGACGTCTTTTTAACTGTGGCTCACAACTCATGGGTAAGTCTTGAAATCAATTCAGTTGAGTTGTGACCAGTATTTTTAAATTTAGTATAAGGGAACCTCTCAGAAATCATCACAGATGATTCCATGTATTCCATGAAACATATGGCCAAGTCTTTCATGTACTGGCGCATTCATGATTATTTGCAAGATGTGGTTCTTTCTGTGGCAGGGGGAGGAGGGAGAATCGAGGAAGGAAGAGGAAGAAGAAGAGGTGAAAGAGAAGGAAAAGACTAACAAGCACTGAAGCAGGGAACTCAAGAACCTGGGTGCACATCCTACAGAGCGTGCATCACCTCTCTGAAGGAGGTCTCGTGCCAAGTTATCTTTCTCAAAACTTCTCTGCAGTCTGCAATCTGGAAGCAGAATGGATTTTACTCTGCAATTGTTGGGGTTTAATGAATTAATATGTCATTAGCAGTGGCTATAAAGATTCTATAGAATCCTTAAACTTCTTAAGATGTACATTCCTCAGAGATAGTGCAATCTCAACTTTCACCCTTATTTTCTAGACCTGGGCTCCAGGTATCCCATTATTCACATCCCTGCAGTTATTTCAATATCCTTTCAATATCAGGTATTTCAATAGGTACCCAGTTCTAAGTCAAGTCTTTATGTTCCTCTAGAAGAACTGAAGAAAACAAACCCTCTTATCTGATAGGCTATTTAAAATGCAAACTCCAAACCTAAAAACCAAAACGCCTTTCCCTTTGCATTGCTGGGTATTCTTCATTTTTTTTTCCTCTTTGAAGAACAATGAGAGAACAAAAGGAGATAAAAGATATGTTGTAAAGAATTCAGAAAGTTAGAAGCCAAGTATCAATGCAAGGACTACTTCAATGCTGGGCTCTAAAATCCCTGTTCATTCACCTACTTGCTTCCTATCCCCTATTTCCCAGAGATAAAGTTTGAGTTCCAAATCCACCACTTACTAGCTTCATGATGTGGGCAAGTTGCCTCCCTGAGTTTCAGAGTCCTCACCTAAACTGCACGTGCTACTAGCGTCTCTAGCTGCCACATACGGCTTTGGTGAATCTGGATGTGCTGAATTGCATGGAAGCACTCCAGGAACGCAAAAAGGGACGGGCCCAGGCCAGAGCCTGCCTCATCCACGAGTGTACAAAAACCTTTCTGCACCTTATTATTCCCATCTATAAAACAGGAATGAAGTCTCCTATCCACCACACAGGCCTCTGGTGAGGATTAGAGATTATTCTTTCTGCAGAGGCCCTGGCATAGAACAAATACTCTATCAAGATAAGCTGGAGTATTGTCCTCTACGGTGGTTTCATCAATTTAGGCTGCACCAGGTTCACCAGGAGGGCTTGTTAACACACAGACTCCCGGGGCAGGGAGGGGGCACCCCAGTGTTTCTGATTCAGTAGGGCTGGGGCCTGAGAATCTGCATTTCTAATGAATGTCCAGGTAATATTTATCCTGCCCTGAGAACCACTGGCCTATCAGTTTAAAGCCAAATTTCCACAGCCTGGCTCAGCCACTGATGATACTACTTTGTGCAAGTCAAGGAACTTTTCTGTGCCTCAGTTCCTTGTCTATAAAATGAAGATACGAGTAACACCCAGAGGAGGTGGTAGTGAGGCTGCAATGAGCTAATCCGTGCAAAGCATTTAGGTCAGTGCTTTGCGGACAGCAGGTGCCACGTCAGAGTTAGCTATTACTGTTACAATGCTTTTCTTCATCAAGCATGACTACCTTCATTTGCTTTGCTTTTGATCAGAAGCACGCCGATGGGCCTGTCCGAGTCTGGCTGGTCAGGGCGCCCCTGCGGCTCGGGACTGGGGCTGCGGGAGTGGAGGTGCTCTCGACTGCGGCTCCGGGACGCCCCGTACCGGGCATCAGGCTGGGCCCTGTGGCCATACTCCACCTCAGGGCTGTAGGCTCGATCATAGGTGGGGTCAATGCTCCGGCCGCGGCTGCTCTCCCGGGCTCGCCCGTAGTCATCGTGGTCCAGGCCCCGCTCCAGGCTGCGGCCGCGGCTGTGCTCTCGGGCTCGACCGTAGCCATCATCGTGGTCCAGGCCCCGCTCCAGGCTGCGGCCGCGGCTCCGGTCCCGCTCCCGGCTGCGCGCCCGGTCGTGGGGACGGCCCCTCTCCGGGCTGTCCTCCCAGCTGTGGCTGCGCCCCCCGCGGCTGCTGGGCCGGCTCCTCTCGCTGTACCCACTGCGCGCACTTCTGCCATCAAACTCATCCATCACCTCAAAAGCCCGGTCATCCTCGTGGATGGGAAGGCTGCTCTGCACCGGGGCCACCTGGACCTTCCGGGGCCTCTTGACCACCTGTCAAACAAACAGTGGGGACTCAAGACCATCACAACCAAAAAGAGAATGCTGTGGTTAAGAGAGCTGGTTCTCCTTCCAGTAAAACTGTCTGTGCCTGTCCAGTCGCTAAGCCTCAGGTTCCTCATGCAGAAAACAGGGACAATAAATACCTCAGGGGGTTGAGAATAAAATAAGTCAATGAGTATTAAGCTGTGAGCACAGTGCCTTCAGAATCTGCTTCTACTCAGAGTGTGAAAAGCCCCAGAGACTTTAAATCAGTAAGTTACAAAAATGAAAATCAGAAAGTGAGACATTCTGCATAGCTCCCTAGGTTCATACAAAAGTCAGTGTTATTAAAAAGAGGGGGCCAGGCAGGGGGAGAGGCAGAGGGAAAGAGGGACCTTTGTAGATTAAAAGAGACTAAAGAGATAAGGACCGAAAGTGATGCGTTAACTTTGATTGGATCCTGGAAGAGGAAGAAAAATATTCTATCAAAGACATCTTATGATATGAGGTGTGTATTAGAGGATATTATAGAGTTGCTATTAATTTTCTAAGACAGGATAATAATATTATAGTTACGTAGAAGAATGTTCCTATTTAGGAACCTTGCAAAAGAAGTCATTGAACTGTCATTTCTGCAACTCCCCCTCTAATGGTTCACTAAAACTATGTATGTTTATAAACATATATAGAGAAAAATCAAGTGACTATGGCAGAATATTAACATTGTAGAAGAATATGTATGTGGATTAAACTAATCTTTGAACTTTTCTTTTTGCTTGAAAATTTTCATAATACAAAGGCGAAAAAAACCTAAATACCACATGCCCAGAGCATCCCCCTAGCTATGCCCCTAACACACGGTATTCCAATTCTCACTTTGTGTGTCCAATTGCCCCACTGGAGTGAATACTCCTTGCAGCTCAGACCTGCTCCAAGGTCAAGTGGTATCTGGCTCACAGTTGATTTTCAACCAATGTTTGCTGAATGAATGAGTGAATAAATAAATGAACGCCAGTATCTCCTAAAAAAATTGAGTTTATGAAGATAGAACAGATCCTGTTCAGGCCTTTACAAATGAGTCTTTGAGCTCATAATTTATTTTCTAAATTAACCCTAGTTTACAATTGTTCTCAGTCTAGGTAATTGTCCTAGGGAGTAACTGTCTAACGTGGCTCTTAAGGCAAATTCACTCAGATAAGTGAAGCACTGGTCTTCAGTTAGAAGGATGAGGAAAAGGCAGAGAGGGAATTCCTTACGTCTTTACATCACCCGCAACATCATCCACCCAAAGTGCTGAGGATACAGAAGTAGTGGCCCCAGGTTACATAAGTCTGTCAAGTGCTTAAGAACAAGTGGTAATTCTCTGGGCATAAGAACAAAATGCTCCTGAGGCGAGATGAAAACAAACCCGGAACTTACAATGGCAGCGATCTTCCCACTTTTTCTCAGCTGCTGAACAGCAAATGAATGGAGCACATCTTCCATGGGGGTGCCGTTAACCATGACCACCCTATCATTTTCTCTGCAAACAAAAGAGAAAAATGGGACATGAAAAACTCCCATCTAGTCACTGTGAATTGTTTATTTAGGAACAAATAAACAGATTAACCCAAAATGCTTATTAAAGGGCTCAGTGTTTGATGACGCCCGAGGCTTAGTCAACTCGGTCTGAGCTCTTCTAAGGAAGGAACCCAGGAGCCACTCAGCCCATTTGGGACAGTATCTCCTTGGAGACCACCTGGGGAGAAGGACTCAAACCATGAGGTCCCTCCAGGAGGCACTGGAGAGTATCAAGATCTGACCACAAACGGAAATTCTGCATCAGGCCCTCCTAACCCAAGGTACCGGTGTGCTTCAGCAAGTCCACAAATCTCCCCCAGCGGAGGTCGATATCCACTTGTGTTTTGGAGGGGAAGAAAAGACTGCCTCAGATTCTTCAAGAAATTTTGAAGTCCCAGAACCCTAACTCTTACTTTATCTCATCCCCCAAAACCATGTAAAAATTCTCCTTTGCTCTCTGTATGAAACACTACTAACTTTCATAGGACCACTGAGACTTGACATGCCAACAGAACCTAAACTTTGGAGCTGTCTGGCCAAGGCAGTTGTGTGATTAACTTTAGATTCTGCCCTGAGCAGTTATCCTGAGGAAACCTAGACATACGTCTTTCTGAATGGCATTATTTTCTCTTCAGACCAGAAGGCTGGTGGCTGGAAAACTTGGGTATTCAATGTAGCAAAATTTCCCAATTTCCACATTCCTCTTACAAATTAGATAATCATTAAGCCAGAGTATCCTCATTCTCAATGAATATAAATTAAAATAAATATAGACCCATTATATTCAATTTAGATTCATTAAGAAAAAAAAGATCATGACAATTTTATACTTGGCGCTCATATATGATTCCTAAACCCAAGGATGACAGTTAACGATAGACAGTTATAACTGTCTTCCTGTGGAAATGACTGCTTTCCTTCACCCAAAGTCTGGATGTTTCCAAAGGTTTGGGGATTGTTAAAATAGTGTGTTATGGTCTCAACTACTGCCTGAAGACTTTTCAATATGTACAAAAGTTCCTTTTCTTTTTTAATTTTAAAAGTGGACACCACCCAAAACTCCCTGTTGAGGGCCAACCAATGGGGCTGGCAGGGATTGGGGGCAGGAGGGACACTCACTGAAGCAGCCCGTCGGCGGGTCCACCCGGAAGCACGTCAGAAATGACAATGGACGTTTCCCCATTTTCGAAGTGGGGATTGTCTCTGCCTCCGGACACTGCAATTCCAAATCCTCTCTTGGAATCCTGTTCATTGGAGTTAAGAGAAAAATTAAAACAAAATCCTTCTATAAGTGGCTTTCAGGATTTAATACAAGCAGTCAATAAAAGAAAGGTCAAACCAATAACCAGAGATAGCTCAGGAACAGAGGGCTTACAGAAAGAAAGGATAAACAAAATAAAGCATCATCATGGTTAGGTGACAGGTTTATAAAGGGAAATTCCTTATCTAAAAGAAACAGGCTTGTGAAAGCTGGACAAAATTGACAGCACAGACTGGAGTTATCACTAGAAGCTGGCGGGGATGAGAAATAGCAGCGTCTGTCCAAATAAGGACGTGCTATTGGAATCTCCAGTCACACCTGTTCTCATATCCTGGCCTGAGCTGGAACGGATTCAGTCACAACTAAATCTGTGCTAAAACCATATTTTTTAAGTATACCCTTAACTTGTAAGCCAGGTGAACTGGTGGTTTCACGTCAATGTAGGGTGAAAAAGAAGTAAATGGGTTTTCAAGATAAAATCTGAAGATAAAGTTTTTTGAGATCTTATGAGAGAGCAAAGCACTGAACTCTTTTCTACATGCAGGTAAAATGGAAACACAGATTTATTACATCCAAGATTAATCTAGAAGTGTATCACAGTGAACCTAGATACCACATAATCCTAATTCATTTCGGTGTTTAAAAAAGGCTAAGCTCGTAGATGTCATCCAGATGGCAGGCGTGTATGTGATTATAACCCTAAATAAGGATTTGATTATGTAAAAATCTACTCAGAGAATAAAAGAAGGAACCCCTCCTCCATCTCAAGAAAAGTTCCCTTGTGAGACCCACTGTGCCAACTGCTGACAAACAGTTACCAACACAAAACAAGCTGGGTGGTTGTCCATTAATCACAGGGCCCGGAATTTGGCACTACCATCTGGTACCCGGTTTTACAAAGAGGTAGCGCCATCCTATACCGGGCCTAAAATGCCTCTCACCTTTGCCTATTTTGGGTCCAAACTCAAACGGTAATGTGGTGGAAGGGCAGAGAGAAGAATCAGAAGATGACAAGAGGTGAAAGATTAAGACCTGAAGGGGGAAACCCCTCAACTGAAGAAACCAGAAGTTTCGGCACCTGAGTACCGATACGTGTTTTTCTACCTGGATTGGTTTAATACACGTTTATTCAAGAACCAAATTTTCACTGAAGTCAAGGTTTGAGATTCATGGTCAAAGGAAAACCCTCCCTTTGAGGAACTTACAATCCCTCTAAGAAGCGACAGAGACAGGGGGGATTCAGAGCAGGAGTAAGACCCACTCGGGGCCCAGGAAATCAGTGACGCTGACCAAGGCAGGTTGCTGGGATAAGACTTTGGCATCATGAGTGCATTTCTAGTCTAGCTCAGCCACACACAAATCACTTACAGACTCTTGACGACTGTGTTTGTTTCGAGTGGGGCTAATACCTACCATGCCTACCTTGAACTTTGCTGTCAAAATAAAAAGAAACAAAGCTAACATTTATTAAGCAGCAATTATATGCTAGACTCCAAGTACTGGAAGTTCTTCGTATTGCCTAATTTAATAAAGAGGGGCAATACATGTGAGATGGCTTTAACAATTATGTAAAATACACTCGTGTGGTATTACTTCTACTTTCAATCCCATGGGGTGTGGTGGTGGGGAGAGGAGGGTTGGGGGGGTAGGTGTTAAAAATTTTATTAAGTCAGCATCTCTTAATATAACCAGGAATGGGATTAGGAACACAACCCATGTTTCCTTATGGCTAAACCAATGTTTTTAAAGTTTTGTTTGGACTTAAAATTCACTGAGGGAATTAAAAGTTATACACACCATAATTAAAATTACAAAAGTTTGCAGAAGCTACCTCAACATCCTTAAGTAGAACAGGTTATTTCCATTCCTCCTTCCCTTTTCTCTCTTTTCATAACCTGTTCTGTCTGGAAATAGGTGAATGCACTAAATAACCTCTATAATTTTCTATATTATATAGACCTTAGCCAAAAAGTGTAATAATATGCAAATCCTTGGTCATGCAGGAATTGTGTTTGTCTAAAAATAATTAAGATCCATGATCTGTTGTGGTACACACACACACACAATGGAGTATTACTCAGCCATAAAAAGAATGAAACAATGCCATTTGCAGCAACATGGATGGACCTAAAGATTATCATACTAAGTGAAGTAAAGGACAACAGAGAAAGACAAATATTGTATGATATCACTTATATGTGGACTGTAAAAAAAAAAAAAGATACAAATGAACTTACAAAACAGGAACAGACTCACAGATACAGAAAACAAACTTACGGTTACCAAATGGGAAAAGAGGGTAGGGAGAAATTAGGAGTTTGGGATTAGCCAATGCAACCTACTATATATAGAATAAACAACAAAGACCTACTGTATAGCATAGTGAACTATACTCAATCTTGTAACAACCTATAATGGAAAAGAATCTGAAAAAGAATATATATATGTGTGTGTGTGTGTGTGTGTGTATACATATGTGTGTATGTATACATACGTGTGTGTGTGTATATATATATATATATTACTTTGAATTACTTTGCTGTACACCTGAAACACTGTAAATCAACTATACTTCAATTAAAAAAAGAAGCAAGACCCACGATCTGTATGCTCAAGAACGTGATGGCAGCAGAGATGGCACCAGCAGCACTCACCTTCTGGAGGGTCACGGTGTACTGCTCCCATATCAGTTCTTCCATGCCTGAGGCCTGTTTGAAAACAATCAAAACCAATTTGATTAAAACCACAAACATTTCAATGTTAGAAATAAAACTAATTTGAAATGTCTCCATAGAAAGTCCAGCTCACACAGTCTACATACCAAAAAGAGTGGATAATTTTTAGGATCATTATACTACCTGTTTTCAAACACACTCTCGTTCAATGAAATGACAAGCTTAATAACACTAGAAGATTAGTGAAATACCTAGTGAGAAATGTACCTTAAAAATCACGAAATATTAAGTGTTAAGCCTTTTTATTATCACTATTCCAGAACATTGGCATGATAAAATCCCTTTTCTACTGTTCTAAATAGATATATGTTTTTTTAAAAAATCACTCTCCCTTTACTACAATTCACAAAAGAAAAAAAAGAATTGTAAACTCAAAAACAAGAAAACAAAAAAAGGAGACAGAATACTTCCAGATCACAGTCATTTCAAAATGAAAACCAGTTTTTAAAAGAAGTAAAACACTAAAGCATCGTGTCTGGGGAAAAGGGGGAGAGAAGAAGCTGGATTAAGCTGACTGTGTAAATGTTTTTTCCCCAATCCCCAAATAAGCTACAGAAGTTTTAAATAAATCAAAATCAAAATGTGAAAAAAAAAAATCACTCTCCTGAGGGGAAGGGTACAGCTCAGTGGTAGAGTGCGTGCTTATCATGCATGAGGTCATGGGTTCAATCCCCAGTAATTCCGTTAAAAACAAACAAACCAACAAACCAAATTACCTCTCCCTAAAAAATAATAAAATTAAATTAAAAAAAAAATCACTCTCCCTTCCTCCTGTCAAAGGTGACCTCCTAGGCAAGTTTTACGCACTTTTATGTCTAAAGGAATCCTTGCCCTGATCACGGAGAGTGCCAAACTGCATCATCTGTGGGACTGCTTGGCCTTTCCTCCACCAGTATTGCCAGTGAAGATGATAATCCCTGCATAAATAGATCCCGGGGCTTCAGTTTCTGACAATATTCTAAAATAGATAATCTATACAAACCTGAAAATAGTGAGTATCATTTTAAAAAGTAATGCTAATAGTCCATGAAATACAGGTTGCCTTTGAAAGGAAATCCTTAAAAGCAAGAAATGCGAAAAAAGCTCAAAGCCAGAGAGATAAGGCAGCAGTGAAGCAGGCATTTCAACAGGACACTAGGAAGAGAGAGAAACTGTAGCATCCAAACAGGGTGGAGATCAGATTAGAGTAGATGTATTAGGGAAAAAACACTACCAGACAGATGGAGACAGCAGGGACAGTCACTTGTCTCATTCTTGGCTCTCGGTAGATGGAAATAACTAGTACCTCCCTGGAGAACTCCTGTATCAACAGACCTGTACTCATTCAGGTTTGAGACTGAAATTCATATTCCAGATGTGACCACACCCTTCCCTAGAACAATCACATTCAAAGTGGTTCTGCACTGATGGCACCACCCAGGTGAATAGGCGCAAATGAAATTGTCTCCCAGGAACACGCTAAAACACAGGCTTCACAGAATCTCCCAGGTAAGTACATGAGGAACAAGAGTTCACAATTTAAATACACACACAAAACAAGTCACTGTTCGTGAGAGTTGAGAGAAACAAAAAAACCTGCAGAATCAAAGACTATAAATACTGGAAATATCAAAGACAAAAAAAGTATTTTTCATGTGTTTATCTTAAGAAATTAAAAGGGAGAATTCAAAGTACAATGAAAGAACAAGAGAACATCAAAAATGACCACGCAAATCTTTAAAAAAATTTTAGAAATAAAAAAATACGATAGTAAAATTAAGAAAATGGATTAAATCACACACTACACATGTCTGAAGACAATAATGAATCAGAAGACAGATGTGAAGAAATTACCCAGAATACAGCACAAAGCATTTAAAAAATGGGACATATGAAAGAAATTAAGAGTGAGGAAGTCCTACAATGTTTCTAATTAGATTTCCTGAAGGAGATAAGAGAGTATAGGAGCGATGCAGTACTTAAAGAGACCGTGGCTCCTCTAGACTTAGAGATTTTTCAGGTTCAAGAAGCCTGATGTATCACAAGCAGGGTACATTTAACAAAAAAGTAAGAAAAACACTTCTAAAAGAGACTTGAGAGCAGCCAGGCAGCAGAGATTACAAAAGAACAATCAGAACAACAGCCAACTTCAAAACAGCAATAATGAAAGCCTGAAGCCAGCAGGACGGTATCTGTAAAACAGTATCTGCTGTTTCGGGGGGCAGAAAAGACATCTTTTTAAAAAACAAAAATTGGGACAGATCATTACCACAGATAAGCAATAAAAGAACTTCCAAAGGATAAATTTAAGACAGGAAAATAATCCCAGAAGGAAGACCTAAAATCAAGAAGGAACGTGAGTAAGCCTGGACATCTATTGGCCACGTGCAACCATAATAACAATGTATAACTTGTGAGAGTTATACAAATTAGAAAGAACTAAAACACTGGGCAACCCAGCATGTAAATCCAAATGACTTTAAGATGATTTATTTATTCTAAGTTTTTTATTCAAGAACAGAGTTAAACTGTTGATTAATTTTGAACTTCACCAGGGTAACCACTATAGGAATAATTAGATACACATCTTCCAAAAAATACAGGGACAAAAAAAAATTTTTGAAGTCAATCTAAAAGAAGCAGGAGACAAAATGAGAAATTTAGAAAAAGGATAAATATAAAACACAAACTATTGACTGTAGAAATGAATATAGAAGAGTAATAATAATAATAAATATAAAGACAAATGGTCAGAGTGGATTAAAAACAAGAAGATCCAATTATATGTTTTTAAATACAGGTAAATATTTAGTATATTTAATAACATCTAAAATGGAAGGACACAAATAAATCTACTTACATAAATAAAAAGCCTTACTGCACTTATTATACATAAACATAAGAAAAAGTTGTTTTACATTAAAAATATTTGATATCAAATTTGCCATTCCTCCAATGTTACTAATGAGAAACAGGGGGGAAAAAAATCAAAACATGTCCAGATAATGTGCTTCTTTTTTCCCCAGTTAGCAAACTCTTAGGCTTGGGGGGAAAGAGGCTTAGCACAAAAGGCAATTCTAACAACTAATATATTAGGGCAGATAATTTATTTCCTTTGGTAAAACAGGGTTAGGAAAAGGCAATTTTGTTTGCAGAGAAGAAAGATGAGCCAGCCTACTCCTGAGTAGCTGTAACTGATTACTCAAATTGAGAGGAATTTATAATCCTTTAGTTCTCTCCTCCCTCTTTGTACTCACTTTGGGGACATTTCCATGGGTAATACCATCTGGCTCCAGGAGATCTGATTTCTCAGAGAGAGAGAGAGAGAGAGAGATTGAAAAACAGAATTCAGATCACCTCTAGGGTTAAAGAAAATACCAGAAAAAAATGGTACCTGGAAAAGGTGAGAACTAGGATCTGTGCTACCAGCACACCTGAAACTGGGTGCTCCGGGGGTGGGGTGGGGCTTGAGGGGTTGAGGGGATCAGCATCCAAAATGGGGTGATGCTTAGGTTAAATCAAAGTACACCAATATAATAAAACACATAAACATTCAAAAAAAGGTCACTGTTTAAATTACATAAATCTCCCCAATTATTTACATTTCTTTCCCATGACCACTATTTTTCAGTTAAAAAAAAAATGAAAGTGGATTTTCAGGTGAGCTTTTTATATCTCACTCACTCACTTTTGTCTCATATCTCCTAGAACAGTATATGGCACACAGAGTAGGCACTCAAAAAGGTCTTCTTTCCAATAAACTAACAGACAGATACACTATTCATTCATCACCAAATTCCTATGATGAAGGCACGGATTTCTGCCACTTACAAGTTTTCTTAAAGGAAGTTTCTACCACATCCAGTGGCCCTCTGCTTCTCCCGTAGCACACTTGTGGTGAGCTTGAAACTCAGGTGCCTACAGTCTGGTGCTCCTGAGAATAGTTTATAGCCATTCCTTTCTGGAATTTTGTTGTCTATGTCTAAAAACAGCATTTTCCAAAGTGTGCCAGTCTATTTTTGAAGGTTAATGGGTTGTGACACAAACCATTAACTACTTAAACATAATATTAAAAGAATATAGTGCTATACACCAAAAACTAATACAACATGGTAAATAAAAAAAAAGAATATATTTATATATATTATTATATATAGGTATATATAACACATAAAAGTGATAAATTTTAAATCTTAATTTTAAAGGTGAGGAAGTTAGAGTAAAAATAAATTTTAATAGCCCCTTTGAGCATTAAAAATACCCACACTTATTTAGCTCACAAAGCTGTGACTTTTTACAAAGGCCTCAGAGAAAACCCTTCATTCATTCATTCACTTGTTCATTCATTCATTCACTTACTCATTCACTTACTCACTTAAAAATATTTATTGACCACCCATTATGTGCCAGGCATGTGGTTTGTGGCACCTGGGATACATTGGTGACCAAAGCCCATGTCCAAAAAGCAAATCAGAGTCTTCTCTGCATCATCTTACACAGCCTCTTTTCAGGAATACAGAGCACCCTTCACAACAATACGTATTCCTCAGAAAATCAGCTGTAGGGATAGGCTACAGCGTGCGGCAGCTTAGCTGAGAGCTGGGATCACGCTTTTCAAACTGGGCCACTGGGCTCGGGCCCCACCCAACCTGTGCTGGGCTGTGCAGAGATCAGAGAATTGTTACAAACGCCAGCAGGGAGCTGCTTGGCCTTTGGAAAACTTTACGTGCAAGGCATAGGAAGAGCACACGTACACTAGAATTAAAGGTACGTGTATTTACGATGCAGTGATTCCTCTCCTGGGCAGAGGCCCTCGAGAAATGTGCCAATATGTGCACACGAATCCACACAGAGTATTCCTAGCAGCAATGTTTCAATAGCCCAAACCTGGAGATAACCCTAATAATCTATCAAGAGCGGAATGGAAAAATAAATTGTGATATATTATTAAAATGCAATTTTATACTGCAATGAAAACAAACTAGAGCCACACAACACAGACGCATTCTAACATAATAGTGAGTGAAAAACATTCTAGAAGAATTTACAGAACATGTTATCATTTTTATACAATTCAAAGTACACTGTTTCACAAAAATATGAACATACTTAACACCACTGCACTGTACACTTAAGACGGTAAGTTTTATATAATGCTTTTTCTACCGCAATAGGAAAAAATAAAGCAAACAAAATCAATCTTTCGTTTAGAGATGTTTGTGTGTATGTATGTGTCTGTGACTGGGGACGAGGCAGAGGAGGGAGAAAGGACCCTGGGTCCATCTTGGTGAGGGGTCCATGGGTATGTGGGTGCATGAGTGAGCAACAAAGAGTACCTGACCATTCCTGGCTCAAGGACCTCATACCCAGTATTTGTTTGTGCAGCACAGACTTTGCAAGTGAAAGAGGAGAAGAAGGTGTGATCATTTGGACTAGAGGGAAGGCAAGGCAGTAATCTGTCAGCTCCATGGAAGACAAAGAAAGGCAGGTGAGGTGGAGAAGCAGGCTGGCTCTGGGGGAGCCGCAGGCTGCAGGAGACACCAAGCCTCCTTGTCACCCCAAGAGTCAACATTCCGGCAGCAGGAGTATCTTTAGTGACCCTTTCACCACTTCCCCCCATCACTTTCACTTTTCCTGTAAGTAGTGAGAGTAATTACCCTGGGAACATCTTAATGACTCATCCCTAGACAACATGGAAAGATAAAAGAGCCCATTTTTTTTTCACCATAAATAAAAAACTCTATTCTGTTAGCAGTAAGGTATTTACATGAAGAATGAGAAAAGGACAAAGACAAATAGTTATCTAATCTTTTAACAATATCCTCCAGTTGTTATAAACTTTCTTCAAAAAATCTTGGTCCAACAGGTAAATCCCCTATTTTACATCAAGAATATGGAAACGTGTTAAAAACCAACCAGAAGTCAGACCCTGGGTCTTCACTGCCCTGGCTCCCCCAACAGGAAACTCTGAAGCTTTCTGTCACAAATTGCTGCTTCTCAGTGATGGAGGTCAGCGCCAAAGCCAAAGATTCATCAACACCTCCCATAAGGGCCATGTTTGATAAAAACCCTAAGTTATAAAAGTAAACACTCACACATGTTATATTGCTACATATGTTCAAACTATACAAGGAAAAGAACATGTGAAAAATTCTTCTCTAGAGGGAGGCTACAGCACAGTGGTAGAGTGCCTGCTTAGCATGCACAGTCCTGGGTTCAATCCCCAGTGCCTCCACTAAAATAAATAAATAAATAAATAAGTAAACAAACCTAATTACTTCCCCCTTTAAAAAAACAAAAACAAATTTTTCTCACATCATTTAGAAACCTAGATATAAGGATACAAATTTCTGCAGAATAACAGAGCAAAAAGTTTTTTACCCCCAAACAAGGAAATTCCCAAATACAAACAAACATCGTGTGGATGTCAATATATTAAGTTATTCCCAGGAAGCAACATGGTGCTTGCAGATTCCCAACACAAGGAAAATAGCATCCTTTGATTCCTAAATTCCGTAAGAGGCTATCACTTTCATGTAAATCTGCTAAAAATAAGTATTTAAAAACCCAATGACTACGATCTGCAGCTCACAATTTGTTACTGAAATCTGCCAGAAGCACAAATAAATCAGAGGAGAAAGGAGTCACTGTGAGAAGGCTCCCCCCTCCAACTTCCCACAAAGAAAGGTCAGGAAAGAAAGGGGGGAGAGCTTGCAGGGGGACTCACATGGCCTTTCAATCTCCCCAACTTTTTAACAGCCTGGATCCACAATCTCTGGAGGGCCTGGGCGGTCTTCATGGCCTCTGGAGGTCAATCAGCCAGAGCGCTGTCTACATGCCAGGCTGCTCACCCATTGCCATCACTCCACGTGGTTACGTAAGGCAGATACAATAGTGGCCCACATTCCCAGCAAATCCTGTTGTCATCTCGCACAGTGACACATCCATACAGCAGGGACGCCGAACGCTTTGAAAAGCACCACTTTTGAGGAAGAAAGAAAGCAGTCTGGATTTGCACCACTCTGCCAGCTTTCTCTTTCTCCCTCTCTCGTGTGCCGGGGAACCACAGAATCTGAGTAACTATTCCTTGTAGACATGTAAAATGATTCAGTATCCAAGTAGAAATGATTAAGCAAGTAGGACATTCTAGAGCAATACCGTAAAAAGGAACATTTAGTTTAATGTATTTTTTTTTAAATGGAGGTACTGAAGATTGAACCCAAGATCCAGTGCATGCTAAGCTAGCACTCTGCCGCTAAAGCTATACCCTCACCCAGGAACATTTAGAAGAACACTGATTTACGTAGATGCTCCCATACATACACATACACATGAAAAGCATAAGCCTGCTGAAGAGCAACTGGTGATGGTGCAGGTGAACGAAATTGCTACTGTTACCTAGAAATTAAAAGGCATGAAGATACGATGTTTCACATCCTCAGAGATAACGAAGTCTGTACTGAGAGGGAAACAAGACATGGGCAGTTGGTGTAGCTCAGGCATCTGGGGTGGCAGGGAGTGGACAGAGCATTCACTCAGCAGTGTTTCCTCCTCTCCCTCCCCTTTATGTAAATTTAGCAGATAAAAGAATAACAAAGAGCCTTGCTATCTATTTCTTTCTTTGTCTTTACCATTTGCAGGGGAGGACGGGGGATGGAAAAGCTTATTTCAGATTTCTAAACATCTAGAAAAGATTGCACGGGATGCTGGAGACTTGAGAGCTGGGTTTGGGATTTTGGAAGCACCGGGGAACCGGTGATCCTTCTCCCAACGCAGTAGTCTGCGTTACACCAACAGGCCAGCCTGAGTGGTCTGCACATGAGGAGCGCACCATCCAACCAACTTGTCTGAGGTTGAGATGTGTGATAAATGCGGGTCATGAGATGCAGACCATATAGGAAGCAACTTTCAGCAGAGGCAAGGATATGAGTTTTAAAGGCAGGCCATCTGGGGGCAATCTCTGTTCTGTCACTTAGCTGTGGCACCTGGGATAATCTGTCACCTGTTTTTATAAAATGGGGATAATACACCTACACCTCAGAGGGCCAGTGTCCGCCTGGAATGCGGCAACCTTTCCCTACAAAATGCATTTGCAGAACAGGAACTTGAAATTGTTCAAGTCCTCCCCTTGGACTCCCCATGAGTAAGTTCTTCAGAAGTGTTGGAACAGCAGAACAAGGTCAGAAATGAAAGTTTGTTTCAAACCTTACACTGAGGAGGGCATGGAGGACATAGCAGCCCTACAGAAGCAGGACCATTGGAAGTTGAGTGGATGCCCAGGACTCAACCCTGGCTGTGCAGATGTTGCCAAGGTGCCTGCACCAGCCCAGCTCACCCCAGGGCTCCTTGGCTCACTGGGCCTTGGGTGCAGAGAGCAGCTCACGCCTCTACTGTGACCATCCTTAGAAAAACACTTGGGCTTCCCTGATGAGGAAATAAATACTTCTTTCCCTTATATTTATGCATATTGCCCAGAAGTCACAAACATCCTACAAATCAAGTCCAGATTCTTCTTCAGTGATTTCCAAAAGTTAGTTTCTGCCGTTACTCATTCCTTTTTTAAAAAATTGTGCTAAAAACCGCAGAACATAAAATGTATCATCTTAACTATTTCTAAGTGTTCAGTTCAGTAGTGTTAGGTCCGTTCACATGGCTGTGCAACCAATCTCCAGAATTTTTCATGTTGCAAAACTGAACCTATGCCCCCATTAAACAACTCCCCATTCCCCTTCCTCTCTGCCCCTGGCAACCACTCCTCTATTTTCTGTTTCCATGAATGGGAACTACTCTGAATAACTCCTGTGAGTGGCATCATACAGTATTTTGAGTTTTCTTTTTTTTGGTCCAGCTTATTTCATTTAGTATAATGTCCTCAAGACTCATGCTTATAACACGTGTCAGATTTTTCATCCTTTCTAATGCTGGATAATATTCCACTGGGTGTGTTTGCCATATTTTATTTATTCATCCACCAGTGGGTACTTGGATTACTCGCACCTCTTAGCTATTGTGAATAATGCTGCTATGAAACAGGTGTCCCCATATACTAATTCTTTACTCATTCATTCAACGAATGTTTACCAAGGGCAATGTGCCAGGCTCTGAGGATCAAATGAAGATCATAACAAATATAGCGCTGCCTTCAAGGAGTTTGATGGGAGCCAGCACTTGATCTCGTTGGGAGTGAGGGGTGCTTCCCATGAGCAAGGGACATGGAGATGAGATCTGGAGAATGATTACTATTGGGGGTGTGGGTGGGGCTGTGCAGATCCCAAAGCACAGCGCAGGGCAAAGACCCTGAAAAAAGACAGAGGGGAGGGGCCACCAGAGAAACCACTGCAGCCTGTTTCAGTGAACAGCTATTCTACCAGTGACATCAAAAGAATAAAATGACACGTTAGACAGGAGGGTACAGCTCAGTGATTGAGTGTGTGCCTAGCATGCACAAGGTCCTGGGTTCAATCCCCAGTACCGCCATTAAATAAATAAATAAACCTAATTACCACTCCCCCAAAAAAGAATAAAAAGGCTCTCTGCGGTGTACAGCTGCCTCTCCAAGATCTTAGGAATTTACCCTAACTTCCATAAATTGCTAAATTTCATAGTCACATACTCAAGAAACAACTATTTATTACACTCACCCTGTAGGTAAGAGACAAACTACCCTAAGTCATTATCCTGAGGGGAAGACAGTCTGGTGGGGAACTGGGACACGTGGACAGTAGTCACAACTTAGTGTAACTACAGCAGCAGATGAACATGCAAAACTCATTCATTCAACAAATACTCCCCCAGCACCCAGGACATGTCAGACCCTGCTGTCGAGGCTGGAGGGATAAAAACCAGAGTTCTTCCCTCACAGGGAGGATTTTAACAGGGGAAACAGACAATACACAAGGAAACATATCATCTCCAGTAGCAGGTAGTGTCATGTGATGACATCGGAGAGAGTGAATCGTAAGAAAATCTGGACCTCTTTCCAAGGAGAGGGAGCTGCAGATACAAAGGCTATGAGTAAGAAACAAGCTGATTAAAGTCATGAAAGAAAAAAAGGCCACAAGCGGCTGGAGCAAGGTGACCCATGACGCAATGGCAGGTACATAAAATGTGACATTGATGGCATGGGCACAAGTTATTTAACTAGGGATGGGAGGTCCGGGGTAGGCGGAAGTGGGCCCCAACAGTAGGGCAGGCCCCCTTACATTCCAGATGAGCTCAGCACTGAAGGATGACTAACTCCTCAGGCAGGTGGATATCCTGGGGAGGGAACCACAGGCAGAGCATGAGGGATAACCTTTAAGGTGTGTTCAGAACACTGCAAGCACTCAGTGTGACTGGGCAATAAGCTGTTTAACAACACACAGGGCATGCTATATTCTCAGCATGGACAGACAAAATAACTTAATCTACAGCTTGGGAATCTTAAAATACACACCCACCCCGGAAACAGGAGACAAGATGGTCGAGAACTGGAACAGAAAGAAGCAATTAACACTCAGCAGGCACCTGGTCAATTGCTCTCTCTACAGTTTTCCACTGATGCTCACAACCCTGTGAGTAAGCGACAACTGTGCCCATTCTACAGATAGGAAAGCTGAGGCCAGCGTTTACACAGCTAACACTGCCAGACACAGGTTAGAGGCTGGTACCCTACTCCAGACCTCATTCCTTTTCTACATGTAGAATGTGATGTGTGCCTTGCACACACTGAGCCCTTAATAAACATCATGCAGGTAGCTGGAAGGAAGGAAGTCAAAGGAGGGAGAAAGAACGCCAAGTAAGACAGAAGGAGCACAAATTAAAATCACCAAGGCTCCCAGCAGGCTAACAGCAGAGCAGAAACCTTGGGAGACCACCACCTGGATAAAATGGGCCAATGGTCTTCTGCATGAGGATTCCTCTGGTGTTTTTATCCTGTATTCAGTACATCATTTTAGAAAACATCTCAAGTTCTCAGAAAGAGAGGGTGTAAATAAACAGCCAGCCAGCCTCAGGATGGGTGGGCAAACCACAGCCCACCTGCCTAGAGCTGAGAATGGGGGCTTTTGTGGTCCGCCCCTCCCCACCCCCTTCCCCATGAAATTGGTCTTAATTTAATGGCTGCGAATTGGTCAAAATGCTCAACAGACACAATTTTGAAACACTTGTCAAATAAGTAAACAGGAACTTCTTTTTCTCAGAAAAGGCAGAAAATAAGCTCCACTCTTGCTCTTCCTAAAATGAGCATTTTTTTCCCCAGTTATAAAACAAACCTTTGGCTTCAAAGCACTTGCCTGTGTCTCTTCAAAGCTAAACCCTTCCTGGTAGCAGTAAACTAGTCAGCAGTGAGTTAAACAACCCTTTATGTAATTCTTGGTTTACCCCCCCTCCTCCAAAAGACCCCACAACACCCTTTCATGATTTATTCCTTAAGGAACAATCACAACTAGAGTGCAAGGTGGGCTCACGGCACACAGCTCACAATGGACAGCCTGAGTGTGACCAGGGTTCAAGAAAAAAGCTACACATAGAAGTTTAAAGAGGGATTCTTGACAGCCTAACTGAATTCAGAGGATTAGATTCCAGATCTATTGCTGATGGGTACCAGAGTGACTGAGGTGTTATTTTAATTTTATTTTTTTACCCCATCACTCTTTAGTTACCGAAGGTAAAGTTTCAGTGTCTAAGTACATAAAAGAGAACTGGGAGAGGATGACAGAATGCCTGCGGGCACAATCTGCAGTTTTGAAAGCAGTTGTGCTGAAATGTGAAAAGCAATGAACCCAGACTCCAAGAAGACACTCCCAGCCAAGACTCTGACCTCCCAGCTCAGCCATGACCCTGGGCACCCACTCGATTCGACTGCCGCTTGGTGAAAACAAGGATGCCATCATCTATTGCATAGGGTGAAAGCAGGCAAATTCCCATGATAACACTGTAAAATCCAGGCCCGGAAACTTCCAAGGGGGAGGTGAGGTTGTTATCAATATCCCTGACAATGGCGGCAACATAACGCGGTGCAAATAGCTCTGTAAGCCCCTGCAAACGCCTGGGTCCAAGCACAGCTCCCCACACACCCTACAAACTCTGAGTCTCAGTTGCCTCATCTACAGTGGTTTTTTTTGGTGGTGGGGGAGTAACTAGGTTTATTTATTTATTCTTAGAGGAGGTACTGGGGATTGAACCCAGGACCCCATGCATGCTAAGCGTGTGCTCTATCACTTGAACTATACCCTCCCCCAATTTTTTTTTTAGCGTTTTTTTTTTTCCTCATCTATAAAATGGATTCCAAATCCCTACCCTACTGTAATTGTTGTCAGGACTGAATGGAGTAATGCTTGTAAAGAGCCTTACCCAGTGCTCGACACACAATTGGCACCCTCAGTAAAGGTCTCCACCACTAATACTGCAGCAGCATCGTATGGTGACTACTTCTGAGTAAGAACTTGTTTTCTTCCTCCCAGAAGAGCATAGGATGATAATTAAGAACACATCACGGAACTCAAGGGAAGTGAAAATTTACGTCCACACAAACACCTGTACACAAATGTTCAGGGAGGTGTTATTTATCACAGCAAAAAAGTGGAAACCACCCAAATGTCCATCAATTGATAACTGGTGAAACAAAATGTGGTATATGCAAACAATGGACTATTATTCAGCCATAATAAGGAATGAAATACCAATACATGCTACATAAGATAAGTATAAACCTTGAAAACCTTATTAGTAAAAGCCAGATGCAAAAGGACAAATGTTATATGATTCCATTTATGTAAAATGTCCAAAAGAGACAAATCCACAGGCATCAAAAGTAGATTAGTGGTTGCCTACAAGTACGGGGAAAAATGGGGAGCAACTTTTTAAATGGACATGGGGTTTCCTTTTTGGGGTGATAAAGATGTTCTAAAATTGATAGGGTTTTGGCTGCACAGCTCTAAATATACTAAAAAATCACTAGATTATACATTTCATTTTGGTATATGAATTATAACTCAATAAAGCTTTTTTTTTTTTTTTTGAAGAAAGCATTGCTGATTCGGCAATCACAAAGTGGAGGCTCTAATCCTTGCCCCACCACTTACATTACTGAACTTTCCCTTGCCTGTTTCCCCCATCTGTAAAGCAGGGAGAGTAATAATATCCACTTCCCTAGGGTTGTTGTGAGAATTTAATCAGACAATTAATGTAGTGCCTCACACACAATAAATGCTCCATTATTTTCAATATCATAATTATTAGACTCATTTTCCAGAAAGAAGACCAAAGTCAGAGAAATAAAGGAACTTGTTTGAGGTCATACAAGTTAAAGGTGGCGGAGGAAGGATTCTAACAGACATCAGTGTGGTTACAAAGCCTGTATCCTTTCCACTGAAGCTGTCTCCTCCACTGTACAGTGATGGTGCCTTTCAGAACCTACCCGTGAGTGATGACTGGGTCCCTGGCCTACAAAAAAACAACCAAACAAAAAGCCATGGTTGTTGGTGCTTGAGCACCAGATCTGCGATGGATCCAATCACTCTGACAACTCAGAACATCTTAACAAGCATGATGGTCTCTTTGAAGCAGCTTGCCTTGGTTCAGTCAGCTGGGCTCAGTAACTCTTCTGCAGTGACTTGGTAAGAAGAGGGTGCAGGAAGGGAATCAGGTCGGACTTTATTTTATTTCTGGCTCTCTCAGTAACCAGTTAGGTTTAAGTTCCCAAATGGTTGTGCTCCTATGAACACACATAAATGAGGGGCATGAAACACATCAACATTACCTGAACGTTACAATGCCAGTGCCAGACACTGTGCTAAATGCTTTATCACTGTTGCCCATTAATCCTTCCCAGAAACTACAGTTCCTCCCATTTTTACGTATGAAAACATAAGGCCTGATGATCTGCAGAACAAAGAACTGAAAAGCTGGACTTCATTAAAATTAAAAACCTCTGCTTTGTGAAAGACAATGTCAAGAGAACAAGAAGACAAACCACAGGCTAGGAGAAAATATATGCAGAAGACACATCTGATAAAAGACTGTTACCCAAAATGTACAAAGAACTCTTAAAACTCAACAATAAGAAAACAAACTACCTGAGTAAAAAATGGCCCAAAGACCTCAATAGACACCACACCAAGAAGATACACACATGGCAAATAACCATACAAAAGGATGCTCCACACCGTATGTCACCAGGGAAATGCAAATTAAAAATAACAATGAAATACCACTTTATGCATATTAGAGTGGTCCAGATCTGGAACAAAGATGACACCAAATGCTGGTGAGGATGTGGAGCAAAAGGAACTCTCATTCACAGTTGGTGAGAATGCAAAATGGTATAGCCACTTTGGAAAACAGTTTGGTAGGTTCTTAAAAACACTAAACATACTCCTACCACATGATCCAGCAATCATGCTCCTTGGCATTCACCCAAAAGAGATGAAAACTTATGTCCACACAAAAACCTGCACACAGATGTTTATACAGCTTTATTCATAACTGCCTAAACTTGGAAGCAGCCAAGATGTCCTTCAGTAGGTGAATGGATAAACTGGTACATCCAGACAATGGAATATTATTCAATGTTAAAAAGAAATGAGCTCTCAAGCCATGAAAAAACATGGAAGAAACTTAAATGCATATTATACTCAGCTCTCTGTATCCCCAGGCTCCTTGGATTCAACCAGCCATGGACCAAAAATATTTCCCACTCCAAAAAAATTTCCAGAAAGTTTCAAAAAGCAAAACTTCAATGTGCCATGCACAGGCAACTATTTAAGCAGCATTTACATTATATTATGTATTAAAAGTAATCTAGAGATAACATATACAGGAGGCTGCGTCTGGGTTATATGCAAATACTGTGCCCTTTTATATAACGGACTTTCTTCAGCATCTGTGAATTCTGGTATCCACCAGGGTCCTCAAGCCTATTATGTAAATTTAAAAATATACATACACACACACACATATATATGTATATATATCCTGAGATATTAAGAAACTCATACGCAACCCCACAGCTAGTGGGCAGATGGTCATGATCTGTCCAGATCTGCATGAGTCCAATTTTAGTAAGATATGAGGCAAAAAAAAAAAAAAAAAAAAAACCACCAGCAGATAATTACATTTAAGACCTCTATGTTCATAGTTCTGGTACACTAAGCTATAAAGTATAATTATAATTTAACAGACAATTCTTATTTGTAATTACAAAGAAGCCATTAATAAGCCAAAAAAGAAGGTGCTAATTTGGCAACACAGATACAGCCCTGTCTCCTCCATGATTTTAAATCTGACTAAGCCAGTATAACTTAAAAACACAGCTTCACTTTAAGAAAACAAACACACATTCAAATCACTACCCATGCTGGTACCAAGATAAAGAAAATTATAAACTGCTTTGTCAAAAGGCAGGTTAGAAAACCAATTAGGGTGCTCAGCTAAATCCAGCCAGCAGGATTGGCCCAGCATTAAAGACCCAAGGTCAACCATCCCTCCCAGACCCAAGGCACCATCAGAGGATACAGCTCATACAGAAAGGAGCAACACAATGCTTCTGCCATGTAACAATGTGCCTGGTTCATCTCCGGAAAGTTAGTAAGCCTACGGGCAGAGTCCTGAGCCTCAAAGACCTGGCCTTCCTATGAGAACTGAGGAATAAATACAAAAACTTAAGAAAAACCCACCGTTAGACACTGTATTGCCAGCACCTGGGAGCATGATAGAAATGCAGAATCTCAAGCCCTAACTTGGACCTGTAGATATGAATAGGCATATTAACAAGAGTCCCCATGTGACTAATGGGCACATTAAAGATGGAGAAGCACAGGGCTCCCCGACAGAACTTCGCACCACAAGGGCAGTGCTGTCCAGCGTGGTAACCAGGAGCCACACTCGGCTACTAAGCACTCAAAATGTGGCTCCTGCAATTAAGGAACTGAATGTCTAACTTAATTTTAATTAAATTAAATTTATAAATAGCCACATTTAGTACATAATTCATTAGCCATATCCCTAGCAGTCATTTAGGCTGTTTCTAATTTTTCGCTACGGTAACTAACACTATGGCAAACATTGTTGCACACGTAGTCCCCCTATAAATCGTAGTATTTCTGAATTAAAGAGCATACTCATGTCTAAGTCTTTCCACGTGTACCGACCTATTACTTTTAAAACAAGTTCTAGCAATTTACAGTGTTGTAGCAGGATGAGTCAAATGCCATTTTAAGAAGGAAAAAAATATCACTTATTTACAGCAAAAGTGCTTGTTTATACTTTAAAGATCTTTTGGGTATTCTTCTAAAACTTTTCCTGCAAAAAAGCAGCAGAGATTATGGAAAAAAATATTTTGAACTCCCGTAGGCATGTCGACATAACTCAGCAAATGACCCTTTGAAAACACTGATTTAACCAGCTCTCAGTAAGAGACACAATTTTCTATTAAACCATTAATCTGTGGATGATATCTAAAAGTTTACAATTTATGGCTTCAGCTGCATGAGTATTTGTTACACATTTTAAGTATCATGAACTTGACAATGGAATGTGTACTTGCACAGGACTTTCAGTACAATGAGTGTGCACTGCATCTCAGGGAACTAACAGAAGAAAACAAAGACTCGCTCGGTGTTCAAGAATGTATTCCACTAAGCGGAGGGGACAGCAAAGACCAGAGACAGGAAGGGGAAAGGTGAGGTTTCCTGTCTCCACCTCCCCCAAGGCTGAAAGGTGGGAGCCCAAGCCAAGCTATTAAAAATAATGAAAATGCACATTAACAAGCCTTACTAATGATTTTGACTTAATAACGAAACAGAGTAGATGAAACAGAAGCAAGTCGTACCAAAAAACTCAGGCTTCTCTGTATTTTTTTTTCTCATGTCAAAATTGAAAGAAAAAAGTTCAGATGTTTGAAACAGCCTTACTACTAAACTTAGAAAGAGACCACATTCTTTGATCTACTATCAAGTATGCCATTTTTACATAAACTGAGCTAAATGGACAGTCCATTAGAAAAATGTGTAGGATACCCCCCTTGCCCCTTCTCTTTGCATTGCTTTCCTTTACTAGTGACATGGGAAATTTCAGATACAGGTATTATTTTTTAAATTCTGAATTAAACTATGTTGAACTCCTCTCAAAAATCCATCTGTGCCTTGTAACATAAACTACTGAAACTGTATGCTATCTCAAAGCATAAAAAGGCACCCAATATTTCCCTTGTGTGGAATTTGTGGTTATTAGGAAATCAGCAAAGGTCACTATATAGTAACAGACATAAAACCCACTAGGTGGCGCAATGATGCAGAAATTTAAAAAGACTGCTGTTCGCCTTCACATTTAAAATCTCAAAATGTAATTTAGAGAAGATTAGAAACGGACTTTAATCATCACAACAGAACTCCACCGTTACAGCTTTTATAAGAGGCAAGGTACATCTGCAAATCGTGGGAGAAAGCTAAAAGGGGAAAATGACATTTTTAGTTGTCATTCATTAACATTAAAGAAACAACAAAAGCATGTTCTGATCAGTGGACACTGTCCATGAAGTTTTTGACCGTGCTCTGGTTTTGGGACAGTCAAAGCAATTTAAACCATCTGGAAGGTAGAAGACAGCACTTTCTAATTGTTCATCGCTGAATGTAACTGGTCTGGAGGAACATAACATCCAGGAAAAAAGAGCTACAGGAGTTAAAGTCTCATGGAGAAGGTGGAATCCATTTACTGGTTCATTCAATAAACATGTATGAAGCACCTCTTTCACACCAGGCTTTGTGCTGAGGGCTAGAGATTAAACAGCGAGGACAATAAACACGGTCCTGCCTTCCTCCTAGGCTAATGGGGGTCCAGCTGTAAATGAAATCAAGGAGCCTGTCAGCAACTACAGAACGAAAACTGACCCACGCTGTGAAGGGAAAGCACAGAAAGGTCTAGAATAGGAGGAGCTGGCCTCTCCAGGGAGGTCAGGGAAGGTTTTCCTTCTTAGTGACCCCGTGGAAACAGGGAAAGCAACCCCTGAGGACAGACAAGACAAGGACCACCAGGGCGGGGGCACAGACAGGGAGGCAGGTGGGAGAGCCTGGGTCTCGGGAAGGATCTTGGTCTCGTCTATGAGTAAAAGTCTGAGGCAGGTAAATGGTACGAGTGGATTTGTATTTTTATATATTTGAGTCCAAGTTCCTTGTTTTACTGAGAGGCAGGGAAGAAACCTAAGCCTAGGTCGACAGCCACAGCAAGTTCCTGGATCCAGGAGGTGGGAAGAAAGGGAGGGCTGCACTGAATTCCCTGGGCCCAGCCAAGGGTTTAAGCCCCAGGGAAGAGTCCCCTTCTGCTGTGAGGAACGACTGAAGTACACCATAGTTTCTAAGCCAAGTTCCAAAGACACCTTTGCAAGTACATAATTCAGAAGCAGGCAAGAAACCGGTATCAAGGTGTGCAAGAGAATGTTTACAGGGATTCTGAGAGAAATGGGGGCAGACGCCAGAAAAGACAAAGGGCCAAGGGAATATACCACACTATAGAGGGTGTTCATCTGAAGAAGGACAACAACTAAAGCCAGTTTACTGAAAGAAAATTCAGGTAAAGACTTCTGCATTCGCCAAGAGGACTCAAGCTCCTGCTTCCCTTGAGGGTGGAGGCCAGGGGTCAGAAAATATCACAACACGCTGAGCTGGTCTGTCTATGGATCGAGTCCCTGGTTTGTCACTAACCAGGTGCAAAACCTCTCAGTTCTCTGAACACCTCAGGTGATAATTACCCACCTTGCAGGGTTCTTGTGAAGATCAAGTGAGACATTTAGGTGGAAGTTTTACAGACCATAGTTTCACACAAATGAGGGGTACCTCCTTTATTAAATAATCTCACTCTAAAAAAAAAAAGGCAATGTGGCATATACATTTAATAAAATATTTTAAAAATAGACGGCACTAGTCCTTCAACAATTTAAGTATCTACTGTGAGTCAGGATTTGAAAACAAAGGCCTGTCGACATAGAACACAGTCCCCACCCTCAAAGGATGCTTTTTTTTTTTTTTTTTAGGATGTAGAAAGGCCTGGAATAGTCTAGAGAATAATGGCAGTTAATGTGCACTGACCTGGGGTACCAGTCACTGATCTATCCGCCCAAAGCCTTTCCAAATCCCTCAAGTCGGAGGAACATCATTAATTCCCCTCCTGCACTATGTTTCTTTAAGACTTTGACCATGACAGTGTTTTATCCTAACTTTGATGTTTTCCCCAACAGGAAAGAATGAATGGTTTGGAAATGAAACAGCCGACAACTCAGAAATACAACAATCGGTATCTGAACCACAGCTGGAAATCCAGAGCCTTAAATCAGAACATCCAAAACCCAGAGAGAAATGTTTTATCGTGGAGGGACAGCCCTTCTACATTCTAAAAACAAAATGCGTTCTGATGCATACTTTCTCCGTTTTCTTGTACTTAAGTTACTGCTTAACCCAGAGGAAGCCTACACTCACAGCTTCTCAACTGGCCCCTGTTATCAGTCACTTTCCTAGACTGAAACCAGAAGCAAACCAGCCCTACCACGCTCAGACCCACCCCCTTCTCCATTTGGCTTCCCCACAGCCAAGAGGGACCTTGAATAGAGTATCCTCAGAAAGCCAGAATCTTTCACAAGTCAGCATCTGACATACCTACCTATTCTCAGATGGCAGAAGAAAAGGCAAGAAACCAGGCACCTTGCTTCTGGGAGTTATAAACCAGCAAACATTGTCTCACAGGGCCACACAAAACATATTTTAGGATTTGCAGGTAGAGGATATTATATACTTAGATAACTATATAAAATGTAACCGGTAAGAATAATTCTTCGCTAGCAGGCAGGAAAAACAAAAACAAAAACAAAAACAAAAACAAAAACAAAAACAAAAACAAAAAACAACCAACCAAGCAGTAGCTTGCCAAACCCAAGTCTACACTTATGCAAAAGTTAGTAACAGACTACTAATGGGTGGTGCAGGTGTCTGTGCACCAGCACACAAGGTTCACCAACCAGGTGCTTACAACCAGCGCCAAGGGAGGTGCGTACACTTCTTCCTTCCTGCTTTCCCTCACCTTGGTTTTCACTTCTGTCCTCAAGAAGCCTGTCCTCAGCATCCAGTCACTACTTGGGGATAATCCTGTTTTGTTTGCTTGTTTATTTCTTGTCTTTTTTTTTTTAATTAATAAGGGGTAAGTATCAGTGGGTACCTGATCCAAAAGTTAGATCAATTCAAAGTGAACTACACTTGGTTTGGGTAGCAATGGAACTTCACTGGTTCTATTTTACCTAAACAAAAATTTGAACTTGTTCACAATATCTAATCACATACCGCAGGGGAAACTGGCCTGAGGTCAAAATCTTGCTTCAAAGATAATCTTCAAAGTGGATAATTAACTCCAGGTGGTAGTATTATCAACACGTACTGGCAAGACACTGTGTGAAGAAATGTGTTGGACACAGAGAAATACAAACCTTGGTTCCCGATCTCAAGCCGGGCTGCTGTGTACCCACGTAAAAAGACAAGGATGTGGCACCCACAACTCAAGGCAAATGCCACTTTAGGAGAAATTTTTTATTTTGGTTTGGTTTGGTTTGGGGGTGGGAGGAGGTAATTAGGTTTTTATTTATTTATTTTAATGGAGGTACTGGGGATTGAACCCCACTGAGCTATACTCTCCCCCTAGGAGAAATTTTTAAACAGATGGTAAAAACACCAGGAGTTTCCACTGGCCATCATGAAGTCTGACTTAGAATCTGGTCAGAATTATATATCCAGCATTTGTCGTGGCAGAACTTGCAACCAAAAATCAACATTTCTAATAGTGTCTTATTAGACTGTTCATGGAAGCTCATGGAACTCATCAATTCTGGGTCCTGGGGAAAGCCATGCAGTGAGGCAGTGAGGAAAAGACAAAAGCACCCTTAACAGGATTCCAGGGGGAAGAGGAAAGAAACAAAGTTTGTATTTGGAGCCTTGCTAGCTCTTTCTACCCCTTGGGCTGGTTGCTCTGCTTTTCAACGTCCTCCTAACCCAATGTGTCCAAAGGTGAACCCCAGCACTCCATAACGTCTGCTCCATCACCAAAACGTTCTGGCTCCAAAATTACCCATCTTCATCCCCAACCAAAATTCTCAAGATATCAATGCATACATTCTCAGCTAGATATCAGAAAAAGCAGACCTACTTCACACTAAAGCATGAGGGCCTAGTAACCTAAACCTCTTGGAGGTATCTGATACTCTCTAAAAGATGTTCTTTGACCCTGTTGAAACTTGTGATGGAATTCTGATCCTTAACAGGCAAGTTCCCAAACAAAGCATATCCAAGATGAATATTCTTTTGAATTCCACAACCTGCATGCTTTGTAGCCACAACAAGTTTTTCTTGATATTAACAACTGTTATTTTGTGTGATGGGATAACACAGTCATTTCTAACTAGAAGCTGTGGATCTGAAATAAGCAGACTCTCTCACATGACAAGATAATTTTAATACTTCTTAACAAAACTGTGATTTTAGCCAGTTGTTTATGGAATCTACTTCCCCAAAAGACTCTTTCTTACCCATCTTAAAGTCTTTGGGGTGTCTTATAGTAATGGACACATGTGGGTCAGTGAAGAATGAAAATAACTCTTAAAAACATTCATATGTCACTATGACTCATGATTTCCTGGAGGAAAAATCTCTGTCTACTTTCCATGATAATGTGTAAACTCCTACAAATCAAGAGAGAGCTATTAGTTTCTCCCTCTTATTTCTCTGCTCATCTAATTTGGAAAAGCAGAGGCTGGTGGAGTTGAAAGAACCTACAGTTTTCAAATTAATCAAACAGACCTTGACTCAAATTCCCTCCCTGTCACACAGCTATGTGACACTGGACATGTTACTTAACATTCTGAGCCTCAGTGTCATCACCTGTAAAATCGGGTTTTAACACCCACCCCCAACTGGCTGGGAGTATTCAGTGAGATCTGTAAGAAGGCTCTAACAGTGCAGCAGCCATGTGGCTTCCTTCCCTCACTTCACTGGAGAAGTCTGATTGCATCTTACTTTGTGTCCTGGGCTCCCACATGGGCAGGCATTTTACAGAATCATCAGGAGTTCTGCTGGACACTTGGGAACTGAGCTGAGTGAGCCAACTGCCAACACATCCGTATTTGTAGAAATCAAGGACAGAGCCTCAGAGCTGTTTACAGGCTCCATTAACGTGTATTTTACATTTGTTGGTCCAATAATGGAATGGAGCGTTACAGCTCCAAACAGTCTCCAAGCCACTTGCAAAGTGCTTTGGGGAGGGGGGTTGGAAATCCAGTGAGAGAGGCAAGATAATACACACTCAGGCTGATCTCATTTCAGTTTTTTAGGACTTACCTTCTCCATTCCCTTCCTTTCACCTTCCTTCATTTATGGAGCAACTTATTCTATGCCTGGACTAGTAATGCCAAGAACCAGACCTGCCCTTGAAAACTCACAACCAACCTCCCAAAGTTAAAAGTGACTCTCCTCCCAACACTAGGCAGAATCCAGGCCTTGCTGAAAACACACCACTCTTCTGAAATGATAAACACACGCACTGAAGTTTATACCTAACTGAGGACATTTTTTGCAGTTCACTGTTTCCCAAGTATTCATTTTGATTAAGCTCATCTCAATCAAAAAGCTTACATAGCTTCTCATGAAGATAATGGACTACCCATGAGGCAGACTACACAAACAGAGCCAACACATCCAAGTTGGCAGAGACAAAACAGACAGACATGACAGCACCCCAGTTTCTGTGGCACTTCCCGGCATAAATCATCATTCCAAATATAAAACCAAAAGGACAAGCTCGGACTGATAGGTAAGTGCTGTTTCCTCAGGACAGTTCATTGCTGGGATATTATCCAATCAGGTCAACATTTATATGTTATCAACCACTCAAAGACAACTTAGAACCACAATGCAATTGGGGGGGAGGGTATAGCTCAGGGGTAGAGCGCATGCTTAGCATGCATGAGGTCCTGGGTTCAATCCCTAGTACCTTCATCAGAGAATAAATAATAAATAAACCTAATTACCTTCCCCCCTAAAGAAAAAATGCAATTGTTACTTGGTGCTTATTACTACACTAAGCCAAATGAACTTTCCTCCCCAACAGTGACATGTGTACTCTCCTTGGCTCCTGTTCTATTAATAGGCAAGAGAGATTCTTTGAGGCAGTGCATACTGACTGCAAATATTCTTTGATAACAAACAGCAAAAACACTGCCAATGTACAATTTCTGGACAAAGTACATCCCAAACTCGAAATTTAAGAAATCCAGAAAATTAAGCCACGCCTGAACCAATTTTATTTTTAACCCAGTTTGGTTTCCCCACATTTTATAGGGGAAAGGCCCACAGAGAACTCTCTTTCAAAAGTGAGTGACTAACCAGTTCCTGCATGTGAGAAGGTTTCAAGGACAGAGGAGGGTGCTGATGCAATGGCAGTTGCCTTTCTTAATTCCCCAGCTTTTGTGGAGTATCAGTTCATGCCAGAACTTGATTTTTTCTTTTTTTAATTTTAAAGGATGTTGTCAAATAAAAATAAAGGCTATTTTACAAAAATACACAAAGCAGCACCACACAACTCTCCCTCTGGCTGTAACACTACCAACTGAGGTATTTATAGATGCCTGAATCAGAAATTATTGTTTAAAACCAATCATTTTTGTTGAAGGAGTGAATTAGGTCAGTGCCCTTAAGAAGTTCCCTTTCAGCTCTCTTTTTTCCACTCTCCCAACAAAGAAAGCCTTTGTGCATTGTATTAGCCACTGCAAACTGTGGACATCCATTGTTAGCCCTGGCCAACTGGGTAAGTCTGGCAAAAAAGAGATAAAACAGGAGATTCTGTCAATATATTTCTAGCACATTCCCATTTAAGTAAGCTTAGCAAAGAGCCAGCTCACTCTAAGTGCTAAACTAGTGGCTGAAATGAAGTTACTGGTCATGCTTATCTTGGCGCTTAGAATATTTGCTTTCCTGATCGCTTCAAATTTCTCTGCAAGGAGTCTTCAGGAGGAGCAATGTCCTACATACCAGCCTAAAATAAAGTATTAATCAATGAATCCCTGGGCCAATCTGTTTCTCACTACTCATGTGAAACCAAAAACAGGGTGGTCCCTAATCAGTCAGGGTTACAGGGGAAATTATTTGAATGAAGAGAGAAGATTCACAGACATTCTAAAGTTAGAAAAACTCAGTTCTTTCCACATGTGACATCATTATAGGGAGGATTTTGCCAAAATTGAGTCAAGATTTTTAAATGTCTCAAGAGCAATACTTTGTGGTTCATGTTTCACAAATAAGAAACAGGACAGACACTACTGCCAAATGTTTTGGTGACTAGACACGCACTGTCAGTAAGAGGTCTGAGGCACAAAATGGGCTAAAGACTGAATCTCTTTCCATTAATTTGTCCAAAGATAAAGGAAGTTAACAACAGAGAGAGAAAAAGGGGACATTCTCTTCAGGCCATCTAGAAACCAGATTTATAGATCGCCTTTTACTTCATAAAAAACTAACAAATCAGAATGACTTTCAAAAGAAATCACTCATTAGGTTTCATAAAGTTAAACATTAAAGCAGCAGCCCTTAGAACTAAGTCACCTCTCAGTCTGTATTAATTTGCAGGTTTGCAAATTATAATTTCTCAAGCTTACTCACACAGAAAAGTACGTGGAATCACAGAGCCGTGAGAAGCTGAGGCCCTTCAGAGAAACACCACCTTATGTGACAGGTAGGATTTAGGGCGGCATCCACACTCCAGCAGGTGACTTTATAAAGTCAGAGGACTGATTCCGAACGTGCGTCACAAAGAGCACTAGCATGACCACTGTGGCGTCATGATCTTCAGTAACGCTGATGATGCAAATTCTCTCCAGTGCCATTTAAGTTGCCACTGCAACCTCAAGAGGCTTCTACATCATTTCCTGCTTGCTGGCACTCAGCTCCTCCTCCTCCCAGAGGCCAGAAGCCCCTGACTCCCTAGCCAATAGGATGCCAATGAGGTGCACGGATCTATTTAAGATCTAAAAGGATGAAGGGAAGCAGATGCCGTCTGTTTTCCTTTTCCTGCAGCAGCAGTTGTGGGCAGAAGCTGGACTTCCCAGACCTGAGCTTTGCAGCCACCCGCAAGCTCCTGACTGTTTCAGCCTCCTCTGGGCTGCACAGGCTGAGAAGGTGGGTTTTTGGAAGGTCCTGGCTCTAAGCAGCAGCAGCTTTCTAAATTTCTGGGAGGCAAATCAGAGAGCTGGTGGTGGGCCTTGGTTTCTGTCCCTCCAGCCTTTTGTGGTGTAGGCACCTAATTTTCTCCATGAAATCCCTTTCTCCTTGAAATAGCTGGAGTGATGTCTGTTTTCTTCCTGAACCCTGACTGATAGGGTATATAATGCCCATTTTACAACTGAGAAAACTGAGCCTGAGAAAAGCAAATTGCCTAAGGCCAAGAAAGTGTCAGGACAAACAGAATTCAAACCCAGGTCTGCCTGACTTCAACGTCACAGAACGAAAGTTAAACACACAGAAAGAAACCGATGACTTAGTAGTTCAACTCCTGGAAACTTACTTACTTGCACAAGCCCACAGAACAAAGTGTAGGGAATTTTCATAGCAGCTTTATTCATAATAGAAACAAAACAAAACCCTGATAACAACCCAAATATCCATCAACAAAAGAATGGATAAACAAACTGGTAAATGCACATAAATGGAGTATTCACTACTCAGCCAAAAAAAAAAAAAAAACTGAATCACAAAACACCACAGGTGACTCTCACAAAGGTTACGCTGAGGAAAGAAACCAAACACCAGACACCAAATGTTGATTTCATTCATACAGATCTTCTCAAGGTGAAGCAAAACCACACCATGGGGAGAGGTGTCAGAACAGGGGCTCCCTCATGGGTTGGGTGGTAACAGTTGGAAAAGTGGCAAAAGGAAACTTCTAAAGTGATGGGAAGTTCTATTTTTTGATCTAGGCGGTAGTCACACAGGTGAACACATTCACGTAAAAGTTCATCAGCTCTGCCACTGGACAGCGGTGGCAGCTGCACAACTAAATGCCACTGAATCGTACACTTTAAAATGGTCAAAACGGTGACTCTTATATACATTGTACCACAATAAAAAATTTTATCAAGCTCGCCACTTGAGTGTTGCGCATTTTACTGTGTGTATATACTTCAATAAAACACCATGAAAAGAATGAAGTAGAAAAAGCTTCATTGTGAGTAAGCAGGCTTTGGAGGACAGACCCAGGATATCACTGTTTCCACTGGAAAAATTTTCTCAGTTTCAGGCCAATGTGTTAACCTCAGTTCTTGGGTAAATTGAGCCTACCTCTCCTGACCCCTCCTGACTCTTGAGTCAAACTGCGCTTACACAGTACACGTTGACTAAATATTTCTCCCAGACCTTTGATTAAAATCCGAAGTTAGATTCCACTAGAAAGAAGGCCACAGATATGCAAAATGAACTCAGTGCCTCTTCATTTCAATGTGTCACCACTTGCCTGTTTTTAGACTCTAACAATAACACTAGAAGGAAAAGCACAAATGTTTCCAGTTCCATTTCTGGAAAATTTCAATGGGTGCCTGAGATGCCACAAATCTCTCATCCCTCTTAAAACTCACCCAGACACTAAACAGATCAGGCCAAGGCAGGCCAAGTGCTCTCCCTGAAGTTCAGCAGAAAAGCTCAGATGTGCCTGAAGTAACTCTGACACGTGGCTGACAGAGAGCGACTTCACGTCAGTCAGTGAACAGTGAGTGAGGTCTTGCAGCAGTCACCAGGGGCCTCGTCTTCAGTGCAGGTAGAAAGAACAGATTAGGCAGGGCTCCCAGTAGCAGGCCTGCCTCACCTTCCGTGCTACAGGCAATGCAGTTCCTGGGAGAGAAGTCCATGGGGGAAAGAAGGGGGTGCTGGAGGCTCCCAGTATGCAGCTATTCCTGGGAAGGGTGGAGGGGAGGAGGAAGGAGAAAGAACAATTCTCAGAGCAGTTCTGTGAGATGGCTGCGGTTGCTGGCTTGGGCTGCAGGGTGAGGAAGAGAATTTAGCACCCATTGAGCTGGTACATTATTTAAGCTGCAACTGAATAATAGATCTTTCCATCACTTCACCAGCTAAACAAGACAGCCACTCTTAGAAAATTGCCTTTCGGAGAGAATGCACGGATCGCTTCTTAAAAGAGAACACACACTGAGAGAAAACACACATGGAAGTTCTTTAAAGAGCAAGGAAGCACTTCAAGATGACGACCAATAGAACTTAGAATGTTCTCTAGGCTTTACACCCAAAACTTAGAATCTTAGAGCAAATATAACTAGTCACTTCCTTATAAAGAAACAGAACTAGAATTGGATGCCTTAGCTAAAGTCACCAAGCTAATTAGTAGTACAGCTTATACACCATTATAGAAATAGTCTGTATAAAATTTTACGTTTTCTTTCCTTGTTCACAAACTATCATCGACTCACTGTATCAATGTCTGGAATCCACTTTTCTAAGTTCTCAAAGTTCTCAATGAGTCTTCAGTTCTTACCAGTTGACGCAACAAGCCTTCTCTACATCAAGTCAGCTCCAGGTGGTCAGTCTTTAATGGATGTGCCTGGTGCCCTGACAGCTCCAGAGGTGACCAAGATGACTCAGGCCAGGGAGGGGCTCACGGCTGAGGGGAAGTGACTGGTGGGTGGCGGATGTGATAAGGGCTTGGATAAACACTGGCATGTGCACACTAACCAATCACAGACCAGGAAGCAACTGATTCAGGAGGAGTGAAGAAGGAGGGTAGGGGAGGAACTGGGCTTTTAAAATGAGCTCATCAGGAAGTTCCTTTAAACCATTCATTCTTCTCAAAAATGGAAATGGCTAGTTTTGCTAATATGGATTCCTTCAAAGAACTTCATTCTGCTTTGCCAGATGCATTTGGGAACGGTCTTCCAAGGACTGAGAACAAGCAGAGGAGGCACCCGGCGTACTTGGCCCTCCTCTCCATCACAGAGATCCGCCCACCCAGGGGCTCAGGTGCTTGCTGCTACCAAGGCAAAGAAACCCCACCCCACGACCTAGGACTTGGAAAACTTCCTTTGTAAGAATTGGCTCTCAGCAAATGGAAACAAACAGCTACAGTCACAACGCTATTTCCTCCTCAGAACACAGGGCCTCGAAGCTACAAGTCCTAGAAGAGTTCATTAAATTCTACTGATCATTAAGTCCTACTCATGACTAGAAAGCATTATTTCCCGGGTTCACCTTCAACTCAAGTGACAAAATCTAGAGTATCTGCAGTTTCTCTCATCTCTAACAAAGCTTTTTCTAATACAGTGGCAAAGATAAAGCTGGATTGTAATAATTATCAATTAATTACAGCCTAATAACTGCTACCTACCAGCGCCGACTATCCCAATAATTCTCTCCCATAATGTATTTTATATATATATATTCCCTCTAAATGCCTCTGACTTGTCATTAACTGTACTGTCACTAACTATAAACATATAACTATAATATTTAGTCCCATGTTTATGTACGGTGTCTCTCAGCTGAAGCACATGATAATTGAAATTTTGAAAGATGGCATTTTCTCTTATGAACATAATGTATGTACTTCATAAGGCTGATTAAAGTCTACAACAGAAATATTACCCTATTAATTCTGAAGTCCATGTTTACATATGCATATGGATTAAAAATTAAGTAAATATGTGACATGAGGTCTTTGCCATAATTAATGGTATAATTTAAAATGTTGGGGCCAGTAGAGCTTCCTATAACACAAACAAGTATTTTACTCTCAAAAGATCCATCAGAGGTGTTTCACCACCACCACCATTCCAGCCACCTTCCAAGCCTCCCCCAGTCCCCAAAACACATACAATAGTGGGGGAGGAGAAACAGAAACTATAATCCATGAATATTCTAATCAGGCTAAATATTTAGACTGAAAGTTAAAATAAACACTCATTATTACAAAAATGTATACTGCCATGGTCTGCAGTGCACAATGGTGTGTGTAAGTGATTACGAAAAGCTGCATTATGTTTTTAAGGTTAAAGACCTGATTTAACTTCAACTGTCTGGCAGAGACACTAAAACAAATATCTGTACTAATTTTAAATGACTGAAGTACAAGTTACTAATTGTTAAGGCCTAGGATTTCTCATAAAAGATGCGTGCACACACACACACACACACACACAATTAGGAATTTTGGTGACTGAAACAAAGTGTTTTTTCTATTCTGGTTTTATTCAAACCTACCATGAACATAAACTTCAGCTGCTCACTTCTCTAGGTCATAGCAGGGTTACTTTTTTCCTACCTCAAGACGTCCAATTCCTATGACAATCCTTGTTAAAGTCTATTTCATAGATCAACACAAGCTCCACTTTTAAAGAGTTAGATGCATTTACATGTGAGGCTGTGTGGGCCTTTGCATTCTTGAGCACTGAAGGATCTTGAGTGAGATACACTAGGTGACAGAGTGACATCCCCCAGTGGTGCCAAAGCATTTCCCCCCTTTTCACTCTATCCTACCACAAACGGCACACCAACAGACCCTGAAATTGTAGAATGGCTGTGGGAAGCAGAGAAAGGAATGAGACATTAAATAGCTTCACAAATACAGTCTGCAGTAACAGACAAGAGAACTGGGTGGACGAAGAGCAAGATGCATATGTTAAGACACAGAGTCCATCAAATTCAACTCTCCTGGGCCATTCTGTGTCCGCCTTTCCTGAAGGCATGGGGGAGGTACACCTGGCTCTCCATACCTAAATGTCACCCTCATATGTGAAGAGTATTTTCCAAGTCTCAGCGTTCGAGGCCCATCTTCACAATTTTTGCCTTATTCTCAGACCACTCATCTTGATAATCTACTATTTTTCTTAAATTGAACTTAACCATTTTACTTCATTCTAAGCAATCTATCCATGAAATAAATGAGTTTGGTGATTGGCTTTCTATTTTTTATTCCTAAAGTACAGAAGTCGGGCATAGTAATTAAAGACTAGGCCATGTTCCTCCCTGGGCCACCCATAAGTCTGTCTGCATAGCACACTTTGGAAAACACTGTTTCAGAGGCAGCAAAAATGGCAGAGAAAATGCTTAAGTAACTGAATGGGTATTTTTTTCAATATGACAGCCCTTAGTCTCTCTTGTGAGCTCACAGGTCATCAAGGCTGATGCACCTCTGGGGGCAACAGCTGGCTGGCTGATGGAGACACTGGTCCCCTGAAAGGACACTTTGAAACAGTCACTGTCATGGGAAGGTGATCCCAAGCAGGTCTGCCAGGGCTCTCGCAGTTCTAAGAAGGGCATTTCCTAACCAAGCTGATAAAGTGGAAGCAGGTAGTTCCCAACTCAGAACTCTGCTCCTCACATAGCAATACAGGCGATGTACAACCTTAATCGGCTGCTTTCTGAGATAACCTTCAAACATGGAACTAGCCATTGCCAATACCAGATACTGGGATTGAAGACCTGATAACCCTTTTTCCATTGCTGTTACATGGTGTTTACAAAAATTTTAATGGGAAAACCACCTAGACCTTCCTAGCTATATGGGCGTCTACTGAAGAGGTTCATCATAAAAATTCCTGCGGGGACGAAGGAGGCTCTAAGTAGTTTTAGGGAACATGTCTTTTCAACCTCAAAAAAGTCCATGTAAACCACTGAAGTTTTTTTTTTAACTCACTGTATAGGAGTTAAATCTGACCTCTGAGTAGTCTGTGTTTCTGACCCTGACCTTTGGATTAAGGATGAAGACATACTCAGTAAAACACTGGAGGTAATCATTCTGTCTCACCCATCCAATTTTCAGTGGAAAATGCCTCTCAACACCAAGGCTGGCTGGCCCAAGGCCATTCTGGCCAGCACTTGTTGGCCCCCTAATTACTGCTTAGAGTCTCATCAATGAGGCATTTTATAGGGTGTCAGCCTCCAACCTCGATAAGCTTATCTGAAGCTACAACTGCTCAATGGGATTTGTTTTAGGGATTAGGCAAGGAATCCCCTGATGGCTCAGACTCTTGGTAGAGGTATGTTGAAAGTTTCAGCATGACTACTAACTAACCCTCCCTAACTCTTCACACCACCCGCCTCTCCCACATGTCATGCCACTCCCCCTCCAAAGCTGCATGACTTTTTAAACTACAGGACACAGGACCCAAGTGGCCCTGCCTAGTTTCAAGAACTTACTCATCTCCTAAAAAAGAAAGCCTTCTGTAGAAAAGAAAACCTTGCTAAACTTAAGTCATTGTAGGGATTTTATCATCTCCCTAGAACTTCTAGGCACTAGGCCTCAGAAGAGAAATAAATGGCTGGCTGTGACCTTCTGTCAATGTACGAAGAATCAGATTAAAAGTTAAACAAATGTAGGCAGAAATTCTTGCAAAAAGAATTCCCCAGGGGGTGATGATGTTAAAATTTTTTTGGTCTTAAGCATATGAGTACCCCCAAAATAGTAATATTCCCTGTGTGTGGGGTGAAGTGGAGTGTTTACTGGGAAACTTGTTCACTTCTTTGTAGGGAGTCAAATCATGAATACCTTAGGGATTTCTAAGACCTTCCCCCTCAACCTCCTTTTCTCAAAGTTCTCTTACTGGCATTCAAGGCCAGTGAGCATGTGAGCGACTCTTGCTCTTTCCCTCAGCAACTGCTCTGACACCTCCCTGGCACCCCCTACTTGTATTTCTAGATTCCGCTTCCCTTAGGAACCTAGAACCCAGTACTTAGAGTTTTCAGCACCTGTTTTGGTTCATATTACAGCCTGCCATATCTGAGGATTCAACCAATTGTGGATCAAAAATATCCAGGGGTAATAAATTTCAGGAAGTTACAAAAAGCAAAACTTGAATTTGCCGCACACCA
Source organism: Camelus dromedarius (assembly GCF_036321535.1). Lineage (NCBI taxonomy): Eukaryota > Metazoa > Chordata > Mammalia > Artiodactyla > Camelidae > Camelus > Camelus dromedarius. The sequence continues at coordinate 35,822,422 of NC_087445.1, read as the reverse complement.
GCAACTACGTAGCATTTACATTGTATACAACTACTTACGTAATACTTACATTGTATTAGGCACTAGGGATGATTTAAAGTACACAGGAAGCTGTGCCTTGGTTATATGAAAATGCCATGCCATTTTACATAAACGACATGAGCAGCCTTGGATTTTGGTATCTGAGGGGGTCCTGGAACCACCCTCCCCCTGACCCCAGGATACTGAGGGACAATCATATTAGCTACTGTTGACTTGGCACCCACTACATGCCAGACACCTTACATCATTTCACTCAGTCCTCATCTTCCATACTGGTTTACACTGTGAGGTATCTGTACCAATGGTGAATTTTCTTTCCTCTAAGAATCCCTGAAGGGAGTGTGCACAGGACAGTCCCTCCCTTTGTTGTATTTCTGTACAGAGAGTGTGCGTCTGTACTGCATGCTCCTCCTTCAGCCACAGGTATCCCAGCAGAGTTTGCAGAGTCTTAAAAAACACCTAACATTTTCAGATCGAACAAACTCTTGAAGGGAGAAGTTGGGTCTTGCTTATCTCTCACCCCTACCCTCTCACAGTGGACTGGCAGGAGGGAGTGCCGATTAAGTCATCAGCTGCATGGCCCTAAAAAAGTTGCAGCAGCAATTCAGGTGAAAAAAAAAATCCCCCTTCATTAATCTCTAGCAGTAGCTTTGAAAAAGCTCAAGGAAACACCTCAAAAGCCACTGCTGTCTTAGTAAAGTACCCACTTCCCTCATCTCCCCTGAGAGGGTAAGCGTCAGCTTCCTGCCCATATTTCTAATTGGAACTCAACAGTCTTAATTATTTGCATCCTTCCCCAAGAAGACAGTGTAGTAGAGGCACAGTTCTAAATATCTGTATTCCCCACACTGAAGTTGTTCATGAAAATTTATTAAATAACCAAATTTCATTCTGTTAGTCAGGATATTAATGGGACTTGGCTACAAATGCAATCACAGCTACTAACTCCTCACTTAAATGAAAATGGTCTGCTTGCCAGGTATGCTTGTAGACTGTCCCTCCCAAGAATAATCTTGACAAAGATAAACCTGTTCTCCCAAAGTGATTGTCAGCACATCCAGCACAGACCACCTAAAGACCTGAAGACAAGGGCCTCTTTCCTTCTCTGCTGGGATTCCCCTGGCGGAGTGAGGGAGGGAGGGAGGGCAGTTTCTACGACGGGATGAGTCTCAGCTGGGAACTGCAGGGAAACCACAACAATTACTCAGGCCAGACAGCTGCCAGAGAAGCAGCACTGCCTAAGAAGTGAAGCTAAAATAGAGGTGGGAGGCTGTATTCCATTACTAAGCCCTGGAGTATTCACTCCCAAGTCCATCCACATTTCAAGAATGTTAAAACTCTGTAGTTAAAACCCTGATTATTTATAACTTAAACTGCTGTGTAAAGCAGAAACTTGACAAATGAAGACACAAAAGAAAAAAACTGGTGACCTGGTAAGATAATACCTGAGTACGAAGCATTCATCATTCCCTTTTTGTGGAGTCCTCCAAACTCCATCTCCATTCCCTCCTGCAAATAACTTCTATTTATATTGCAGACGCAACTGATCAAAGAGGAAAATGAGGACTCCGGTCTCCAAAGAGTTGTCAGTTTGTCTCAAGCACACATGCCTGTAACTTTGCATCAAGCAGAGAGTGTGGTTCGAAACGGAAAAGGAAAACAAAAAGGCATACACAGCCTGGGACACAACAGGCACAACGATGCCTCCGAGGTAGCAGGCATCAAGACAGATCGAGACAAAGTTCAAGACAGTTTTCCCTACTCGAGACTTAACCTGAAATCCAAGTGACTTCAGAGAACAGAGAAAAAGATCCGGGAGCCCTGGAGGCCACGGGCCACTACCCCCGTCCAGTGAAATTCCGTGCCCTCAGCCCCACCTCCGGTTGGGAGTACGCCAGCCACCTACAGCGCATCCGGGAAGCCCACCACGAGCTCGCAAGCTCTCTCCTCGCGACCCTTCTCCCAACCGAGCGGGACGCAGGAGGGCACTTACATGGAGCCAACCTGACATCTCCCGACGGGGTGGAAACCCGCGGTCTCCTCGCACCGGCATCTTCGGGCTCGGGTCCCGCGTGGGCGCGCGGGTCCTGGGCGCCGATCCTCCTCTTCCTCCTTCTCCGGGCGGCAGGTCAGTCCTCCGGCCGGCAGCCGGGTTTTGCTCGAGTGCGGGCCCGCGGGGACCCACCCCTTTGTGCCTCCTCCCGCGGCCGCGGCGTCGGCCCGCCCCCAGCCGGAGGCAGCGCCTCCGTTCCTGCCGCCCGGCCCGGGAAACTCTCAAATGGGCCGCTACCATCCCTGCGCGGCGCGGGGGGTGCTCGCCGGCGCCGCGCCCCCGAGGCCCCCGCGGAGAGCCCTGCCACGCGCGACTCCCGAAAGGGGACAGGAGCGGGCGGCTGCAGCAGGGGAAACCGGAGGGCCGAGCGTTCCGCAGCCCCCACACCCGGACCTCCCCCCGTCCCCGGCCAGCCCGATGGTTCGCTCCGCGGCGCGCACTCGGGCCAGCAGGTCCGGCTCCGGAGACGCTTCGGGAAGCGCTGCAAGTTTACGGGCGGCCGGGAGCTCGGGGGTGGCCCGTTTGCCCGCGGGTTCTTCCCTTGGCGTCGCGTGAGCATCCCGTAGGAACGCTTTTTGGAGAGGTTTGCACACCTCCTCCTCCGTTCTCTTCCGAAAGGAAGAACCGAGGAAACCCCAAGGATTTTTCTGTCCTGCCTAGAGGCCAGCCTGGCCAGCCAACACACGCAGAGCACTGTACCCCCGTTTCTCAGCTCAGCAACGGATTCCCCGAATTCCAAGGGCATAAGATATTCATGTTAAGTTAAAAAAACACGACTTTTTTGGAAATATGCTCTAGGTTATCTCTTTGGCACATTTCCTACAATTCCAATAAAGAGATTAAAACTCCCCTCCCATCACCAGCTTTTAAAAGGCCTTTTTTTTTTTTTTTGAAAAGTAGGTCACAAATGCTTATCAGGCAGGATTCATCGAATTCAAATCAGTACATTTATTCGTTTTAGAGTCTTCTATATACAAAGCATTGCACACGGTAAAGAAGTTTCCTTATTTTAAAGGCATGCAAATTATTTGGCGAATCAAAACAGGTACACTGATTAAAAATAGAACTTTGGGTTTGAAACCGAAGAAAACCACGTTGTAGGAGAAAAAGTGCGACTCATCCTGCCCTTCCATTAAATTGAAAAGCAAAAACTCTACCTAGGCTCAGAAGAAGGTAAAAGGTCTGATCTGACCCGCTGACGAGATGCAGATGCCAGGCTCTCTCCCTGAAAAGTTGCTTCACTTCCTGCCTAATCAAAACAAGTTTGGCAGTTTATGTGGAAAAACAGGTCCAGCAGAAGCCTCTCTGAAAGTGTCACGCTTCTGGCCTCCTTTGGAGTGGCTAAGCGCACGCCTCTGAATAAAAAGCACTGTGAGTAACATTTCTCATATTCCTTCCAGTCTCCAGAATTAGACGTTTGGTTGTATTCCTGACGTAAAGTGTTACTCTCCTGATGAAAGCACCATTTTAAAAAAATGTTTCCCAAACTAGGTGATGCTGACTAATCGTAACAATGGCAGCATTTGTGAACTGGTCACACCTTTGTGACACAAGCTTATACCACTAGCATTAAAATGAAGTTTGACAGTAAAGATGCTCAGAAGAATCATGTTAACACAAATATAAAATATGTACTTGAACATTAATGATGAGAAAAGAAGAAAATCAGCTAAATAAAGAATGTTAAGTAAAATAAAATGAACTGAATGTCCATTTTGCTACAAATAACATAGTGACAATTACAGTGTTCTTATTAAATCCAAATACACATGGCTACAAAACATGCATTTAAATCTAGGTCTTTTATTAGCAATAGACCAGGTGGACTAACTTCAGCGAGTGTATGTAATGACAGTTATAGTATAACTTCATTATATGTAATGAAAATTCCATTCCTATTCAAGCAATCACTTTTTAGTTAAAAAAAAAAAAAAAAAAAGGAAGGAACCAGAATGTAGCAACTATATCTGCTGAATGATTTTTTTCTCTCTCTAGAGTTACACTACCCAATAGGATAACCACTTGCCACATGTATTGAATACATTTAAATTTAAATTAACTAAAATTCGAGGAAATGAGAAATTCACTTTGTTAGTCACATTTCCACTGCTCACTTGGTAGCCACACGAGGCTTGTGGCTACCATATTGGACAGTGTAGATATGGTATAGTTCCATCACTGCAGAAAGTTCTACTGCATTACACTACTCCCAGTGGTGACAGACTTACACAGCAGAAATACCAATATTCTGGCACAATAAAAACTTCTGACTCAAATAGATGTTGAAAAACGTGATTCAACTGATACAGTAGCGTTGCTGGTGGCAGCATAAATCAATACAACTCTCGAAAAGCAAGTTATAGCGGTACATATTTTTCACACATGGGGTTGCACATGTGAACCCCACTCCTAGAATTTTTTTCTCCAGAGAACTTCTGTCCAGCAAGTAATTATTGAACACCTTCGGTCAAGTCAGAACCCTCTGACAAAAGACTTAGGCTCTTACCTCAGGGCATTCAGTCTATTGCAGTAGACAATTGGTCAGTTCTAAGAACCCATGTAAGTGCTGAGATTCTAGGCAGGCTCAGGGTAGCCTGGAGGCTTTCAGGGGAGGTTCCTTTCTCAGACTAGGGGGGGTTTAGGGAAGGCTTTCCAGAGATGAGGTTGCTCACACACTCTAAAGGACAGGTAGGAATGAGTTTCTGAGACAAAAAGAGGGGAAAGAGCTTTCCAGGCGAAGGCAGTAAATAACAAGTGGGGAAACAAGGAAGGAAGAGACCCCGGGCTTGCTCCTGAGGTGCCAGGAGGTAGGGCTGTCCAGGCAAGCAGGGGCTGTGTTCTACTGTGAACACAGCAGAAGTGGGATTAGACTGGCATTTTGTAAAGATCACTCTGTCAGCTTCTTGGAAGATGGATGAGCTGGGTGGGGGCTACGGGGAGGGGCAACAGTAAGAATGACAAGACCAGCCAAAAAAAAGAAAAGGATTTTTGTGGGCAGGCAGGTCAGAGATGATGTAGCTATGAAGTTAGACAAAAGGAGCCAATTCAGGAGAAATTAAAGAAATGTAGTCATCCCTGGGTGACTGCCTGATCAAATATGAGGTAAGGAAGAGGGAAGTGAGTCTAAGGTGACTCAAGTTTCTGGCTTAACTAAGATGACAGTGCCTTTCGCCAACATAGAGAACATAGGAGTGGGGGCAGATCTTGGGAGGGGCTTGAGAAAGGATGGTGAATTCATTTAAGGATTGAGTTTTGAGGGCTATAGGTTCTTCAGTGGAGATGTTCAAGTGTCTACATATGCTAGGCATTCATGAGTGTTTGGATAGATCTGGGGTGAGGGAAGAGATTTGGAAATCATCAATGTATCAAGAAAGCTGAAGTCATGGAAGGGAATGAGACTCCTTGGAGACATGATGTAGACTGAGGCAGAGGAAGAGTAAGGATAGAACCCATCCCTGGGAATGCCAGTATGTAGGGAACAAGTTTGATTCCCCAGAGTAGAGATGAAGGAGGAACTGCCAGAAAGGGAAGAAGAAGTCCTCTGGAGCAGAGTGTCCAAAAAGTCAAGAGAAGAATGAATTTCCAGAAGGGGAGCCAACATGGAACTTTGAGGAGTTCAATTAAGATAAGAAATGCAAATCAAAACTACAATGAAGTATCACCTCACACCAATCAGAATGGCCATCATTCAAAGTTCACAAACAATAAATGCTGGAGAGGGTGTGGAGAAAAGGGAACCGTCCTACACTGCTAGTGGGAATGTAGTTTGGTGCAGCCATTATGGAAAACAGTATGGAGATTCCTCAAAAGACTAAATATAGACTTATCATATGATCCAGCAATCCCATTTCTGGGTATATATCTGGAGGGAACTCTAATTCGAAAAGATTCATGCACCCCAATGTTCATAGCAGCACTATTTACAACGACCAAGACATAGAAACAACCTAAATGTCCATCAACAGATGACTGGATAAAGAAGCTGTGGTATATTTATACAATGGAATACTACTCAGCCATAAAAAAATGCCATTTGCAGCAACACAGATGTCCCTGGAGAATGTCATTCTAAGTGAAGTAAGCCAGAAAGAGAAAGAAAAATATACGATATCACTTATATGTGGAATCAAAAAAAAAAAAAAAAAAAGAACTTTTTTACAAAACAGAAGCAGACTCACAGACATAGAAAACAAACTTATGGTTACCAGAGGGGAAAGAGGGCGGGAAGGGGGAAGGGATAAATTGAGAGTTAGAGATTTGCAGATACTAACTAATATATATATAAAAAAATAGATAAACAAGTTTATACTGTATAGCAGTATATTCAATATCTTGGAGTAACTTTTGGTGAAAAAGAATATGAAAACAAATATATGTATGTTCATATATGACTAAAGTATTATGCTGTACACCAGAAATTGACACAACATTGTAAACTGACTATACTTCAATAAAAAAAAAATATATATATATATATATATATATATATATATATATATATATATATATATATATAAAAAAGATAAGAATAGACACGATTCACCAAGAAGACCACTGCTCATCCTGGCCAGCACTGTTTCCATGAAAGATGGGACTGGAGGTTAGATTACAGTGGGTGACTGGGAGGTGGGGCAGCACTACACTGTATGCCTATTTATGAACACAAGATGGAAACCATCAATGTTCTAGGATGGAGGGCTATTACATTACAGCAAATCAACTTAATTGGCATAGCAAGCCTCATTTAAAATTATAATAAGCAATTTACAATTATAATAAGCCGTCATTTAAAATTATAAGAAGGAATTAAAATTATAATATAGCAACAAAGATAAAAACAATATAATAATCAATGAAAGAGAACACAAATTTCTATCCTGATGGCAATACACAAGAAATTACAAAAAACATATAAAAGAATTGGAAAGAATATGGGAACATGATGTGATGAAAGGATAGGATTGTGTGTATTTTTCTTTTTAAATTGTAGTTATTGTTTGTGCAATAGACAATTTTTCAACACTTTTAATTATGTATTACAGTATATAAGGTCTTTAAAACAAGGTCAAAAGACGTCAAATAAATATAATACATTAAACCCCCTTGATCAAATTTCCTCAAGCATGTTAAGATTTTGGGATACACACACACACACACACACACACACACACACACACACACATTTACAATATGATTATTAACTATCATTAAATAGGCGCAAAGGAAAGTGACATGAAAAATTTCCAGGTTAACTGAGCAGTTTAATTGGCCTGTACACTGGATGGCAGACTGGAATCATAAAGACACTCTCCTTCAATAAGCATTTCTTGAATCCCTAGCATGCATCCTGGAATAAGTACACAGCCGATAAAGGCAGTGTGCAACAGGGGGCTTGCTCTCAGGGCAACGAAGAGAAAGACATGTAAACAAACAACGAAGCACAAGAATTGCTCAAATACATGAAGTGCTGGCAGTTAAAACTCTGCCCAAGGGAGGGGCACTTTTCAGGAGAAAAGGCCTGGCATTCCCTTACCTTCCCAAGCCGAACAACCATGCCGGTAACTGTGCAGATTCACTTACAGGACTCCTTCTTCCAGGAATGGCCACCCCAAAGCCCCTAAAGTAACGTCCAGGAGAGCGGCATTCCAAGTTCGGTTCTGCCCCTCATACCTTGAGGTATTTACTATTACTCTTGCTCACTTTCAAAGTGTGTGAACTCCACGTGCGTGCACCTAGGAACAGCCCTGTGAGCACACAGTGAGAAGCCAGCTGTCTACAAGCCAGGAAGAGAGCCCTAAGAACCAAATCTGCCGGCACCTTGACCTCGGATCTCTCAGCCTCCAGAACTGTGAGAAGCAAGTATCTGCTGTTTAAGCCTCCCTGTGTGTGATACTCTGTCATAGAAGTTTAGTGGGATTCGGTTATAACAGCCAGAGCTAAGGCAGCCTCCCTGTCCTACGTGAGTTGACCCCGTGGCCTCCTCCAAGCTCAGCTCGCCCTGCGCTCTCCAAAGCCTACTTCCTGGAGCGACACTGGCCTTTCTTTGTAGTTGTTGCTCTGGAGACCGTGCCAAGCTCATGCCTGCCCCAGAGCCTTTGTTCGAGCTTCTCTGCCTGGACCACAGAGCCAGCTCCTGCTTATATTCCTCTTTCTATCTCAAGTAAGAAGCACCCCTTGAGGTGGCTACCAGGAATCGATGCCCTCAGGGCATCAGGAGAGAGCCAAGTTTAAAGCAAGGAGGTGGGGAGTCCAGCTGAGTGTTTCACTGACCATTAAACAAGGGTTTCAGAGAGCACGGTGCAGGGGTATGAAAGGGTGGGGGTGCTGAGTGGTCTGTTTAGGGGAAGAGAAGCCCAGAGAGGAATAGCAGGAAGGGAGAGTAGCCCAGGAAACCCAAGGAGCCTATTATCCATGTCTCCCTCTTTTTTAACTTTATTATTATTACCATTGGTGATTCGTTGTTCATGATTCATGGCTGCTGTTATCACTACAGTGAAAAGATGTTAGAATAAATGCAAAAGGGATGAAAACATCAGTAGTCAGACTTTCGGGGAGAGAAAGTTCTTAGTTCTCAATGGATGGTGCCTTATATTCGCCTCACTCCTCCCTGCTGATGGCACAAATCCCAAACCCCAGTATCCTCCTCTCCCACCTGCTCTGGTGTAAGAACCTGGCAATGTTTCTGGCCATGATGGGTTTAGCTGGCCACAAAGTTTGACAAAAGAATTAGCTGTGCAACTCAGAGTCACTGTGGGCTAGATGGATTACGAGTCTGGGGAGGCACTGGGCTGGTGTGGGGGAGTTCTGGTTGGAAGGAGGTGTCTGTGGTCTGGGCTGTGGTGCCAGACTGCCAACAGGCAGACTCCTAGGAGATTTTCAGGGCTGGTCTGGGTGTGCTCAGGCTGGCAGGCAGGGTCAAGGTGTACTCAGCCCTGTCAACAGAGCGTTGAGAAGAGCATAATCCAACTCCAATCCTGGGGGTCCTAGAAGCACCGTGTGGGACATATTCTGGTCCGGACAGACCCTGCGAGGAGAGCAGTCTGCGCCGGGGGGAGCCCCCTCCTCCTGCCAGGGTGCCCGGGGTCCTAGAGGTACTGTGCACTGAGTTTTGACAGCTTTTATTATTTTACTATTATTTACATTGCAGAGTATATGAAATCCACACTCTTCAGGGACAGGTGCCACTTGTTAACCTTCCATTAAAAAACAAAAAAAACAGAAACCCGGATAAAAAGTGATTGATTAAACACACATTATGTGCTGCAAATCTTTCAAACACTATTCTAACTCATTTACTATAAATCCTCCCATCACCCCTGTATTTTTGGTGTTCTTTTGCCCTTGCTTTAAGATGAGGAAATTGAGCTTCCGAGAGGAAAACAGCCTGCCTAAGGTCATCACTGACTAGATGGTGGGTTAAAACTCTAAACCCAGGTCTGTCAGACTCGAAGCCCATTCCCATCCCTGCTTTCTGGCCCTGAAGTTCATTGCCTCCAGACAACTGATAGGGGTGAAGTCTTTTGTTGTTATTATTGTTTTCCTTTTGGCTTCTTTTAACAGAACTCAAGAGGGTTTTTGCTGACACAATCGAACAAACCATGTTGGGGAATCATATCTGTGAAACTCTCCCTGTGCAATATTAAAAAGGTAAATGCTGAAACTGTCTTTTGACTCCAGCCCATGAGCTAGTTCAAATATGATTCTGGTGTCTAACTAAATTCCAAAGCTCCCTCTGCCTGAACAAGTACTTTAAGAAAAAAAAAAGTTAAAATTTTTCATTCAAAAGAAAAACCCTCCTCTTTTGTGCAAGGGAGGGAATCTACAGTGAGAAAGGCCCAGGGGACTCTCCCTGTGATACACAAGTCCTCCAGGGAAACCAGCAGGCCCTCTGGCAACACCCGAATTACTTTAAAAATAATTATCACCAGAATCCTCTGCCCCTAAGGAGTCAGTATCCTTGATTAATACAGATTAAAATTGTTGAAGAACCTCCTAGATTTTCAGAATCTCAGACCTGAAAGAGGCCTTAGAAACAAGCAGCAGTTTTCCGGGGCAGCCATGCCAGTTAGTGCAGGCCTCTTAAAACAAAGGAAGGTGGGCCGGGAGGCATTCAGTGAAACTTGAAAACATGGCTCGAGGACATCTTCCTAAATTTCCCTAAATCATCTGAGGCATCCCAGCTCCCTCCCAGAGACCCTGATTCAGCGGGTCTGAGAAGGGCCTGGGGAAATTTACATATTTTGGCACATACCCCTAGGTAAGTCTTATCATCAGGGAGGGACATTGTTATAATTCTCTGACACAGGACAGGAAGGTTACCATTTTGAAGGCAGGTAAACATTTTGAAGGTCAGGAAATAATTCTCTACTTGCAAAATGTCTTTGGTTTACAAAAGAAAAGGTCTGATCTGGTAACTCTCTTGTTTATGTTTATTTACATATATATTTGTAGAGACACATGTTTGGATTTCAGTTATTTTTTTTTAAAAATACTTGTACTTTAAAAATACAAACCATATAGTAGACCACACCGAAAATAGTAAAATGTAACTAAAACGTCACCATCAAGAACAAACTACTGTTAACAATTGGATGAGCATCCTTCCAGGTCACTCTCTGCACAGGTAAACATGTAGACATCGTAGACAACGTTATACACCTGGGGCTATACTAGACATGCTCCTTTGCTACCTGTTCTTTCCACAGAGGAATACTGTTTGATGGTTTTCTTCATGGGAATATAGATCTGTATCATCACTTTTCTAGCTGCGTAATACTCCATTTGTACGAACATACCATAATTTGGTGAATACTTAAAAGTTCTTTTAAAGACTGTTATAGAGGACAAGGTACAAATCAGTTGGGTGAAACTCCTGAGATTTACTTCCCATAGATAATGAGGATTCAAGTAGTGTCTAAGACTCAGGCACAATTTATAGGATGTGTATAGTATAGATAGTATGTTAGTAACCTATAAGATGTGTTAAAAACCAAACAGAATAAATGGAGTGTTTTGTGTTAAATATAGACGAAAAGAAGGAAACAAAGCAGGATGTTACTTATAAATAGAAGGTTCTGAAAGAAGCTCAAAATAAATCTTAAATGTTAATATTTGATAAAATATTAATAAACGTAATAAATATCTAATTTATAATTGTGTTTATAATGGAATAATAGTTTTATAGCTTACAGTTTATATTAATATATCATTAAACTACTATTATAGTTTTATTATATAGATACAATATAATGGAATAATATAGTTTTACAGCTTACAGTCTGTATTATTAATTAATAATAAATATTTCCTGTCTAATGAAATATTAACAATATACAAAGCCCAGCTCATGTTACCTCCAGATTAACAGCTATGTCATCCTTAAATTGATCACCCATTAGTGACACCCATTATGTCCAATTTTGGCCCCATTTATACTCTGGCCCAGAATGCAGACAGAACACAGATCACAGATGAGCTATAGCTACTGGCCAGGTATACGTGCCCTGCATCCCTCTGGTGGGGCAAGCCTGTGCTGGCGTCAGACTTCATCTGCCGAGACCCCTGTTCCACCTCGAATTTGGCCTTTGCAACCACACCATCATCGTGGAAAGCTGACGCCACAGAGACAGGACACGTGAAGACTGCAAACACATGGTTCCAGAGTGTGGACCTTTTGCCCTCTTTGTTTCTTAACCGAATTGTGTTTAAGTGTTGGAATCCTTCTCCCTTTCTCACCACATGTTTTCAAACTGAATAAATCGTGTGACTAAACACCTGACTTGGTGTCTGAGCCCTTCTGTCTCATGATCTCTGGGAGAGCTTGCTCTCGGAGGCTAAGACTGCATCAAGTTAATTTCCAGCACTCCTAGAGTAATGCAGGGTTGGGAGCCATAATGAGTAAAATTTCGTACATAGAAGGGACATCAAATTCTGTGCTCATCTGGGCCACGAGGGCGAGGTTGACGTAAGAGTGGAATCTTTCATTCAATTCCAGGAATGTGTGGGACTTTCACCTTTTCCTGCCTCCAAAGTTATTACCTAAGTTTTTAAACAAATCAATCAAGATTTATTACCAAGCGATTCAGGGCTCACTGAGATTTATACTCTGTACACTAAATCACATAAACAAAGTGTTTTCTATTAATTTTCCAGAATTAATCATAGCTATTCTTGCCAGTGACACTTCATTTTTTACCTGTCTTCTCTCCCCCTGATCTAGTTCCGCCTCTGCTGGAACTATCCTCCACATACTAAAGTATTTTGATACTTGTTCTAAATCCTGTCATATGTATTCTACTGAGCCAAAGCCATCAGAAGAGACAAATTGAACTGTAACATATTATGAAGCCTCTTTCAGAGTGTGTTGCCAGAGTTAGTAATCAGACTTAAGATCTGAACTAAAAATAATCATTTTGATTTTTGACTATCAATAATTATATTGCAAATATCAAAGTCAACGATGAATAATAATTATAATCAAATAATCATGTATAATTTTCAACAGTCAATAATTTTTTCAAATATCAATAAAATTATGATTAGGTAGGGGAAATTCTGTCTGGGGTGTTTTGTCTAATCTCAATATGCAGCCAGATTACCTCTAAATGAATCAAAATTTTGGCTGAACTGAAAACTGCTGTCACCAACCACTCAACCGATGAAAATGTGATGAAGCACTAAAATTAGGGCTCCAGTGATGACGACCCTCCCAAACAGAAGCTAGTTGCATTATTTTATTATAAGAGGAATCATGAAACACGCTGCCTTCCCCACACAGCCACAGCAGTAGGGGCCCAAGACAGGCAGCACACACCACAATGTAACTGCTGACTGAAAACTCAGGTACAACTCCCTTCCCCATGAAAATTCCCTCAGACAGTGCTGTGCCTAGCCCAGAGGGTGCCTGAAACCAGTTAGTGGATCCCTAATTGGCCTGAATAGGTGGAGGAGGAAGTGCTGAAGAGAAAGGCAGGTGGTGGGGAGGAAAAAAGATGGTAAGTACAAAGATTCCTTGTAAGAAATGTGTCTGAAAAGTTGGGGGGTGGAGGGGTGGCTCTGGGTTTGGAAGCCCCTAGTCATCTTCTAATTCTTAGGTTCTGGATTCTCTAAAACATGCAGGAGTATAATTAAATGTATGTTTCAGAACCTAGGTTGACTCTTACTCATCTACGTGCTGTGCTTAAAATGTCCAGACATCTCACATTTCCAGAGATAGGCCAATGGCCACCGCTGTCTTGTTGATTTCATGAGCAAACCATGCACTCTAATTCTTGTTTGGAAAACACATGAGACTACAAATAAAGCATTAGGAAGTAAGAATAAACACTTCCTATTTTTATTTTCCTTCCACTTAAAATGGTATGCCAATTTCTTATGATGAAAATTTACTTGAATTGCTAAAATAATAAAGCCTTTGTATATAAGTATCTGAAGCAATGCTCTTTCATTTTAAATATTTAAGGAAGAAAATATGGAATTACTGTGTGAGTACTGACAGAACTACATAGAAATCTCTATGGCTAGACAATCAAGGTACTTACATCCCTGAATGCTGAAATAATTCCAAGGAAACGTACTTATAATACTAGCGCAGGACTAACACATTGCTTACAAACATTTAGGCTGGTTTGAGATGGAAATTAACAATAGGACATCTTGGGGGGAAGGTATGGTTCAGTGGTAGAGCACATGCTTAGCATGTACAGGTCCTGGGTTCAATCCCCAGTACCTCCACTAAAATGAATAAATAAATAAAACCTAATTACCCCTCCAAAAAAAAGACAAAACAAACAAACAAGAATAGGACATCTATACTCAGATAGCCTGTGTATTTATAGGTAATTAACATTTTAATAGCAAAAGAGCACATCATCTTGAAAATACACCCTCTTTCTTCCACGAATTTTAAATTTCATACATTCTAATAATTTTCCATCAGTCTCTTTAAGCGGATAGGATAGACAACTGAAATAGGAGAGTATCTTCTCCAGAAACAAACAGGCTGGTGGCCTGGTGACCTGACCTCCACACCATTGCTTTTCTCAGCGAACCACAAGGAAACAGGGCAGAAACGAAGAAGCCAGTAAACCAAGAGAAGCTAGTGGGGAAAGAGCTACAACAATGGATCAGACATACCCAGGTTCCAACAAGCCCCAGCTCTGCTGCTTCTTAGGTTTAATACACGACATGGCCACTATTCAGTGGTTCTTGATCTGGAAAAATGGAAATTTTACATGGTCTGACCTAATGCCTGTATGACTTGGTCAGCTTCTTTAAACCCTCCAAGCTTCCATTTCTTTATCTGTAAAACGGTATAGAGAGTTGTATCATGTCTCCTCAAAATTCACATGAGGAAGCCTTAACCCTCATTACCTCAGAATGTGGCCTTCCTTGGAGATAGGGTCTTTGCAGAGATAACCAAGTTAAACTGAGGTCTTCAGGGTGGGCCCTAATCCAGTATGGCTGGTGACCTTATAAAAAGGGCAAATTTGGACACGGAGACAGACACACATAGGAAGGAAGAAGGCCATGTATGAGCTATGTAGAGAGGCCTGGAATAGGTCCTTCCCGCATAACCCTCAGAAGGAACCAGCCCTGCCAATAGCTTGATTTCAGACTTCCAGCCTCCAGGACTGCCAGCCAATGCATTTCTGTTGTTTATACCACCCAGTGTGCGGTGCAGCCCTAGGAAACTCACACAACTCGAGATTAGAGTTGGCCCTACACCTCGGAGGGTGGGGATGAGAAGTAAAGGAAGACAATGCAGGTAAGACGTCAGCACAGTACCAAGTACACGACAATGAGCACCCAAAGGAACACAAAGCTTTCGTCTTTACTACTATAGATTGATACTTCACTTCACTTAGGAATTACAGTGAAATTCTCACCACAGAAAACTTTTCCTCTCACCCAGTGCAGCATCTCCAGGCCCTCTGATGTGCAGTCTTTGCTCCCTGCATGTCTTTTTTCCTCTTTGCACACCTGGCCAACAATCTTTCCTCCTCAGGTTCCTTTCAAATATCATCCTCTCCAGGAGGCCTCCCCTCATTTAATCACTGCCTCAGGCCTTCTGCTCGCATCCACAGTAAGGGGTAAGTACAGCCCTTTCCACACAGCAATGCAATTACTGATCCCAAGTTAGACTCCCAGGTCCCCCACGGATGAGCCTTTGGGTTCCTCTAAATTTCCCTCGGGTGGTGCTGTGTGAAGTGCTCATTAAATATTTGGGGAAAGAATCCGTTCACCGCAGGTAGGGAACCTGGCACACACACCAGCTATAAACAAGCCCATGCTTTACAGCAGCTGTTAAAAATACTGTCCAGGTTAGTGGTTTTCAAAGTGTGGCTCGGAAACCAGCTGTTAGAAATGCAAATTCCTGGGCCTCACCCCAGACTGAAGCCACACCTGGAGGGGGCGGGACCCAGGAATCTTTAACAAGCCCTCCAGGTGATTTTGACGCACCTAAGTTTGAGAGCTCTGAGTCTCTCCAGTTCCACAGGAAGAGGTTAGGAAGCTGGTGTGAG
This sequence comes from Camelus dromedarius, assembly GCF_036321535.1. NCBI lineage: Eukaryota > Metazoa > Chordata > Mammalia > Artiodactyla > Camelidae > Camelus > Camelus dromedarius. The sequence goes on along the minus strand of NC_087445.1, from coordinate 35,806,825 downwards.
CCTCCCAGGCATGCCTATAGGTGAGGAGCCCCCAGCGGGGAGGGGACTGCAGGGGGGCTCCCAGGGACAGAAGTAAGTTTTTAACTTTCACCCTCAACTCACTTTTTTTTCCCTTGGTTTTGTTTTGTTGTTGTTGTTGAGGGAGAGGTATATTGGGTTTATCTATTTTATTCATTTTAACCAAGGTAATGGGGATTGAACTGAGGACCTCGGGCATGCTAAGTGTGCCCTCTACCACGGAGCTATACCCTCAACTCACTTTTCTAAGCCCATATTACAGGGTGAGTCGGTGATAACTCTAAGATATCTAAATTGCCTAAAATGAGAATCCGTGTCTAGGAAATGCGGCTCTGTCCAGACTCTTAGCATCCTTCCTGAAGGCAAAGAGGCAGAGATGACTTTGCCACATCAGAAAAGTAAACATCAAAGCCCCTTAAAGTACAAAGAAACAAGTGCCAGGCAAATAGTGCTCTCCACAGACACCAAGACTGTAAAGGGAGGCAAAGCACCTAGAATTTGGTGATCGGAAACCTCAGGTTCAGGGCAGGTTCTACAGATACCCTCCTCCACCCATGCCAGACATTGCTAATTGATCACAACATTCCTGCTCAACCAATGAGGACAGCATCCAGGAATCCTGAACCCAGGCAGCCACTCTCAATTATCAGAACTAGCCCTTGAAAAAAACCTGTTTACTATCTGAGTTTAGGAGTTAAGCCATCAAGCTCTACAGAGTTAGTATGGAAACCAGCTACTATTTTAGGAATCTCACTCAACTTGGGAATCAGAGGCTGTGCAATCTTGGGGAAACCATTTAAAATCTTTGAATCTCAGTTTCCTTATTTACAAAAGGGAGCTGGTAAGAGCGTCCCAGGGATGTTCTAAGGATAAACAAGGTGGATGTACACACCTTGCCCAGTGCCTGGCAAATAAAATGCTCTCAATAAATGTTTGCTGCATCTGAAAGTACGGCTGTGTCTGAAAAACCTCACCACCCAAGCTCTCCTGGGGCTGATTCACCCCAGAAAGCCAAGCTTCAGTGTTTACATTCGAAGGAGCTTTGGAGTAAGGTATGGACTTGGGAAACCAAACTGATCTTAAAGGGAATGTGGTCACAAGTATAGGGAATCAGAACCAAGAGGTATTTATCAGAGGGGCTTGCCTGAGTCAGAACAAGCCTTCCCTCCAGAGGTAATACCAGCTCCAATACCCCTTTGCTATACTCCATGCCTTCCCTCCAGCTCATTTGACTAAAGCAACAGATCCTACCCAGAAATCTACTTTCAGGAAAACCACTTCTGGGGTCTAGGCAACCATCTGTCTTCTTATGTTTAGAACCTTTAAGAGCTCCCTACAGAAACAGAGGACTTCCCCACTCCTGGGTCCCCATTTGGACAGACAGACTCCAAGAAAGGCCTTGGTGTGTGCCCAGTGCTTGCTGTATGTTAACTCACTCAGCATCACGTTAACACTCCCTTTTTACAGACGAAGGATGTGGGACTCAGAGACATTACAACGTGCCCAAGATCACACAATCAGAGGGCAGGAACACTGGGATTTGAACAGCTATCTGACATTCACACTCCACTAAACTCCAGTGCTGACATGCAGCTGGAACCCACCCCAGCAGGGTCCTCGAGCTTCAACAGACAGGAATTATGAAACAAGCAGATGAAAAAAATTTCAACCCCCTTCCAGCCAGTCATGGACTGGCCTATAATCGGGGTTAAAGTGTAACTAAGAACAAAAACATCCCAGCATCTGTCTAAATAAAATTTAATACCTTGTAAATCTCATTTAATTCGTTCTTAAAATGGAATCAGTAAATAGATAATACTCAGCTCTTTTGCTAAAAGCCTGTATGTAATTAATCTTCAGAAGCCAGTGTGACTGATGTCTTTTTTTATTTTCAGCAAGGTGCTTACCACTGTTATATAATTCTGCTACCTCAAAGATACTAGAAAAATGTGACCTACCAGAATGACCTATAACCCCAGAAAACAAAATAACTTGCTAGGCAATTATTCTGAACCACGGGAATTGGACTTACATGCTTTAGCCAGGAAGAACCTCAGTTGGCATTTGCCTGAAGCTACCCATCAATTCAGATTAGAAATGCAGTTAAGATCTTTCTGTTCTTTTGGAAATAGGCCATTGCAATTAAATTTTCTTTGATATTAAACAATTTCTATCAGCAACATAGAAAATGGTGGTCTTGACTTCCAGGATGTGACGAAGTTTACATCAAACTTTTAGTGGAGAAAAGCCAGTAACCAGAGACAAAGTCAAGTACCTGGTAAAGCAGGCTGTCTGCCGGCACGAGCCTGGGTTTCGGGGAGCACTTGCACCAGGAGGGACAGCTGGGCTGCCAATCCCACTCACAGGGAGATGACAGTAATGTGGTACTTTGCACCCTGAAAAAGACGGTGTTGTTAAAAACCCAGCATGGTCATTGTCAGCTTGGTGAAATCTCGGGAAATGCACCAAGGTTCACATTCTTACAAGTCACCCACTTATAGTCTGGCTTTTAATGTAGCCACACAGCTGTGCAACCACAACCACAGTCCATTTTAGTACATTTTCATTACTTCAAAGAAAAAAAACCCAGGACCCCTTAGATATCACCCCCTAATTCTCAAGTCCCTCCCCTCACCCCATCCTGGCCCCGAACAACCACCAATCTAATTTTTGTCTCTATAGAGTTACCACTTTTAGAGATTTCATATAAATGAACTCATACATATGTGACCTTTCGTGACTGGCTTCTTCCACATAGCATAATGTTTTCATGTTGCCCCATGTGTCAGAACTTCACTCCATTGAATTAGACTGCAGTTCACATATCTCCTTATCAGGTGATGGACATTTGGGTCGGTTGTTTCCACTTTTAAGCTAGTACGCACAAATGATTATAAGGACCTAGTTTTCATTTCTCTCAGATATATATCTAGAAGTGGAATTGTTTGTTGCCCCAATGTTTTCAGTCTTCAAAAAAATGGAAAAAATGAGTAACCATGTGAAGTTTGGCACCATCAATCCCCCGAGGGTCACCCTGAGGGAGAAGCTCTTAAAAGAACTCACTTCTCAGGTTAAAAAAAAGACTACTCAGCAGGTGAGAAAACATCTAGAGAAAACCTTTTCTTAATCATGGTTAAGACATACTTAATATAAAATTTACAATTTTAAAGTATACAATAGGAAAAAACGTTTGAAACTAGCAGGGAATGTGTGTTTTTTTTGGGGTTTTTTTTTTTTTTTTTTTTTTTTTTTTTTTTGCAGCACTTAGAATACTAGTTCATCTTTATATGTGTGGGTTGCCCCCAATCAGAAAAGATGGCCAATACTTTTTCTTTTTACCCCTCATCCCAAGGGGATGAAGAAAACTCCTCGTGGACTTTTTATGAATCCTGCATGTGCTTTTTAAACAGCACAAGGAGGCAAGCTAATTTCTGGGCCGGGCTGGGCCCCGACATCTTCACACGGGGCATCACAGAGAACACTTCCAGTGGGAGGAGGAATGTGGCTTCTCACCAGTTCTGGACACACTCTTCTGTTTGCTGGACAAAGTGATATTGTGGCATCTGTGCAAAACATTCCCTACACAATGAAACAGAAGTAAAAAATAGCGTCCATTTTATTTGTACAGGCAGGAGACCCATTTCCCTTCTCCCAGGATCAGCAGGAAATGTGGGCACAGGCTAAAGAGAAGCCATCTGGATATCCTACAAAGCAAGCACCAGGATTAGAGCCCAGCCCAAACACAGTTTCTATTATTATCTTCCCACAATAAATAAATGTTCAGCAAATCAAGATGGGCTTGGTTCTGCTTTTGGCCTTAATATGAAATTTTCCTACAGGTATCAGTTTCAAAGAGAGTTTGCTTCTTTTATTGAAATGGCTTGCTTTTGAATTGAGTCAGTTTTCTGCATTTTGATGACATGCTGCTTTAAACTTCCGTTTATAATATTGCCTGAGGTTTTGGGCACGTATGAGAACCACCAATAATTGGCCACTTCTGAAATACACTGTGATTGACTACGGCCGCCTTTCAATTAAGATAAAGCTTGGAAGAAAGAACTAAATAATATTATTGATGTTGGGTAGTACTGACAAATATGTAAAATTATTGTCAGGTAACATTAAGTTAGTACTTGAAAACTTTAAAAGGAAAATCCATAGGTGGCTCAGTATTTTTGTTATTGGGTGCCAATTCCTTAAAAAAAAAGTTGTGTTTTTTTTTTTTTTTTTTAAATTTATAAACCAAGTAAGCATTGACAAAATATTTGCTGTGGTCCTATCCTGTGTCCGGGCATTGGGGTGAACATGCAGTGTGTAAGTCATCCAATCTGTGCTTCAATAAACTTGCAAGATTCAGTCAATTGGTTGGTAGCTGGTTTGGGCCTATCATGTGATTACAGTTTGCAGAGTAGAAGCCCCAGCACTGCCCTGTTTGCAGACAGCAGGGCAAAGCACTAAAAGGAAGAAGGGGCTGGTGTGTGTGAAAGAATCCTTTGAGGTTTTAAAAATTCAATCATGACCTGACTTCCAATTATGTTTTAAAATGCACAAGGAGCTGCTCTTGAATACTATGCAGTATTCCATGTATGTTGTAGCAAGTGGGATATTTATTGAAAAGAATAAAAGGGACGGAATTCTTGGAAGAAGTATTGGCCCCACTATTTAGTCCACCAGCTTAAGAGACACCTCGGGCCAGAATGCGTGTGGGCAGATTTCCCTCCACAGAAACACAGCTAATCACCTGCCTTCTTACCACTGAGATGTCAAACAGCTGCACGGAGGGAAGGTACTGGGACAAGAAGTTTTCAGGAAGATCAGAGAACCGTGAGGTCAAGAGAGAGCAAGTAGGGTATCGGGAAAGCGCCTTCTCTAGATGCCTGCCCCTCAAACTGTGGTTCATGGACTGAACCAGCAGCATCGTCCGGACCATCCACCAGGTGGGCATCACCTGAACTGACAGTATCACCTGGAAGTTTACTAAAATGCACACTCTCGGGCCCCACCACATCTACAGAATTAGAATCTGCATTTTAACAGTGATTCGTATGCACATACGAGAAATAAGGTATCAAGGTGCCTCTGGAGAATTTAGAACTCTTTAATAAGATTAATCAGTAGGAGATAACCGCCACCATCTCCTTACCAGAAAAGGAGAGTTTACTACAGAGTTAGTGAGAGATAGCAATACGTCCAAAGGAAGGCTGTGTCATTGATAAAGGAGTCAGCAAACAAGCCAAAAAAAAAAAAAAAGCGGATCAGCAAAATAATGTTTTGTCCACGTATATTCAAAAAACTCAAGAATTACAGATACAAGGAAGATCTTGATGTGTGATACAGTGCTATTGCATCAGGCTCAAAGGAATGTTCTCTTAAAAAAATAATAAAAGGAGCATTCAACTTGCCTCATTAAGGATCGCTTTGGAATGAGTCATTTGACTTCTGTTTGGCTCGACCTGGGGAATTGAGGAGAACTAGAGGTGGTGCTATGTAGGGTACTTACTCATTCCAATGGCTGGAAGAGGTTACCTCCAAAAAGAAATGAATAATGTGGCAATCAATTTACACATCTGAACCGTGGGTGTTTGTTTAGGGTGAATCCCTTAATGAACAGTCCTGAGTCAGAAACTAAGAATATCCAGTTGCTGTCTGAGGGCCAAGCCCTCGATCATGATGACTCAAATGACGTGGTTTCAAACTTGTAAAATTTGAAGACTACATTAGAATTAAGGAATGGTAAAGATAGAAACCACATGCTTTGCACATATTCTCCAAATTGTATGTCCAGAACAAACACCCTCATCAAATGCAGTGTTCCTTCCCGCTGAGCCCAGACTCAGCCTAGGGATCCTCCCTAACTTGACCCTCGAAGCAGCCCACCCATCAACTGGTCGTGGCATGACATGTGAAACTCATTTGCTGTCCCTGGCAAAAGGTCCTCTTGGCTCTAAATTTCCTTTGTTTTGGGACAAAGTTCCAGGTGAAGGTAGGCTCAGTCTCGAGGGGCTACTTGCAGAATCACAATTTGGTCATCACAACATGTTTTCCATAGCTGTCACTAAACATTGACCCACCCGGTCTCTCCTAGGGTCACTCTATGCCTCTTGCACCCTCTACACATACACACACACTTCCTTTCACTTTCAAGACAAGAGCAAAGTAGTCATCAGCATCATCACCATCATGCTGCCTCAGGATTCCATTCTAAAGCATCTCTAAAATTCCCCAAAGAAATATCTAATGTACTTCTAATAAAATCTACCTTTCACAGATGGGAAGAGAATCTACCTAAATCAAATGTTTCAACAGTGGCAGCATGCACATTTTGGGGTGGATGAGTCTTTGTTGTGGAGGAGGTGGGGTGCTGTCTTGTCCTTTGTAGAATGCTGGGCAGCATCCCTGGCCTCCACCAGGTAGATACCAGTACCACCCACCCAGGGGCTGGAACAACCAAAAGTGTGCCCAGACATTGCCAAATGTCCTTTGGGGGCAATTCCTGACACTACAACCCCTCCCTTGAGAACTATTGATCATAGCAATTCTCTTAGGAAGATGGGACTACGGATGCTTTTTCCCTCCTTATTTTTCTGAATGTATAGTGTTTATATGATAAAAATAAGCTAGTGACTTTCTACTTCTTAAAAAGAAGTATCATCAGCTACACAGATACTTCAAGTTGATCCCTGAGTGTCAAATGTGTGGCTTGTTCAGCTTAAAAATTGAATTCAGTCTGTAAAAGTACTGTCTACCATGCAGATGCTTTCAGTTAAACTTCTCAATGTGTGAAAGACACAAAAAGAGGGACTTCAGAGAAGAAAGTCAGGATTGAGCTCTCTTAACCATTCAGGAAAAAAATGTCTAAACCCTTCTTCAACATGGTTAATCAGTGTGGCTTTAGAAAGAGATGTGAAGCAAAAACTGCTGTTTGAAGAAGAGTATTTACTTGAAACATAGCCTGTATATACACTTCAGTCAGACAAATACTTGCCTTGTAGGGGAAAAAACATACAGCGCAATTTACTTCATCTTAAAGAACTGCTACACTTAAGGACCACGTAAAATTTTTTCAAAATCAGAAAATTAAAATACCTGAATGAAAAAATGGGATCTAGACACACTCATTACTTCATCTTCTTGACTGTCAGACCAGGAATTTTCTTAGAGAATTATTACTAGGAACTTCATTACTATTTTAATTCAGCCTGGGAAGACCATATCTGCCAGGAAGAAACAAGTTCTCATTTGCTGTGACAACACAAATTTGGAATCCAGGCTGAGCCTGAACTTAAAATGGTGTTTAACTTTACCCATAAAAAGGCAATGTGCTTAGAAAATGAATATGATAAACAAGATAAAATGTATACATTGCTTTGGGAGGCAATATTATTTAAAATGCTGATAAGAACTAAACAAATAAATGGGAGGCTGACTAGAAAAAAATAAAGAAATAAGTTCTCAATGAACTCAATATCTATTACCCTCATGACATGGATGACATCTAGGCCCCCAAAACACACACAAAGCATCTTTTGGTCTTCTATGCTTACCCGGGCTGCTGCCAAAGGTTCACGTGTCTTCTGCTCTCAGGTAGAAGTTCTCTTTTGTTAAGTGGGGTGATACCAACTGCTGCTTCCAGAATAGCCATGTATTTCTTGTACCTCATCTTGTCCCCTCTCAGTCCAAGGTCATGTAAACTTTGGTACCGTTCAGCTGAAGCAGACGAAGTAATCTTTGCAATACTACAAGCAGCTCTGCTTTTCGATGCTCTGTGTATCCCTAGCCAGAGCTATTAGACTCTACCGTGGAGGGGTAAGGCCTGGGGGCGAGGCTGAGGCCAAACCATGAATAAATAAAGTCCCGTTCAGATTTCCCTGCAAAGTCAGTATTATATAAGGCTAGAGAATTTTGAATAAAGCACTCATGAAAATGATTTGCAGGACAACTGTGATTCTAAACACGGCAATCTAACGTACACTCCCCAATTAATCCGCACATAAATCTTTGAGGCCACTAATCCTTCAAGTACTAATGGCGCACAAGGTGATTTATCCCAAGGTCTGGTAATAATTGGTCCAAAAAGCCTGCGTGCCTCTGGATGAACTAAAACCAGAAGCAGATCTGCTCTTTCTATAAATACCTCTCTCTAAAAGGCTGTGCTAACATTGAAAAGGGAGTTCCTCTTGTCATTTAAGAATGCATTTCTAAATGCTATAAAACTCTTCACTTGAGTCAATAGCAAAGCAAAGATTAATTAATACAGGAAAAAACTCTGGCTTTAAAAAAATATATCTTTTTAAAATACCTCTAAAACCCAACATGGGTTAGCTCTGCTAGCATGGAAATACACTGTTTGGAGATGTTCAGAATCTAACTCCTCTCCCTTTTCATATGTGTCTCCTCTCAGCTTTAAGGACTTTTCCATGGGGCAAAGGTGAATGGTCCATCACAGTGACCCACCTAATGGGTCATGGTGCCCATGACCCAGACTGGGTGGACCAGTCTTCCCTGGGATGAAAACATGACATTCAGAGAGAAATGCCCTCTCTCCACTAGAGTTGGTAACCAGGGCTGATAGGAAGTTAAGAGCTGTTGGCAATCATGGTGGAAAGGGCTCACACCTACATGCTGAGAAAAACAGTCCCGGGGAAATGTGAAGCTATCATTTGAGTTTCTGGATCCAGCTATGCCCCAGATAACTGTCATCCTGGGAGATCCCAGCTACACTTCTACTACAGTGAATACATTGATTTTTGTGAAATTTACTTTCAGTTGAGGTTTTGTCCTTCTGACAGACTTCTGACTTATACACCCCCCTGACCAGCTTCTTCAAGCTTGCTTCTTTTTTTTTTCTATCGAATTCTATAGGGCTTGGGCTGCTCCTTGTCTAAACAAATTCATATAAAGAAGGAAAGTAAGGCAGAAGAGAGTTGTCATGGAATAATTCTGACCAACCTAGATATTCATAGTGAATACATGTCCCAGCCCTCTCACATCCCCCGAATCTTGAACTCTTCCTCTACGGTCTTTCTCGTTCCTTAATAGCAAGTTTATTATTTCTTTTTCTTCTTTTTTTAACCTAAGGGACCGAAATCAGTGGTCTCCAAAGTAGGGTGCATATACCAACAATCTTTGGGGTGTGGGAAGAAAATGATAAACCATCTATTTCCTTTTTTTCTTTCATCCATTAAAACTTTAGTTTGAGTGTTTATGGTATTAAATATTCCTAATGTTTCCTTTAGGAACTAATAATGTTTTAAGTGTCATTAAAGTGTATCATTTATAAAGTAATATACTCATATATATTGTAGGATATGCTTAAAAATCTGAAGAGGTGTGTGAGCAAAAACCTTTCAGTGTGGGTAACTTAACCCTTCAACTGCTCTCTAAGCCTCAATTTCCCTCTCTATGAGATGAGAAGCCTAAACGGATGACTGCTAGGTTATCTTCCCACTACAGCAACGGACTAAAGGATCCCACTTCACTTGGCCCGATTACGTAATTACAGTCGGTCTTCCACATCCACAGATTACTATCCAGAGAGAAAACCAAACTTGGATCGAAAATATTGGGGGAGAAGGATATCAGAAAGCTCCAAAAAACAAAACTTGAATTTGCCTAGATCTGGCAACTATTTACATGGCATTTACATTGTATTCACAACTATTTACATGGCATTTACACTATATTAGATATTATAAGTAATGTAGAGATGATTTGAAGTATACAGGGAGATATGCATAGGTTGTATGCAAACACTATGCTGTTCTATATAAGGGACTTGAGCATCTCTGGATGTTGGTAACCCTGGGGGTCCTTGAACCAATCTCCTATGGATACTGTAATACAATCCGACCACAAGTAAGTGAAAACAAGGGACAAACCATTTGGTCTTGGAATATTTCATTTCCATAGCATTCATGAATATTACTCCCACTGGTTGTTCTACAAACAATTAGTACCAGTTAGTCACAGGAATTCTTTTATAGGCTGAACTTGGTTGGCTACAGCTGCCACGGCTGAAAAAAGCTCCAATACAGCCCTCATTTAATCATACAGGACGATGTAATTATACTTACACAACACTCTTTGTTCTAACAAATTGTATTTCTAATGACATGTGATAAAAATTACTACACAACCCTCTCAAACAAGAAAAATATCTGAGTTACCAACGACAGAAAAATTAAGATTGTTACCCATTGGAAGCTGTTTTACTCTACTGAAAGTGGCACACTATTTTGTAAATGGCATGTTTTAAAGTTTCATTTTCTATAGGAATTTCTGATGCAGTTAACGTAACAACTCTTGCAAAGTGGTTCTTATCATGATGATCTCATACAAAATTAAAACTGAGTCTTTCATTAGGAAAAGAATTCTGCTCTAGCAAGTAGTTAGAATTTGCTTTTCTTCCGCAAATGAGATTTCAGCTTTCTAATTTATTCATCTTTTAAAACTGTCATCTTTATAAGAATGCCTTCATAATAGTATATGAGAACAAAAGCACAGAAAAAATATATTTAGCCAAAATATCCCATGTAGATATGTAAAAATAGAAAATTTTCTTTTTAATTCTAAAAATTCTTTGGAAATATTCATTTACTTGGTTAGTTCCCACAGAGTTCTAGAAATTCTTTACAACTACAACTATCTGATTAAAAATCATTTACTTAAAAACAATTTTTAATATACATGATCCAAAAAAACTTGTAAGTCAGGATGCTCAAGTTCTCTTTCTGAATGATTAAAAGTGAACAGAAAAATTCACAGACCAGAATGACGTTCCCTTTGGTCAGATCCTTTCTACTTCATGTCTACCGGTGGAAAACTGTGGTCATCCTTCTTCACTGGGTATTTTAACTGTTCCTAGGCTTTGGAAGTATAAAAAATGGAAATGAACTAATACCCCAAACAGGCTGTTACACAGGGTGTGGCCTGCTTTTCAGGGAGCTGAAAAAAGTCTTAAAGTAGAAGAGCCAGGGAAACAGCTTCTCTTCTCCCCCCAGTTCCACTACAAAGAAACCCTGTGACTTTATGCATCGTTTCATCCCCCCCATATCTTCATATAGAATACATATTTACATATTTGTTACTCAGATAAGGCACTAAAACACTGTAACAAAAATTATGTGATGTAAAAGAATTAACAAAGAGTTCAAGATTAGTTGTGGCTCTTCCAGATTTGCTTCCCTCAGCCCAAACTAGCCTTCTCTCTTCATAGCCATCCTCAGAATGCACCTGCTACTGGGTTTAAACTATTATCTTCAACTGGAGGTCACCAAATCTGTTCTTTTCAACCGGATCCTCTCACCCAACCCGCTATCTACCTGAAAGAACCCACTGCCCAGTCCCCAGCAGCAGCTGCTTCCTGCCTTTTTCTGTATCTTGCATCTTCCTCCTGGTTCTCCTCGCCTGAGACCTTGAAGCTACACTCACCCATTCCTGTGGTGCCCCAAGTCATACTAACCCCGTGACACAAGGAAAGAGAGCTGAGTTTAAACGGGAAGACTTGATTTGAATCCCACCTCTGCTGTTTACCGCCATGCGGGCTTGAAGAAGTTACTTGACCCTTCCGAACCTATTTCATTATCCGTAACACCAGGTGAGAAGTGCTGAGATACAGCAGTCTGCTGCCAGTGGTCGGAGAGGGTAGTTCACATATCCCACATTCCATTTTAGCTTTAAAAACTAAATCAGAGGTACAAACTTCCTGTTGTAAAATAAATGAGTCAAGGGTATGAAGTGTACAGCATGGTGAATATAGTTAAGAATTACACATATTTTTGTATGGTGACATATCATAACTCGATTTATCATGGTGATCATTTTGAAATGTACAGAAACAGCAAATCACTATGTTGTATACCAGGAACTAGCACAGCATTTTACAATTATACTTAAAAAACAAACATACACGCATGACTAGGATATTGTGCTGTACACCAGAACTTGACACACTGTACAACTCACTATACTTCAATAAACTAACAAACTCAGAGAAAAAGAGAGCAGATATGCGGTTACCAGAGGGTGAAGGGGAGGGGAGGGGGAACTAGATGAAGGCAGTCAAAAGGCACAAACTTCCAGTTACAAGATAAGTAAGTACTAGGGACATAATGTGCAGCATGATAAATATAATTAACATTGCTGTATGTTATATATGAAAGTTAAGAGAATAAATTCTAAGAGTCCTCATCACATAAAATTTTTTTCTTTGATTTTGTATCTATATGAGGTGATGGACAGTCACTAAGCTGATTTTGATAATCATTTCATGATGCATATAAGTCAAATCATTATGCTTAGATCTTAAACATATATATATATATAATGCTGTATATCAATTATATCTCAATAAAACTGGAGGAAAAAAAGAAATAAGCAGAGAAAAAAATTTTTAAAAGTTATTACATATAAAGCACCTAGTGCATATAATGTCCAGCATAGTCACCGAAGTGTGTTATTTTTCCCCTGCTAATTAGTTATGTCTTCATTTTTTCCAGAAAGTTCTCCTTGATTGAACCCCCTAGACTGGGCTAGGTACTCCTTTTTCTGCCTTCTCAAATAGTTTCTGCTTAATCTATCCAAACAGGAACCACGATGAATTTAACTTATGTGTTTAAGCATGTGGAAAGGATAGGGTGGGTCCTCCAGGCCATGGAAGATTAATTAAAGGAAAGGAGTCCTGGGCAGCATGGAGGGGGTCTGAGTTCCACGCTGATCCAGGACTGCCCTCAGCCCTCTCTAGTGGTGGTTTGCCTGGGTGTCGGACACAGGCTTGGTTCCAGGCAGAGCCCTGTTTAGTGCTGTGGCCGAGCTGGCTGCAGTCTCAGTGTGGGGCCCCCTGGAGGACCTGCCCCATAGCCGTATGTTTGGTGAACCCAAGAGACACTTCAGAGTTCAAGGCAGAAGAATCTGACAACGTGAGACCCCGTCTTGCTCTCCCAGGACATCTGTGGGAGATGGTGAAGCCAGGATAGCTGCTATGTTAACACTTCTCTTGGTTCCAGGTAGAGTTTCTTTTTTATTTCTCTCTTTTTTTTTTTTTCCTTAGGTGTTTTTTTTTTTTTAAATTGGTATTCACTTCAAAAACTTGAATCCACAGACTTAAGCAGTATAACCAGAAAGTTACAGGTAAACACAGATTATACATGCAAATTTCTGTTCACAAAGGTCACATGTCCAAGTGTATGAATTAGAAGCCTCAGGCAGAATATCTTATTCTGACTATTATTAGTATGTGAGGGCTGTCGTAACAAAGTACCACAGACTGGTGCCTTAAACAACAGTTTTATTATTTCACAGTTCTGGGGGCTAGAAGTCCAAGATCAAAGTGTTGACAAGGTTGGTTCCTTCTGAGGGGCATGAGGCAGGGCTCTCTACTTGGCTTTGAGATGGCATCTTCTCTGTATGTCTTTGTATCATCCTCACTCTGCAAGCGTCTACATCCAAGTTTCCTCTTCTTAGAAGGACACAAGTGATACTAGATTAGGTCCCACCCTAGTGACCAATTTTTCTTGATTACTTCTATGAAGACCTTCTCTCCAAATAAGGTCACATTTTGATGTACTGGGGGTTAGGGTTTCAATATATGAATGTCGGGGGGGGGATATAATTCAATCCATTATTTGAAAAAAAAAAAAGGAAAGCTCTCAGCAGGTCTTCCCCTGTGATGAAAAAAGATGAAAGTCCAGAAGTAGCAGTTGGCCTAGACACATCTGGCCTGTGATGTGTCTTGTATGTTTAAAGCAAACCAACTGGGAAAAGAAAATCCTCCATGTTCAAGATGAGCCAACTGCTGATTCTGTGATGATGATCTGTTCTCTGGAAGCTGAATCCATCAAAATGCAAGAGGAAGAGGCTAAATCCCGGGTAGCTACTAGGAGCTCCTGAGAAAGACTAGACATCTCCAGCACCGTAGGGCTTGTGTGGGCAGTCACAGTAAGTGTCTGGTGGGACGCTCACTCAAGATCAGTTTTTTCTTAGAGAAGACAACTGGGTGAGAAGTTGGAGTCAGGGGATGCAGACAAGGCTGATGACCAGGCAAGAAGATCCAGGAGGAAACTGACTAATGTTCCAAAACCAAGCACGCATCTCACCACCCAAGATGGAGGAAAAAACCAACACTGCGGAAGAAGAGAACAGAAAAGCAGACCCAAAGGCCATCTTGATGATGTCAGATTGAGCAAACCCCGAGTAAAGTGCAGTCCAAAACCTTCAGGAGTGTGGAACTGAGATGATGCAACTCTGTCACAAGAAAGAAATGCAGCCTGTTGGCATATCCCCTGTCGAGGCAGAGCAGGAGGAAGAAAGGGCTGACGCAAATGGCAAGCTGAGCTGTGACTGAGGACCTGGAGACCCACCAAAAGACATTCCTAGACCCTGAGGAAAAGCTGCAATGACCCTCTCTTCTTTGGAAAGCTAAATTCTGCCCCTTGAAAAAAGAGCTTATGATCATTGGCAGAGAGCATAGGAGGCGGGACAAAACCTCCCCATCTCAAGACGGAAGGGTGCAACCCTGAGACAAAAAATAACCAAAAGATACAAACTACTTTATACAGAATAAACAACAAGGTCCTACTGTATAGCACAGGGAACTACATTCAATAATTTGTAATAACCTATAGTGAAAAAGAATATGAAAAAAAAGACATGCTCTTCCTTCTCCTTCTCCAGGAATCCCCCACCACCATCACCAAGCTGGCTCCCCTCCTTGTCTTCCTCCTCAGGGGCTGGGTTTTTCCCTGGACACCCCCATCCAAACAGGAGTGAGTTACCTCCTGGTTGACTGAGCATCCACATGACCCTAATAGTCAAGATCCTGAAACAATGGACAAGTTTTTAAGTCATTTTGTTTTAAATTTTCCTAGAAAATATTCCCAAATTATCTATATTTATTCTTAATTAAAAAAACCTTTTTTACATAAATGGTTCTATTTTTTCTCAAATTGTATCTTGATAGTATATAAGATTTTAGGGTACCTGTTACCATCAGTTATTATCATTACATTGTAAACTCTAGTAAAAACAAACAGTAAATTTAATTTGATGAGCCAGCTCACTAGTCCCTAAACAATATCTATTTTTCGTGATCATTTCAGCCACCGGACATATCTGAAATAACAAAACACTTCTCTGACAATGGTTCTATGTACCACAGTTACAAAAGAATGATGAAACAAAGTTCCTTGTCGGTCTCAATATATTTCAACTGACTTCAAAAATCACAGCTCTGTCTCTCCCAGCATCAGTGACGGCCTAGAAAGTGCATACAGTGTATACATCCTTGTATTGCCAGCATCTCTCCTCTTTCAGGAATCAGCATATGATAGATACTCAATAACATTTTACTTCCTAATTAAGAGGCAGTTGGGTGTCATGGTTAAAACCCTGCTCTGTAAACCAGCCTGGGTTTAGATCCCAGATTCACATTTAATTAGCTGTGTGGCCTGGGCAAGTCTCTACACCTCTCCAGGGCCTTAGTTTCCTCATCTGTAAATGGGGATAATAGTGGCACCTAGCTGTTAAGGTTATGTGAAAATTAAATTTAATAAATATATGTAAATCACTTAGTGCCTGAACCATCCAAGGTGCTAAGTGCTAGCCATGATTATTATTCACTCAGACAATATTTATTGGCTCAGGTTATTACGGACTTTTTTTGGTCCTTCCCAAATGCATCAATTGAAGCCCTAATCCCTAGCATGATGGTAACTGGAGTGAGGTGTTAGGGAGGGAAATTGGGTTTAGATTAGGTCATGAAGGTAGGATCCTCATGATGGGGTAAGGGCCCTCCTAAGAAGAGGAAGAGAGAGAGAGAAGGCTCTCTCTCCATGCACACACACCTAGGAAGGGCCATGTGCACACACAGTGAGGTGGCCCTCTGCAAGCCAGGAAGATGGCCCTCACCCTGAACCATGCTGGCACCCAGATCTCAGGCTCCCAGCCTTCACAAATGTGAGAAACAAATGTCTGATGTTTAAGCCACCCAGGCCGAGGTATCTTGTTATGGAAGCCTGAGCAGACTAAGGTTGTAGATCCAGTCCAGACAGGTATTTCAGCTCACTGGGTGCCACTTCCTCAATCAACCCTGCTCTCCTCAACCCCAGTTTTCTGTGCTCCCGTATGGACCATTTCAACCTTCCCAGTGTCCACTTAGATCTCCTTACGGTCCTGCCCTTTGGCAGCTGAGGTGCTGATAGGTAACCTTTGATCTGCCAATCCATCCTCATCTGGAGGACTCCTGGCTCTCCTGGTGTGGCTCCCTGCCTGACCAGTCCGTCCAGCCTCCAACACCACCCACACTCCAGAAGATAATGCACACAGCCCAGGGCGTCAACACTGGGCCTCCCCTTTCTCCCTGTTCCAGTTCCCTTTGCACCTGCTGATGAGCCAGACTCTGTTTTCCTCCTGTCACTTCTCTAATTATATGTTTACCTATCACTATCTCTCTCCCCCTCTAGACTGTAAGCTCTGCTCTGAGGGCAGATACCTATTTTTCTGACATTGAAGCCATTTCCTGTTGGGTTTTCTAGGTCCACCCCAACACTCATTCATTCATTTACTCCCGGGACAAGCACAGAGCTGCTCCCTATCCAACACTCTGATTGACAGTGGGCATACAAATAATGAGAAACCATCCTTGCCCTCAAGAACCACCCACTCTAATGGGGCAACGGGTAACTGCAACCCAGCCTGCTGTAGCAGGGATGTGAGTGGCTGTGGAACAAGCATGGGACAAAGCAGAGAGGGGACAATCTTGTCTGAGGTGCTTGGTTTGGGAAAGTCTTCACAGAGATGGTACTTTAATTAAGTCTTAATAGTATGAATAGACATTCCTTAGGCTGATGCAAGGGTTTGAGGCATCCCAGGTGGAAAGAAAAGTATCCCCAAGAGCCAGAAAAGCCTAAAAGCAAAGTGTGTTCTCAGACAGGTAAGTAGGGCAAGCTGGCAGGAAGGCAGCCTGCAGTGCACCTGTGAGCCTCGGGCTAGAGATGCCTTGACCTGAGGCTCTGCACAGAGCAGGTAAGGCAGATGCCACCTGCTCCAGCTAACATGCCCTCCCCCTTGCCTAGATGTGGCCGAACCATTACTTAGCAAACACGTCCCCTGTGCCAGCCACTGAGATAAGGGCTCACCGTGTATTACCTTGTTTAATTCTCACAGCGACCTTGAGAGGTGGATGTAAAGTCTCTCTGTTTTCAGATGAAGAAACTCAGGTGCCAAATGACTAAGTAACTTTCGCGGGGCCACACCAGTAATAAGTTGTGGGGCTGTAATTCCCAGGTTGGTCTGATGACGAAATGTATACCTTCTGACACCCATTAAGCCTGGGTAGGTGCGCTGGGGCCCTTGGGATGTCCCCATCATAATGACATGGAATTGCCTCTTTACTGGTTTGTCTCCCTCTAGAGCATGGATCTCAGGAGGGCAGAGACTTTGCAATGTTCACCACTGTATCCCTAGTGCCTGGCACAGGGCCAGGCAGAGAAGAGGCATCAATAGCACATGCAAAGAATGAATGCATGCATGAATGAACAGGGCTCTGAACTCTTTGCCAAAGTGCACTCTCACCCTTCCCAGTGCCTGAAGGAAAGGAATCCCAAGTACAATCCTGCAGCCAAGATCTGAGTGTACAACCCAAGTTCACGTCTGCCCTCTCCCACTTTGGTCAGAGGGAGGAAAACTCCTGCACTCCTCTGAAGCTGCACAGACAGAACCTTCCCCCAAGTGCAGGGGCTGCCACCACCATCTTCACTTTCCATCCTCATCCCTATCTGTGCACAAAAGCATTAGCATCCTTTGAGAGGTCTGCTTACAAGGTTGGCCCCTGGCTGGCATCTGGGAAGGTGAATTTGGGGAAGGTTCCACCATTCCCAGGACTGATAAGAGTTGCTTACTGTCCCTAAATTGATTGCACAAACAATGTAGCTTAGGCTAAACACCTGCTTTCCTACTGAGAGTCTGAACTTTTGGTTCATGCTATGCAGAGGATGCCAGTGTAATAAATTACCAGAGAAAACCCTGGGCACTGAGTCTTTAATGAAGTTCCCTGGTTGGCAACACTTCACACACGTCGTCTGTTGGAATTAAGGATGTCCTATGTGACTCCACTGGGAGAAGACACTTGGAGGCTTGTGCCTGGTTTCCTCAGATTTCGATCTGTGTGCCTTTTCCCTTGGCTGATTTTGCTTTGCGTCCTTTCACTGTAATAGTCACAGAGGTGAGTATAGGCTAAACCTGTAGGTCCTCCTAGCAAGCTGTCGAAACTAGAGGTGGCCTTAGGGATCCTAAGACACCATCTCTCCCAGAAGCAGGACTGAAAAATACTTCCTGTCTAGTACTGATCATTAACCAGAGGAACTGCACACCCAGGGCCCACAGGGGCCAGGCAGGAATGTAAAATTGTGCAAATGGTTGAGTGGAATGGAGGTGAGTCGAATGCAGGCGGCGGCCACTCAGCTTCTGAACCCCCTAGCAAGTCACAGGCGGAGCTGGGCATAGACCACACCCACTGATCCTAAACTCTCTCCCTCTGCTGATGACAGGTGCCCCCAGGTAGTAACACAGAACACCTCGGGGCAGGCTGTGGCCTTGTTCCAAAGCCCAAGAGAAATGCTTTACATCCTCAGAGATGAAGAGGATTCCTTTCAAGTAAAATATGAAATAAAATTAGGAGATGTTTGTTTAAGTCTGAGACACTGCAAGGAGGGTGGGACACAGCTCAACTTCACAGGACCCAACAGCAGTGGGCCACTGCCCTCCTTGGATTTCTTTTCTGTAGCAGAACTTTCTGACCTTCACAACACAGATTGTTGGCACCCACCTCAGAATCGGCTTATGCCAAATTATGCTAAGGAGACTAGACACCCGGTGGCACAGATTTTTAAGCCATTATGCTGAGCAGGCAAAGGCGTGAAGGGAGGAAGACAAACTTGAAGGCCACTACTTGCATGAAGGGCTCCTGCTCTGGCTTACAAAGCTCCCAGGTTCTAGGCTGACTATGATTAACAGTAACAGGCAAGAGGGAAAGGGGCCAGTCATGACTCCAGGACTGGCCGGAAGGACTTAAAGGGGCCCCTAATCTTGTGAAGGAAAGTTCACACTTGGCCCCATGGCCCCCAGCAGCACATCCCACTACCTGGTAATGCTGGCCTTCCTGGGAGTGGTGGAAAGGCGTGTCCTCACTCCCCTGTTTACATGGAGTTAGGGGGCCTCACTTGCCTTTGCCTCCTCAGAACCTTCTGCCCACCCCTCTCCCATCCCAGAGGTTTCTCTTCCAGCCACCCTCTCCCCGTACGTCTCGGATCCCAGCACCTGTCTATGCCCTGCCTCAGTCACATCCACTTCCCTAGCTCCACCAAGGTCCTGTATGCACAGGATGCCTGAGCCCTCCTCTGGCCTCTTCTTTTCCCTGACTCTTGCTCCAGTCCCACACTTCCCAGTGCCTCCAATCCACTGGTTCTCAAAATGTGGTTCCCAGACCAGCAGCATCAGCATCACCTGTACACTTATGAGAGATGCAGATTCTCAGGCCCCACCACAGATCAACCGAAAAAGAAACCAAACTCAAGGGGTCAGCAGTGCGTGTTTTAACAAGCCTCCAGGTGATCCAGATACAGCCCACTGCGTGAGGACCACACACTCCACTTGCTTTTTCCAAATGCCAATACGTATTTTAAAAATTCATGATTGCCTTGTAACTGGAGAACATGAAGACGATTCTCCGCATAGCTAGAGAGAAAGAACACTGCCATGCAGCTCGGGAAAGAAAGAATGGAAATGTGCAAACTCATGGCAAAATGTTTATCAGTCCACCCTCCTATTGGAAATACATAAAGATAAAATCAAGGTACCCTAATAAAATATATAAACTATTTATTAATATGATTTATAAACTATATTACTGTATATTTTAATAAGTAGAATGAATAGATGCTAACCAACACAATAGCAAAAAATGTTAGTTCAGGTGTTTAAAATATCAGCCATCAGCACAAGTGCCTTCTTTAGTGTGTTATTAACATCTGAGAGGCACATGATTTTTTAGTGGGCAATAAATCAGCATATAGAATAACAGATCTTTGCCTACCTTCATGAATCTATGCATTAATTCTTATTTGCAGGGGGTGGTGGTGGTAATCAGATTTCTTTGTTTTTATTGGAGGTACTGGGGACTGAACCCAGGACCTCATGCACGCCAGGCATGCACTCTACCACTGAGCTATACCCTGCCCTCCCATGCATTAATTCTTCACTCAAATCCTTTGGAACAGCAGGTACTACATGTACTAGGCCCTAAGGCAAGTAAAAAGATGAGCCAAAACTGGAATACATTTTAAAATAGCAAAGGGCTCAATTTACATTCTCAGTATTCTTCTAAATCATTGAAACTAGAGAATCTATTCAAAACTGATTTTCCTCTTGCTCTCACTAATTCTCCTTTGGAAAAGGATTTTTTAAAAGCCCAGAAAGAATGGTTTAATAAATAAGCTCATGAAAAGATGTTCAACATCGTTAGCCATCAGAGAAGTGTGAATCAAAACTGCTTCACAGCAACTAGGATGGCTAAAATAAAGACGACTGATGAGGATGTGGAGAAATACAAACTCTCACACATTGCCGATGGGATTGTAAACTGGTGCAGCCACCTTGGAAAACACTCTGGCAGTTCCTGAAAACGTTAAATATAGGGTTTACATTTGTTTTCCACTTATAAGTATGTACCCAAAAGAAATGAAAACATATGTCCACATAAAAACTTGTACATGGATGTTCATAACAGCACTATTCGTAACAGGCAAAAAAGTAGAAACAATCCAGGGGGGAGGGAATAGCTCAAATAGCAGAGCACATGCTTCACATGCATGAGGTCCTGGGTTCAATCTCCAGTACTTTCTCTAAATAAATAAATAAGTAAACCTAATTACCTCCCCTACAAAGTTTAAAAAAAAAGCCTATTAGAAACAATCCAAGTGTCCATCAACAGATGGGTGGATAAACAAAATGTGGTATACACTTACAATGATAATTATTTGGCAATAATTTTACAATGTAGCTAAACCTTGAAAACATTATGCTAAATGAAAGAAGCCAGAAATCCAGGACCACGTATTGTATAATTCCATGTCCAGAATAGGCAAATCTATAGACAGAAAGTAGATTAGTGGTTGCTTAGGGTGGGGCAGGTAGGGGCTGAGAAGGTACCAGCTAAGGGGTGAAAGGGGTTCAAGAAGGGGTTCTTTTTAGGGCAATAAAATGTCCTAAAATTGACTGTGGTGGTGATTGCACAACTCTATGAATATACTCAAAACCAATGAACTGTACACTTCATAGGTGAATTGTATGGCATGTGAATTATCAATAAAATCGCTTTTTTTTTTTAAATGGCCTACAGTTAGAGGAGAATTACAAACAAACTCAGTTAACTAAAAAGTGTTGGGCACCTTGAATGTGTGGCTTCTTCTGTCTCCTTTGCATTGCAAATTCCTCCCAAATAAAGATAAGAGGTTTCTGTGATCATTTTACAGCTTACAAGCACTTTTATAAATAAGGTTCTTTTGAGTCCTTACTATAATCATAGAGGGAGATAATTATTCCCCTAATTTTATATTTGGGGACATGGCAGCTCCGAGTTTATGAGGTTTACTCCCACTCAGTCAGCTGGTCAGGCTAAGTGTCGGTTATTCTGCACCTGAATCTTGTGCCCTTTCTTCCACACTGTGCAGCGTCTTGCGGTGCTGCGTAGATACCATACACGGAGCTGGTACTGCTGACTGATCGCAATAAGAATGCCCATGACTTGATTTTTCTGGGAGCTGGACTAGCTATGCTAATGCTGCATTTAAACCAAGTATAATCTACCGATCACTCATCAGAGGTCTTGTGGTACCATGGAAAGAACCCTTTGCTTTTGGAATTTATTTCTGTTTTGGCTCATCTTTTTATTTGCTTCAAGGCCTAAAGCATGTGGTGCCTGATGTTCCAAGAGATCTGAACGAAGAATTAATCAATACATAGATTCTTGGAAGTGAAGGAGAGTTAGTAGGCAGAGGATTATTATTTTACATGGAAGGACCATGGAAAGAACCACAGTCTACAGTAGGAAGACCTAGGTTGGCTTCAGTTTTCTCATCTGTAAAATGAGAAAAAAAGAAATAGCTCTCTCGAGGTCATTGTAAGAATTTAATGAGAACATACTACGAAAATACCTGATTCAAAATAGGCACTCAACAAATGCTTATTGTTGCTGAACCAAATAGTCTAATGCCTTGATCTCTCTTAGAGAGACAAGTGGGTTCTCCTAGACATTCAGAATTCTAAACCTCAGATCTCAAGAATGAGACCAACATCAAAAGGTGATGCTGGTCTTCAACATCAAACCTGAAACAATGACCACCTAATTTTAAGGAAGAAGTCATTATTAATTTTATTTCTTGTTTAATATAAAATTGCATTGTCTTGTACTTTCAGATTAATTTTTCAGTATCTTAGTTTGCATGTGTGTGTGTTTACTCCAGCGACTCCCAACCTAATTATACATTGGGATCACCCAAGGAATTGCTAAACCTACAGATTCCAATGCAGAGAGTCTCAGTAGGTCTGAAGCAGTTGGAGAGCTTCCATTTTTACTAAACTCCCCAAGTGATTCTCCAGGCATCACTGAATTACTGATAAATTCTTTCAGTAAACACTTTCTAAGGAATTTTTTCTCTTGGGTGGATTACAACATAGCATTTGTTCACCAAATAAACACTGAATTACATTGCTGTTTCAGAAGAGAACATAGTGGAGGAGGGGAAGCCTTCTCTTTGCCTTCCTAGAGTTTTACTGAAGTAACATTCTGAAATTCTGTGAATACAAGAATCTCCTGAAAAGGGAGAATTTTCTGCCTATTTGAATGATCAAATCTTGCCTATTTGAATTATCTTCATTCATCATTTCAAAGGGACTTTTCAATCAAAGGAAGCTATAAGTTCCTTCCTATAAGTTGACAGCCTCATTGTAATGAAAGTCATAATACAAGAAAAGTAAAGCATCTTAGAGAAAAAAGAAACTGGGAAAATTGTGAAGGATCTGCCACTGTTCAGCTATTTATTAAATCTTCCCACTATCTCTGATCACTTATGAATTCTGAACCACATTCTTGATCTATAACAATGACTTTGTTAGATCATGAATGAAACCATTTTTATTAGCTTGCCAATTCACATTTCTGTCCTCACTGAAAAGCAAGTCCTCAAACCACAACCTGGACAATTCTAAGCAGATGCAAGTAGATGACTTTCATTATTACAAAACTTTTCTTAATTATACAAATGTTTTTACAACTAGAAATAATGTCATCGGACCATTAGAGTCACTTAACATTAAAGCAGAAACAAAACAGTGGTATTTTAGAAAATTATTTCAAATCTTTCTGAAGTCTTGCTATGATCTCTCTCTCTCTCTCTCTCTCTCTCTCTATATATATATATATATGCCAAGCAACAACTCTTTGTCTTAAGGTTTATTCCAACTACTTTCAAAAAGTTTGAGTCAGTTTAAAAAAAAACCTAAACCTGATGTAAACAGGACGTCTAAAATAAAGCCAGTTAAAAGAAGTGCTGAGATAGATTTTACCAGGCATCTACACTCATTTAATTAGTGAAGTTTGAGCCCTGGGGAGCTCCATTTCTTTCCAATCAATTCTCTATTAAAAGAAAGCACATGCACTGTAAGAACCTGGAGTGGGGTTGGGGAGTAGCTCAGTGGTAGAGCATGTGCTTAGCATGCATGAGGTCCTGGGTTCAGTCCCAGTTTTTACTGAAGAAAAAAAAAATGAAGAGGAGAAAAAAAGAACCTGTAGTTACCAGGTCACCAGGCCACTGACCCAGGAATTTCCAAGTGTTTACTCAAATTCTACGAACATGATTTTACTTTACTTCCCAATTCAACCTTTTCTGTACCCTACAAAAAAAAAAAAAAATGTCATTAACAGTATCCAGAAGCTCTGGGGCTGGAAAGAGAGGGGAATAGGGTCTCATTTAATAGGTACAGAGATTCTGTTTGGGATGATGAAAAAGTTCTGGAAAAGGACAGTGGTGACGGTTGCACAACATTGTAAAAGTACTTAATGCTACTGAATCGTTTACTTAAAAATGGTCAAAAAATGGCAAAGTTTATGTTACGTGTATTTTATTATAATAACAATAAAAGGATATAAGTCTCTAGAAACAAAACACTTACAGGCCAGTGTGCTAGCCACAGGTCCAAGTCTTCCTCAGGGAGCTTACCACCCTGGGATGGAAGGGCTGCGATCCAGGGGGCCGTGGTGTGTTCCTCCGGGTCTGGTGAGGTGAAGGTTCAAACGTCGGGCTGTCAGGTATGTGGGGAAACATAGTGTAAATCACTTCTTTAAACTGGACAAGAAACTCACCCCAACATACCCTATGCCAGTGCTTCTCAAAATGTCAATCTGCAAAGACCCCCCCCTGGGGTTCTTGGTTCAGCAGGTTTGCCTGGGCCCTGAGAGCCTGTATATTTAACAGGCCCCAGGTGAAGCCGCTGTTGCTGGTCCGTGGGTTTTACTCGAAGCAGCAAGGCTCCAGAGCGCTTCAAAGACAGTTACCCTGTCAACCTAAGAAGCCTCTAGAACCACGGTCTCCTCACCAGGAAACACAGAGGGCTGATCACACCTTTCAAGAGAACTGGCTAAGGACTTAGCTGCCATCCACCGTTTGTAAACATGCGTTGAGCAACTTGGACTAGCAGGCCCGGCTGAAAGGGGGCCTCCCAAGCGTTCCCACCCACCTCCGGGACGCGGAAACAGCCACCCACCTAAAGGATAGTTAACAGAGAGCCAGTTTCGCAGAAAACCCTCATGCAGACTTCAAAATAGTCTTGAAAATACTCTTCTCAAGCTCGAAGAATGCCTGGAATTCAGTGGCCTTTATCCAACAGAAAGATGTCCAACTCAGTTTTGACTGAGTTCCCTACAGAAGAACCTTGCGATGCAGCCCGCGAAGACTGACAACGCCCAGCACGTTAACAAGCTCGGCCCCTCCCTTACAAATGGGTCCGAAAGTGGGGAGGAAAAAAAAAAGTTCTGGAACGTCGCCGCGCTGAGAGCACAGACCCCCGCTCTCGGGCTGCGCGCGCGGACGAGCACCTGCAGGCTCGTCCGCGCGCCCAGGTGAGCGGAGTTCTCAGGCTCCCGGGCCGAGGTCCCGCGGGAAGCAGCTCGCGCAGCCCCCACGCACTCTTAATTACCCAGAGCCCCCCTCGGCCGCGCAAATCCAGGACGCCAGCTCCTGTCCGCTCCAGACACTGCGAGCGCTGACGGCGCCAACAGAAACTCAGAGGCCCTTTTAATCTGGTTAAAGAGAAGCTCAGCAGAAAGTGAAACAGTTCCCACCCCTGGAGGGAGAAGGCTCCAGGCCAGGTAGGAAAAAGAAAGTGGCTCTCAGACACCTGTAGCTGCCCCACTAGCGCGCTCGCACTCACTTCCAGACGCTTCCCCAAGGGAAACCCTGTGACGCGCTGTTATACCCTGAGGGGATGGGGAGGTAAGCGTCAGTTAAGCATCCCCAGAAAGGAAAAAAAAGAATCACTGCCCAATAAAGTACGCCCCAAATCCACGGGGTGGTGGGGAGGCATCAACTCGAATTTCCTCGCGCTGCCCCCCACCTCCGCCCCAACGACGGATTCAGGGAGCAAAGCGTCGCGCCACACCCCGCAAAGCCCTCCCCCGCCAAAGTCGCGACCTGAGGAAGGTGTCCCGGCGCCGCCCGAGCGCGGCTGCTGTGCCTGGGGCGGCTCTTCTCCAGCCTCGCGGCGGGCAGCGCCCCGGACGCCCGCGGGCGCCTGGTGGCCGGGAGGGAGAGGGAGGAGGGTACTCGCCTGGAGGCCGGTGGCGGCCGCAGTCGGTGGAGTCGGGCGCAGGGCGAGGACGGCTCTGGCGGGCGCTTGGGTGCCTCTGACCCGGCGCGGGTTGCTGGGTGGGTGTCCCCCGCGCTCCTGGAGCGCGTCGCCGGCGGCGCCTCACGGAGCTGGAGTGCTGGAGGCGGCCCCGGGAATGGGCGGGGGCGAGTGGCCTCGGCCGCTGCTCCTGTGTATTATTGTGACTCAAGCTATTTCCTGTTTGGGGTTTGGGAGAAAGAAAAAAAAAAAAAACCGAGGATGTGGGCAGGGGGATTGGGGCGGCAGTGAGCCAGAGAGCTGCGGCCTGGAGGGGACGAGAGTGGGCAGCAGCTGTCGCCTACCTCCTTTGAGCCCCCGAGAGTGCTAAGCGCGCGCGAACCCCGCTAGAGAAACGGAGCTTATTGCGGCGCTACTTTGGGGGTATCGGGAAGGACCTAGTGGGGCTCACACACGCCACCCAGCGGTGGGGCAAGGGCTGCGGCCGCAGGGACCGCCTTGTCACTTGAGCCCGCGCGCCGGCTCCCCTGCCTCCTTCCTTCTCTACAAAACTGCCGCTGAGCGTTCTTCTCGCCCAAGGGCGAGCGGAATTTGCTGTGCTGCTTTCTTTATTCGCGCCCAGGTCGGCTTGTCGATCCTCTCCAGGGAGGTGGGCAAGGAAGGGGTCAGATTGGTTACCCTTTCAAAGACAATGGGAGGATGGTTGTGGGCCGTTGAGGGTGTCTGATTGGTGTTGGGGGTCTTTGTTTTTGTGGGGGTGGGATAGGAAAGCAGGTTAATTATTTTGGTGGAAAGTTAACTTTTATGATCAGCTTCCGTTCCCCTCCTCCACCAACCTCACCCTTAGCCGGGGATCACAGGGTCTGAGACTCCAATCCGGAAATACCGGTTCTTCCCGCTGGGACAATAGGTGAGGGCGGGAGCGTTGACCCGAGAGCCGGCTTAGTCACAACGGGGATCCTTGCTCAGCTGGAAAGGCAGAATCGTCCTAGTACCTCAGTCTGCAACTGGCAAGCAGGTGTTCCTTCCATTTAGTCCTGTTTAAAATTCTGGGAAGGTTATGAGGACTTACTGTTTGTTTAATGGGTGCAGAGTGTCGATCTGGGATGATGAAAAAGTTGTAGAGATGGATAAAGCTGTTGGTTGCACAACAATGTGAGTGTACTTAATGCCACTGAATTGCATGCTTAAAAATAGTTAAAATGATCAATTTTAGGTTATGTGTATAACCCCCAAAAAATCCTGGGAAGGTCACGCCCTTATTCATTCAAGATAGCTTTGCGTATGATTGCCAAGCCCTCCTCTCCTCCCTGCACAAACCTTTGCCAGAAGTGGTGGAATGAATAAAACTCAAGTTCATTTAGTTTAGACTTCTGGGGGTACTTATCAAGAAGTTATTCCAAGAAGTGGGTAGACTGAACCTAGAGGACAGTATCCTTTTTAAAAAGATGAACAGTAGTTTGTCTGAAGCATAAAGTGTTAGCAAGATAAATAAAGGTGTATATGGTATCTTACTCTTTATCTAAGAAAGCAGGAATACATAATACATTTGCTTATTTTTTAATGGAAAAATAAATTATTAAATAAAATGGTTACCTATTGGAGAGAGATGGAACAAGATGAAAAGTATGAGTGTAGAAACTAGACTTCTCTGTCTTACTTTGTGTATTTGACTTTGGAATGATGTAAATTTTACATAATTATGAAAAAATTAAATCAGAAATTTAAAAAGCAAAAGCAAAATGCAGCAAACGAATGTCGGTATCAAGTTGGTGTCTTAACCATGTATAGGGGAATTTTGTCAGGTGACTTTAAAGCACACTTCTTTGACTCTGCATCCCTTAGGAATATACCCTGAGGATAAAGAGAATGTTAAAAACAAAAACCTATAAACTACTTCTCAGTAATCATAATATTAGTAGTAAGTAATTTATGTTAATATTCTTAATCAATATTTTTCAGTTTAAAAGCGATCAACGTAAGAGTTAAGCAATATTAAATTGGAATGGGAATTATTTAGAATTCACAATATATTTTTCTTTAAAAAAAAAAATTCCAAGTCTATTTACTCAAAATGTCCACCAAACAGTGACCAACGTGGTAGGAATAAGTACTCTTAGATCCGAGGTTGTGGTCTCTACCATTTTTCCCTAAAAGGAATTATTCCTACTTGAAAAAGTGATTGATTTTAGGTTAGGGGCAAGAAGTATCCAAAATAAGAACTTGTCAATTCAGAAAATAAGGAAGCTATCAAAAACTAAAGGTTCACACGAAATGAAATTGGGAGCCAACTTGTATGTAGAAGCACCCACTGACCAAAGTGGGCTAAATTTGAGCATCAGTAAGAAAAATAACTGCAATGAATTGAGACATATCAGATATGTACATATCCATGAATCATAATGATACTTAAAAAAACACAATTGGTTAACGTTTCTGTTGCAATAGAACTAATTCACTATTTTGAAAGCTGGTAAATTACAAGAGAAAGAATTATACGTTTTACCTGCCTCTTCTGTACCACTTCAGATCTTCTTTGCCTCACTTGTCTCTTATTCAGGCCACTGCTGCAGCAACAAGTTCTAGGTGGGCTCTGTCCAGCTTCATGCAGAAACAACCCAAAATAACATCATCTCCTACCTCCTACCCTAGTGCTGTTTTGTTAATGTCAGTTTGGGGATTTATGGAAACTATCTAGGTGCCTATGCATATACCACCCTGAAGAGTGGATGAGTTAATGTTTCATGGTCTAACCTTTGACCAGTAGAGGATAGAAACTGATAAAGATTTCTTCTTGCCCCAGGATGAACTATCCTGGGACTCAGTTTGTATTGAGCGAGACTCAGTCTATATGTCTTCTTAGAAATCAAGTCCCAGAGAATCAACCAGTCAGGTGCTTGAAGCTGTAGCCTTGCTGGGTGAGGCGCCCATGAACTGGCTCTTTCAGCTTTCCCACTCCTCACTTATTTCCCTAGGACTGTACCTTCAATAAAGCACGTGTCTCAAGACTCTGCTTCCTGGGAAACCCAGGCTAACAAATGTACAAGCAGTGTGTCAGGATAACTAAATAGTTGATGAGGAAATTATTTTAGCAAATAAGGAAAGACAAAATTTGAATATCAGCATTTTCCAAGACCCTAATAAAATAACGGATAAAGGCAGCGATCCTTGATGGCCACTAATAACACAAAAAAAGATCACCAGATATTATGTGCAATCTGATAGAAATACACAACATTGTGAATGACACGTTCTTGCCAAAAAAGAGCAAACCTGAATCTGATCAAGCTTCTAGATCCAACTAGTTTATAGGAACTACGGAAACAGAGGAATATGTTAATACTACTAGAGAGCATGATCAACAAAACCCAGAATGTGAGAAACCCAAAAAAACAAATGACCCAGTCTCCTCAAAGAGTAGCGAGGCATTAAAAGTGATGGGGGAAGAAACTTATAGATTAAAAGACTTAAGTGATATTGATGAAATACAACATGTGTTTCTTGTTTGGGTCCCAATTCAAACCAACCAACCACTAAAACATGATGAGATATTTGGGGACACCTGATAGTCCCTAAGTTGGGAAAAATTTAGGAAAAAATTTTAAATATTTTAATCATGCATCACTGATCAAATCAACGATATCGAGTTGGTGTTGCTACTACATATGTTTGAGTGGCATATTTCTTTTATATATATGTATATGTATGCATGTGCATACAAAATAAAACATCTGTTTAATTTCTTTTTGTATCTGAAATGAACATTTCAGAGAAGAAGACTTGGAATTTGGATTTTCTTTGAATGTGTTCAGGTAGGAAGGACTCTGGCTGGCACAGCTGGTAGCTGGCGTTTGTTTTTCCCCACCCCCTCGTTTCATTCTGAGGACAGGCTGTATGTATGCCTTTGTCTGTGATTTCCTGTAATCAGCAAAAGGGCATTTTCAGTAACTAAGAAATACTTCCACTCTGAAGACTAAACATTGCAAAATCTGCTCTTAGAAATAAAGAGACACCTCCATGGGTCACAGGGGCTGTACTCTGAAAAACGGGGCAAGAACTCTGGGTTCTCACTTGGAGCTCAGCAGAGGTTCCCTTTCTGCCACTGGCCCCAAGGCAGTCCCGTAGAAACCATCTTGCCTTTCCGGGAGACAAAGCCCTATTCTGCCTCTTGTGACAGGGAGCTCTTGTTTTCTGTGTCCTGAGGTTCTGAAATCAATACTGTGCTTTACCTGCAGGCTGGACAGACAGGATCGGGAAGGCGTCAAATCACAGTCTAAAGTGGGCCACTTGCCTTGATAAGACAGGTGTTTTCTTTACAGGCAACTGGTGCACCATTGAGCCCCAGAAAGAGCCTTGTTTCTAGTCTTGACTTTGCTACCTTCTGCCTGTGTGATTCTGAGTTTTCCATTTTTTTCCTGATTGTATTCAGAAATAATTCACATACATCACTGCATAAGTTTAAGGCATACAGCATGACGTTTGATTCACACATACTGTGAAATGATTGCCACAATGCATTCAGCTAATATCCATTATCTCACACAGATACAATAAAAGGAAAACAAACAAAAAAAAACCCCTGTGATGAGAACTCTTAGTAGTTACCCTTCTAACAACTTTGCTGTATATCATACAGCAGTGTTAGCTGTAGTTATCATGTTGTACATTACATCCCTCATAGTTATTTAGCTTATAATTTTTATCTTATGATTATGTAACTGGAAGTTTACCTTTTGACCACCTTCCTCCAATTCCCTACCCCTCACCCCTTTGTGAGTTTATATTTAACTTCCCTGCATCTCAACTTCAGTCTCCTCACTCTTTGACCCAGCAACTCCATTTCTAGGTATCTACCCTTTCCTTGCAAATACTTAACACACATATTTGAAGGCAGTATAGTTAAGAATGCTTATTCCTGTGTGTTGGAGTAGCAAAAATTTAAGATTAGGTGTCACTAAAAAAATGGCTGGATAAATAATGGTACATCTGGACAGTGTGCTAAATGTATTTTGGTGCCTTTCAGGATGGTTTTTTTGTATGGACTCTTCAGAGGCTTGCTTTGGTTCCAAAATGAATATTCAATTAATTAAAGTTACAAATTCCAAACCCTAGTTGTTCTTTAGGGTTTAACTTTACACTTTCTATTTTTCTATTTTGTAAGTTTAGCTTCTGTTTTCACTTACAAGATCTTATTATGTAATTTTGATATATACAAAATAATACAAGTAACTTGGGAGCATATGATAAAGTGAATACATGAATCCAACCCCACTATTAATCAACAGAATATTACCAGTGCTTTTGATGATGTGACGTGCTTCTAGGTCCTAACCCCCACCCTTCTCCATCCATTTCAAGGTAGTCACTATCCTAAATTATGCATTCATAATTTTTTTTTTTACCAAGACATGTCCATCTTCCTAAACAATATATTGTTTGGATTCATTAGTTTTTGAGCTTTATAAGAATAGAATGTATGTAGTCTTCTGCAACCAGCTCTTTTCACTGCAAATTATATTTCTAAGATTTCTTCTGGTTGTTGAGTATAGCTATATTTCATCCAATTTTATTTCTGTATAATATTCCATTTCTATATTTGATATAAAAAATTTCCTTTGCGTGAAAAGATGCCCATCCTCTAGACTGATGATTCGTTTCTTTGTGAACTTTGAGGAAAGAATTTCAGACCATTGTATGATCAGAATTTGTAGACAAGAGTGATTCTTCTTTTTACCCGTCAAGGAAATATATGCATCATCCCATGTCTTGGGGGGTATTGTCTAAATGTATTTGAAGTTGCCGTCATAGCTACCAGAGAAATGCATCTGGGTGAAATGCACTAAACCTCATTTGTGCTTATGCTAATTACTCCATAATTTCACGAAGAGGTGGCCTTCTAACCCACATCCCTAGGTTACTAATTCTTCTATTCAGAAGTCTGCACCTTCTACCCCAGTCAGTCACTTGAGATTTTATATTTCCTTGGCTCTTACAGTTTGTAAATGTCTTTTCTCCCTAATTCTTAAGACCTTGGGATTTAATGAATCCTGCTTTTTTTCATATACAGCTCAACTTAGAACCACACAACTCTAGCAGAGATTAAAATAATAGCCAATTAAAGTGGTAACAATTGTTGAATCTAGTGGAGTGTATGCGTGTATTCACTGTCCTAGTCTTTCCACTATTTTGTAAGTTTGAAATTTTTCCTGTATAAAAATTGAGGGAGAGGGATTGAATTGAATTCTGGATGGCTTTCTTGGCTTTGATTTGAGTGTCACATCACAACTTTTTAAGCTATTTCTGCTGACCGACTCAGAGGAATGTTCTCCATTCGTTAAAGGCAGTGAACGAATCTGAATGAACCAAAATGCAAAGTTCGTCAAGACACATTGCTTAAAAAAAAAAAAAAAGAAAAAGGCAAGTGGCAGGACAATACACATGTTATGAACCTATTTATGCAATAGATGCATGCACATCTATATGCAAATGAAGAGGAAAAGGGCTGGAAGGTTGCTCAGCATCTTGGCAACGGTGGTTAACCGGAGAAGTGAGTGGGAGAGGCCGTGATTTAGGGGGAAGAGGGAATCATGGTGAAGACAGACCTGTACTTTTGAGGTACTGTTTTGAATTTAATTAAAAGCAAAAGTAAAATGAATGCATGAGGTGGACTAGAAGATCTGCCAGGTGTTGTTGGCTGGCAGTTGCAGTGATCCTAGTAGGATGGAACGTGTCTGTCTGGAGGGGGACTTGGTGGGAGATCATGGTCATGGGGCCTTGGTGCTGGGTGAAGAGTGAATGTGGCCAGTTGCAGCTCCCAGAAACAAGCAGGCCATGATTGCATACATCAAGGGGCTGCTAAGTACTCCTTCCACACTCCTCACCCTGGCCTCATCTCTAGCCACACCTGAGAGCACGGTTGCTCCTGTGCCAGGTCCCTCCTCCCAGGGGCCACAGCAGACAGCAGCCCCACCTTCTCCCTGAGCAGAAGAGAAATGGGACAGGTAAACACCCTGCGATGTGTAGCTGTCAGTCACGGTGTTGAGCAGAGAGACTAGAGCCATGCTCAGCAATCACCAGGTTAAAGGTTACTTCCATCCCCTTTAACACCCTTCATGGTCCACTTTACTTTGGACTTAAGTCATTCAATTTATAACTTTCTATTTCAAGTCAGGGATTACCTCCAGATTCATTGTTCCTATGGCCAAAGCTTTGGAAAGTTTTTCTAAGAAAATTTCAGTTCAAATAAGTGGCACGCTGCCAGTGTTCTGGCACT
Source organism: Camelus dromedarius (assembly GCF_036321535.1). Taxonomy (NCBI): domain Eukaryota; kingdom Metazoa; phylum Chordata; class Mammalia; order Artiodactyla; family Camelidae; genus Camelus; species Camelus dromedarius. The sequence goes on along the minus strand of NC_087445.1, from coordinate 35,773,641 downwards.
CAACAATGCTAGTTATTTGGACTTTGACAAACAGCTCATAAAGATATAGTACTTTGTGTTAATCACTTGTTAGTCCAAAGATCACTCTAGCTTTAGTTAAGCCTCTGGTGAATATTAATTTTAAATATGCATGAAAAGCATACTTTCCCTGGTGCTGGGATTTCCAGGGAGAAAGTTAGAGATGGAAATATATATAAATATAGATAGAGATAAACCCATTGAACAACTTAATAGAAAAACAAGGATATGATTACTTACAGTGTCTCATGTAAAAATCATCTTTCTTACTATGATGCTTAAAAAGCTCCAGACAATAAAATAATAGTTCTGTAATAATTATAACTGGTATCTACATGCATTGGTCAATCATAGAAGTTAGAGGCTGAGAGACAGTTGAATTGCATGTGGGCTTATTATGGGTAATAGCGAGGGTATTAGGGACATGACCAAACAATGAGCTAACATTTTAATAAGTATTTCTTTGGGATGCCTGTGAGACTAAACTGAGGTTATGTAAGAATGTTAATTGATTAAGGGATTCTTCAGCTTAAGTCAATAGCAACAATTTAAAAACATAACAAAACCTGCACAGGTGAGGGTGTGGTGACACTGCTACATTGCTACTGCCTTTGCAAACTGCTCCAGCTGTTTTTAAAGTGTTTTCAGAAAATGCAAAAAGACTTGTAAAAAATCATTAACCCTGTGATTTTACCCTAGGGCTGCTATCTTTAGATAAGTAGTACAAATGCAGAGAAAAGTATATGCACAAAACTTTTCATCTACACATTATTCATAAGAGAAAAAGATTGACAAAATGGAAATACCCAATAATTAGGGGAAAGTTAAATAAATTAAAGCATATCCACTAAAAGAAATTTTATGTGGATATATATATACATATATATGTATGAGGAGTATGAGGCAGTATTTATTCAGTCAACAAATATTTACTGAGCCAGCTTTACTGCGTTAAGCACAAATGATGCAGTGATAAACAAAAAGTGAAGATGGTTTTGTCTTCATGGAGCTTGTGGGCTAACAATACTCAGTGTAAATGACAGTACACAAAATTCACATGCTATGATTACCCCAATGCAAAAATGAAATGCGTAGGCAAAAGGATAGGAACGAAATAAGCCAAAAAGGCAAACTTTGTGTTTTATTTGGGGTAGTGATAACACAGATGATTTTTCTTCCCCCTTCATCATTGTACAGATTGTATTAGGTATTTTTTAATTTAAAATACTGTAAAATATTGTGAGATGTACAGAAACCTGAAGGAATACCATTGTTAGCGGAAAAAAGCAGAATAAGAAGTAGTAGTATGGAATAACTGCAGCTCTGCATGCAGATGAACAGGGATTGAAAACAATTTTGCAAAAAGGAAAAGTATTAGGAAAAGCAAGAGGAGCTGAGCTAACTCATTTTTCTTTTTAACAAGTGCAGTGTTAATGATGTTGCTTCAAGTCGTGTAACTGTGTTCTATTTAAAAAAATTATTTTGTGGGGAGAAGGTAATTCGGTTTATTTATTTATTTTTTGATAGAGGTACTAGGGATTGGACCCAGGACCCCCTGCATGCTGAATAGGCATTCTACCACTGAGCTATACCCTCCCTCCACAATGTGTACTTTCAAAATGAGACTTGGAGGAGTATCCTCCTCTGCCAGTCCAAGAACTCTGGAGAGAGGCACATACTACAGGAGAAAGAGCATTGGGCATTGGAGTCCCACAGACCTGGGCCTACATCCCCGTGTGGTCACTTTCCAGGTGTGTGACGGAGGTAGCTCATTGGACCTACCTGAACCTGTTTTCCTTTTTAAAAATAGGGAAAATATTACCTGCTTCATAGACTGTTGTTTGAGTTAGAATTTTTATGTCTATATATGCAGAGAAAAAACTCTAGAGGATATTGTAACAGAATCTCAACCACAGTGGCCAAACAAGGTAGGCTTTTATTTTATTTCACATCACAAAATATCTGGAGGCAGACAGTCCAGAGTAGGTCCAGTACCTCTAAGATTTAAAGAGGGGATGAGAAAACAACAACACGGAACAGGCTTTTTCCATTCTTTCTGTTCTGCCATCTTTGCCTCTGTTTTTGATCCTTAAAAGTCCAAGATGTTTCCTCCACCTTCATGCATCTAGGGTATAGTGTAGGCCAAAGCCCACGCCAGCTGAATATGCCTCTAAGCTTTCCAGTAAACTTTTCTACTTACAACGCATTAGTCAAAGTTGGATCCTAAGGCTATTCCAAGTTCCACACTCACATTTACCTGCACACACATACTCTATAGTTTCTAAACTCTTTCTCAGATAAAGCTTACACCTGGCACAGTGACCCATAATACATGCTCAAGAAATAATACGTCTTGAGTTGAAAAATTAAATTGTCTCCTCATCAAGCTGTGATTTCCTATATGAATAATAAGTCCAAAGTAAAATATTAATTTCTTGACTTCATATGAGTCAAGGCTCCTGTCAAGAAATTTCTATATGTTCCTTTGCTAATAAAAACCCACAGTGAGGAACAGACAGAAAGCTACTCACCTGGTTTCCAAGCCATCCTAAGACCCACATTGTCCAGGCTGTTTTGCCTCCGGTTTGCTAATCGGAAACTCAGGAGACAGAAGCCAGAGGCCATCCAGCGTGTGGCCTGTTTGAAGAGCATGGTCCAGGCTCACGCTCAGGGATGTAGCAGCCACAAGTGCCATGTTAACCTTCCAGGAGAGGAAATATGTCCTGAGTATAGGGCTGGCAATTATTAGGCAGCCATGTCTGCAAGAAAGTGTATCTAGAACTGAATAGTCACTAAAATGAAGAGCTGAGTTAATTATCCTTACCTATGGTTCTCAAGGCAACAACCCCCTTAGGATCTTAGGTAATAAGATCCTTTCAAACACACTTGGGAGATATCGGTTGTCTTGCCTGCACCTGCCTAGCTGGATATCAGTCATTGGGTTTCTGCCTTCTGGTGAGCCTGCAGATGTCCACTGGGTGCACATGTACTTGCAATGCACTTGTGTGTTTTCAGGTCCTACTGATACATACCAAATGCCACTCAACAAAGGACCTCCTATTGCAAGTGGATCCACTGTGTGTGGAAGGATGTGGTGCTGAGTAATTCCTTCCTTTCCAGACCCGTATTCTTTTTTTTTTTCTCCATTTATTAAATATTCTTTTTCATTAAGGGTTATTACAAAATAGTGAATATAGTTCCCTGTGCTATACAGAAGAAATCTGTTTTTTTATATCTAGTGGCTAACATTTACAAATCTCAAACTCCCAGATTTATCTCCTCCCAACCCCTTTCCCTGGTAACCAGAAGATTGTTTACCAAGTCTGCGAGTCTGTTTCTATTTTGTAGATAAATTCATTAGTGTCTTCTTTTTCCTTTCTTTTTTTTTTTTTAATAGACTTTATTCTTTTAGAGCAATTTCAAGTTCACAAAAGAACTGAGCAGAAAATACAGAGTTCGCACATAGCTCTCGCTACCCAAACATATATACTCCCCTACCCTCAACATCCCTCATCAGTGTGGCATATTTGGTACAATTGATGAACCAACATGGACACATTATTATCAACCAAAGTCCATAGTTTATATTAGGGTTCGCTTTTGATGTTGTACATTCTATGGGCTTTGATAAATGCACAATGACATGTAGCCACCACTGTAGTATCATACAGAATAATTTCATTGCCTTAAAAATCCCTTGTGCTCCATCTATTCATTCCTCCCTCCCTCCCTCCCTCTCCCCAAATCCCTGGAAACCATGATCTTTTTATTGTTTCTGTAGCTGTGCATTTACCAGAATTTCATTTAGTTGGAATCTTACGGTTTGTAGCCTTTTCAGACTGGCTTCTTTCATTTAGTGTGTATATATATATATACACACACACATACATATATATATATGTAATGGAATACAACTCACCCATAAAAAGAAGGATTTTTTCCATTTGCGGTCCTTCATTTACTTTTTTTTTTTTTCACTTCAAGAACCAGAATTTTATAACTGGCAGAGTTATTTCCATTACATCAAAAACAACAAAATACCTAGAAATAAAATTCACAAGGAGGTTACCTATACTCTGAAACCCGAAATGACACAAAGAAATGGAAAGATTTCTTGTGCTCTTGGATTGGAAGAATCAACGCTATCAAAATGGCCACACTTCCCAAAGCAATCCACAGATCCAGAGCAACCCCCATCAAAATACTCACGACGTTCCTCACAGAACTAGAACTATTCCAAAATTTATAAGGAACCACAAAAGACCCCGAACAGCCAAAGCAATCTTTTATAGGTCTTTTTTTTTTTTTTTTCTCTTTCTTCTTTTTGTTCTCTTTTCTTATGGTTTGATGACTAGAGAAGGTCCTTTTAACATTTGTTGTAAAGCTGGCTTGGTGGTGCTGAAATCTTTTAGCTTTTATTTATCTGTGAAGCTTTTGATTTCTCCATCAAGTCTGAATGAGAGCCTTGATGTATAGAGTATTCTTGGTTTAAGTTTCCCCCTTGCATCACTTTAAATATATCATGCCACTCCCTTCTGGCCTGTAGAGTTTCTGCTGAAAAATCAGCTGATAACCTTATGGGAGTTCCCTTGTATCTTATTTGTTGCTTTTCTCTTGCTAGTTTTAATATTTTCTCCTTATCCTTAATTGTTGTCAATTTGATGACTATGTGCCTTGGTGTGTTCCTCTTTGGGTTGATTCTGTGTGGTACTCTCTGCGCTTCCAGGACTTGGGTGACTATTTCCTTTCCCAAGTTGGGAAAGTTTTTGGTTATTACCTCTCCAAAATTTTTCTCAGGTCCTTTCTCTCTCTTTTCTCTTTCTGGGACCCCTATGATGCGAATATTAGAGGGCTTTATGTTGTCGCAGAGTTCTCTTAAACCATCCTCATTCCTTTTGTTTTTATTTTTTCTGTTCTGAAGTAGTGATTTCCACTAATCTGTCTTCTAGCTCACTGATCTGTCCTTCTGCCTCATTTAGTCTATTCTTGGTTCCTTCTAGTGTATTGTTCATTTCAGTGATTTTGTTCTTCAATCCTGGGTATTTATGTTTTCCATCTCTTTGCTAAAAACTTCACTATGCGCATCTATACTCCTCTTGAGTTCTCTGAACATCTTGGCCATCATTACTTTAAACTCTTTCTCAGATAAATTACCTATCTCCTCATCATTTATTTCTTCTTCTGGAATTTTATCTTGTGCCTTGGCCTGGGAGATATTTCTTCGCTGCCTCCTATCATCTATCTTTCTATGTGTTTGTGGATTCCTTCCACAGGCTTTGGGATTGTTGTTTTCTTATTTCTAGTATCTGCCCCTGGTGGATGAGGCTGGACTAGAGGCTTATGCAGGTTTCCTGGCAAGAGGAGCCAGTGCCTGCCCACTGCTGGATGAAGCTTGGTCCTGGACCTCTGGTGGATAGGGCTGTGTCTAGAGGCCTTTGTGGCTTAGGAAGTCTGCTGATGGGTGGGGCTGTGTTCCCACCCTGTAGGTTGTTTGGCCTGAGGCTTCCCTACAGGCTGTTGGGTGGGACTAGGTCTTGGTGCTAATGATGCAATCAAGATGTCAGCCTCCAGGGAAGCTCATGTAGATGAACACTTTCAGAATGTCTGTCTGCTACCAGCTTTTCTGTCCCCTGAGTGAGCCGCATCCATCCCCCACGTCCCCAGGAGACCCTCCAAATCCAGCAGGCAGGTCTGGCCCAGGTTCCTGTGAAGTCACTGCCTCTGCCCTTGGACCTGGTGCACGTGAGTTTCCGTGTATGTTTCTCAAGCGAATGGAGTGTTCATTTCCCCGAGTCCCATGAGGCTCCCAGAGCCAACCCTGCCATGGCCTTCAAAACCAGATGTCCTGGGGTCTCCTTCTCTTCCCAATGCTGGGACCTGAGCTGGGGAGCCTGACGTGGGGCTTAGAGCTCTCATTCCTGTGGGACGGCCTCTGTGACTTAACTATTCTTCAGCTGGTGGTTCGTCCACCTCAGGGGTATGGGGCCCAATTATATCGCGAGCACACCCCTCCTACCATCCTGCTGTGGTTCCCTTATAATGTTTCCAGTTGCAGAGATCTTTTTTGCTAGGTTCCGGTCTTTTTTTTGATGGTTGTGGTTTTGTTGTAGTTACAAGGAGAGGCGAGCTTGTGCTTCTACTACTCCGCCATCTTGACTGGAACTCCTTTTTTTTTAGATTCCACATATTACTGATATAATATGGTATTTTTCTTTTTCTTTCTGGATTACTTCACTTAGAATGAGGATCTCCAGTTCCATCCATGTTGCTACAAATGGCATTATTTTATTCTTTTTTGTGGCTTAGTAGTATTGCATTGTATAAATATACCACAACATCTTTATCCAGTCATCTGTTGATGGACATGTAGTTGCTTCAGTTGGACCCAGATTCTTGATTCATAGCATCCTAGTGATTCATGAGTTCGGTTCAAGCAGTTGCTCGCTTTGTGGAATTACACAGAGGAAGATTCTATAAATCCACAAACCCTTAGCTGCAATTCTGAAATTTCAGATTTTGTCTCTGAAAACCAAAGGTTTGGTGCTCAAACTATATTTGGCAGCAAAATCTAACCTGAACTGGTGATGTAAGTCTATTTATGATCTTTATTTATTCTATGTAGTACAAATAATCATACATTTCAATGGGAATATATCCACGGGCTTAATTATGGGGCCACCCCCAGGCTCTGCTGGAAGTATCATGTAATACAATATAGTACATGTAGCATATTTCTGAAAAACTCTGAATTCCAAAACATGTGTCCCAAGAGTTTCAGATAAGGGACGGTGAACTTGTAAAAGAAACCTCAGGGAGACGTGTAGTCAGTGATGGGTTATTCAATACATCACGTTGTACTTGCAGCTTCTTTATAAACTGTAGTGTCTCTGCTTTCTCTGCCTGAATACACAATACATCTAACCCTAATGGCTGCACGCTGTATCAGCCCTAGGAAAAATTTTCAAACCCGTTATATACATCCCCAAATTCTTACATTGTGAATTTGCACTGGCTCTGCCTCTGTTTATAAGGACTGCTCCTCCTTACAGGCAAAACAACTCTATTTCCTCTTAGTGCTTTTCATATTGTTAAGAAAACAAGCACCTTGGGCAGACAAACTACAGTTTCCCCTGCAAGTTTCCAAGGAAAGCAAATTCAACGAGCTACTCAAAGGAGGGCAACACGTTCGATTTCTTCTGTGTATGCTTTAATTTTCTTTATGTAGCTGCAGCACAGGGCTTGGTTTTGTGGCTTCTGTATGGTATTACCACAGCAAATTAATCTTGCAAATATCCCAGGAAGTCAGAAATCAAGGTTTGGATTTTTCATTCAGCAGGAGGAATGAGATGCAAAATACATGAAGGTTTCATGGGTGACAAATTATTAGATTAGCTGGACCAATTAAGGTCTAAAGGTTTTCTCTTGACCAAGTAAAGGAGGAGGTGTAGGCCTGTCTCTTTTCTTCTGTACCTAGAAAAATGGAATGTACTCAGTAATGTATGACTAATTGCTCCTGTCACAGGGGAAACTTGTACCAACAAGTTAAAGGACATTCCAAAGGAAACTCATGACTCCTTGCTCATATCTGATAGAAGAAAGTTCTGCCAGAAACTCAGTGGACTTCACAGCCTCATAAATTTGCATTCACAACCACCACATGCTCTTTGATGCAGGATCCCAGGACAGATACAAAGATCCTCTCCGTGATTAAGGAGCTTGGGCTCAGCACTGAATTGTCTGCCTTTCATGGACCTGGGTTGGCATTTCTGCTAAATGAATTACTTCCGGGAGAAAAGTGACTCCCAAGTCCTTTGGCCTTTGTGCTCTGGAGGCGAGGTTTCAGCTACACGAAGCCTTCTATCAGTTCTCACCTGGGATATTGACATGGTCTTAACTGTTTGCAGGGTGCGGAACACACCAACCACGCTCTGCACAAAGCTTGTTCTCTCTCACTTCATTCAGGCTTCTACTCGGATACTAGGGTATTAGAGAAGCCTTCAAGTACTCCATCCAAAAGAGCTCCCCCCAGAAAGTTCTGGAGATGGATGGTTGTACAACGTGAATGTACTTAATGACACCGGACCGTAACTTAAAAATGGTTAATGTGGTAAATTTTATGTTATGGACATTTTACCACAATAAAAAAAAAAAAGGAAAAAGAAAGAGTTCCTCTCAGCACACTCACTCCTTCTCACCTGCTTCTCTTTTCTTCTTAGACCATCGATACCTGACAGGTAGATCTGTAAGTCTATTTCAGTACTCCCCCAGATGAAAGGAAGATCCAGGAGAGCTGGGGCTTCATTTGTTTCCTTCACTCCTTTATTTGCGATGCTCAGACCAGTGCCTGGCACGTTGTAGGTACTCCTAAAGATTTTCTGAATGAATGAATAAAAGCACGCAAGTAAGTTAGTCTGAGACTCGTATTCCCACCTCTAGTTTCTCTCCCTCTGATTCAGTCCAGCCTAGACACTGACCCTGGGTTTTATTTTTAAAACATCGATCTGTTCTTATTATCCCTGTACCCCCTAATTCTGTATGTTTAGAAGAAAAACAAATACTGCTTCTAAAAAGAGAAGAAAAAAATTAAATGTGAACCACAGAATGTTACCTAGATCAACTCTTGAGAAATAAAATCCTAGTTTCTCTGCAGGCCAAAGTCTCATATAAGAGTTAACAAAGATGTTAGGTCATAAGCAAACCAACACCATGAATAACAACAACAAATTTCCCAAACCAGCTATGCGTTTTTTTTAATGGAAGTACAGTCAATTATAATGTGTCAATTTCTGGTATACAGCACAATGTCCCAGTCATACATATGCATACATATATTCGTTTTCATATTTTTTTCCATTAAAGGTTATTACAAGACATTGGACATAGTTCCCTGTGCTGTACAAAAGAAACTTAAAAATCTATTTTTATATATAGTGGCTAACATTTGTAAATCTCAATCTCCCAAATTTATCCCCTCCCACCCCCTTTGCCCGGTAACGGTAAGATTGTTTACTGAGTCTGCAAGTCTGTTTCTGTTTTCTAGATAAGTTCATAGTGTCCTTTTTTTAAGATTCCACATATGAATGATATCGTATGGTATTTTTCTTTCTCTTCCTGGCTTACTTCTCTTAGAATGACGATCTCTAGGTCCATCCGTGTCGCTACAAATGGCATTGTTTTATTCTTTTTTTATCACTGAGTAGTAGTCCCATTGTATAAATATACTACAACTTCTTTATCCAGTCATCTGTCGATGGACATTTAGGTTGCTTCCATGTCTTGGCTATCGTATATAGTGCTGCTATGAACACTGGGGTGCATGCATCTTTTCTCATTAGAATTCCCTCCAGATATATGCCCAGAAGTGGAGTAGCTGTGGCTTTTCACTAACTGTGGTAGAAAGTCCAAATTTAGTAGATGGTGTGACATCCTAATTTCTTTGAATGTAACAGTTCCAGGGCAATAATTAATAAAACCATATAATTTATAAGCATGTCTCTCTTCCCCCAAATCACTGCATGGAGCAGGAATACAGGAGTGTAATTCAACTCCTATCTACAGATTCACGGCCTCTACCATCTAGCCCATACCTACCTTTTTCCATCTCCTCTCCACCCTGTTGCTGGGGAGCAAAATTTGCCACCCCCAAATGTGTCTCTTTGGCATGAGGGTTAATTTAGGCTATTTTTGAGAAACAGGAGACTAAGGAAGTTTTTCTTCTTACTTTCCCCTTAACTGCCTAAAGGAATTCCCATAAAGGGCCTGTTCCTGGAATAGATTAGAGATACCTGCAAGCATATGGGCTAGGTGTGGTGGGGGAAACTCAGCAGGGCCTAGAGATTAGAGTCCACTCTGTGTCCCATTGTTTCTGCACAGCCCAGCAAACATTTGTTTACCAAACATCTGTTTTTCCATCTTCGTGTGCATTGCTTTCCTCCCCTTTGAAGTCTCAAACCACTATCCCAACATCCTCTTTTGTCTTTAGCTGAAGATGATACTTAAGGTGAGGGCTTTGGCCATTTGGTTGAGTTACTCAGTTCTCCTGGGTCTTTCCCATGTATACATGTTATTAAACTTTTGCTCGAGTTTCCTCTTGTTAATCTTCCTCATGTCAATTTAATTCTCAGACCAGCCAGAAAAATTTAGAAGGGTAGAGGAAATTGCCTTCCTCCCTGACACTGTGCTTTCCACACTCCAGCGAGACTTTTCTCCTCACTTTATCCACATGCACGTTCTTCCGGGCTCCCCTCTGCTCAAACCTCTCCCCAAACCTCTCCCCTTTGCTCAAACCTCTCCCCTCTGCAGAACACCCCCACCCGCTTCAGCTGACCCCTTGCACCCCTGTCCCCTCGCCACTGCCACAGCTGTGCTAATCCTTTAAGGCCTTCTTTTCCCATACTCCTCTAAATCAAAAGCAATTGCTCATTTCTTTGAGCTCATATGGTATTTTATTTTAAGCCTCTGCATCAGGCACTGTTTTCGGTTTCGGATCAAAGTCCTCTGGCTCTCTTCCTGACCAGACTGTCAACTTTGAGAGGAGTGGTGTGGCAGCGTATACAGTAGGTGCTCACAGCCTGTGTGTCCCGATTGCTTGTCACATACACTTCTAGCACATTACCCTCTCCGCAGATAGACACTATCGAGGCTGTTGTCTGTCAGCTTTAGGTGTGGGTGCTGGTGGCTGTGCTGTGTCAGAACACGATGGTGCCAAGTGTGATGTCACTGGCGGAGAGAAGAGACGGCCCTGTCCGTGTTCACCTGAATGAGCCCTTAGGCCCGGAATTTCCGAGGGAGTCATGGGGCAGAGGTTTACTGGTGTCATCACAGGAACAAGAAGGCCTTTGGTAAGTGGATCCTGAAACTGGGGAAAGCAGAGCTTTGTCAGTGTTTGTCTTTGGGGGAGAAATCCCTGTTGACTCACAGGAAACCCCATCATCTGGTCACGTCACCACCATCATCTCTCTCGTGGGAGAGCCTGACCAGGGGCCAGTGGAAGATTAGATGGAGATAAAGTGGACACTCAATGTGTTGGCTGTAGTTTCTCATGCACAAAATTTGGCTGATTTCTAGATTATCAACTAAGAGAATATACATTTTTAAAAATTTTAAGTTACTTGAGAATTACGATATGACAAAACAAACAAGCAAACAAAAACAAACTCAATGGCTGTTCCAAACAAACACACTTCTGTTGCTCTGGCTACACCCTTACTCCTTCTTTCCAAAATCCTGACAGGTGTCCTGCTCCTCTCGTCGCAAATGTTGCCGACAGAGCTTCACCCACCCTGAGCAGGAAGAAATGCAGGAAACAGCGGATATGGGGACAGATCCTGGGTTTTTGTCCCAGCTTTGCCTCTGACTAGTTGTGTGACCTCGATTCACTTCTCTTGGCCTCAATTTTTTTAATCTATAAAATGGGAGAGGTGGACTAGACCAGAGTAAAACACCAGTTCTAATAGATGTAATATTTTTTGCTGAAAAGGGGTTCTGAATCCAGATGTCTGGGAAATTCTGGGATGGACAGGCTTCTGTACTGCAGGACTCAGATATGTGCGTTGTAACTTTTCAAGAGGGAAAGAAGTGCTGGGTGTCCCAGGTTTCCTTGGCCACAGAATTGTTTTATTCCCGTAGAACTCGTGGGACTCAGTTAGGGAGATGCTGGAATGGAGATCCTCTAGATCCCTTTCAGAGCTTACTTCCCCCCATGCCTGGCCTCACTGTGACTTCTCTGGCTGTGTTCTACCTCTTTTTCACATGAGTCCTATTCTGTCCCTTCCTGTCCCACTGGCTTGGCTCCCAGTGCAAATGTAGTAACCTGGTTTTCTTCATTTCCCTAAAAATCTAGATCCATCATTGTCAAAATGTAAAAATGATACAACTACTTGAAAAAAAATGCAATATGGGAAAGTACAGGTAAAGAAAATTAAAACTTACCTCCAATTCTCACCACCCAGAAATAATTCTAACAAAGCATTTTTAATTGAGTTAGAAGATTCTGCAATTGGCAAAATTTTATTTATTTACTGCTTCAGTTACACATGTGTTTGGCAAAAATCTTTAAACAGATTGAAGTTTTCGAGCGCCTATATTTCTGAAACACTGAGTGAAGATCTAATGATTAGGGTTGTTGAGATATTGGTGGAGAGGGTTGTTATACTTTGAAGTGTGTCCCCCCAAAAGATATACTGAAGCCTTCACCCCCAGTACCTCAGAATGTGAACTTATTTGGAAATAGTCATCGCAGAGGTCGTTAAATCAAAATGAGATCAGAGTGGAGTAATAGGGTGGACACCTGATCCAGTATGACTAGTGTCCTTGTAGGAAGGTGGCCATGTGAGGACACAGAGACGTAGAGGGAAGAATGTCACATGACAATAGAGGTAGAGACCAGAGTTACGCAGCTGCAAGCCATGGAATGACTCTAGAAGCTGAAAGGCATGGAACAGATTCTGCCCTAGAGCCATCAAAAGAACGTGGCCTTGCCTACACCTTGATGTTGGACTCTGGCTTCCAGAACCACAAGACAGTAAATGTCTGTATTTTAAGCCACCCAGCTCGTGGCTCTTAGTTATGGCAGGAAACGAATACAAGGTGGTGGTAAATGGAGAGATGTCATGAACCCCAACCTGGCCATGTTCGTACCCCTCTGACGGGCCAGGAGCTCCTCAGGCAGGTGTGTGCTGGAGGGGGTTCCTTACAAGGCTTGTACCACGTACACCTCTCTTTCCTGTTCAGTGGGAATGTTCAGTGATGTCATGTTGGGAGCTTGAAATTGGCCATTTGGGTGACCAACCACCCTGTTTTCTGGGCCATGAAGATTGTCGTGGGATTCAGGACTTTCAGTACTAAAACAGGGAAAGTTCCAGGCAAACTGGAACAAATTGGTTACCCTATCAGCCATGGGAGGAGTGTTTACACTACAGAAGTTGGCAAATCTTGCACATCAGGGCATTGTCCCCCTTGAAGAACTGCTTGCTAAATATTTACCAGCACGTTACTTTGCCCAGCTTTGCTTTCCCAGCTCTGCTCCATTTTATTTGCACAGTGAGCCCAGCATTGGTTACCTGAAGCTCTGCCTACAGCTCTTCATCAAATTCACGGGGCTGCACAGCCGTTATTGGCAGAGATGAGGATCTGGGAGGCTATCCTTTCAATTAGAAAGGGCAAACCTTTGCTGGGTAAATTGTATAGTCACGACCCCAGCGTTATGAATCAATCATATTGACAAAGCACTTGAACATTTAAAGTTAAGAGATGCATTCTCCCCCAAATTTATGCTCTCTTCTAAATCAATCATTTATTTTTTGTAGTAGTTATTGATTGATTGCATTACCAAAATCAAAGTTGTTACCAAAGGGATACAAAGAATTGTAGAGTTGAATACCAGTTGGGAAATGCTAGACATGACCATGTTTAAGGTCTTACATTTTTTTTTCTAAGAATGGCAAAACAGAATTACAGATGCTGAACGTCTTCCTCTGGACTTACACACCTGGATCTTAAGCCTTACAGGAAATTGTATTTGCCACAGTAATTATTAAACACTAGCACAGCGCTTAGCCCACCATAGTGCAGCAAAAATAAAGTAGCTTCTCAGTTTTGCCTTAGCAGTGTCACCAGTTTTCTTTTCCACTAGAGAAACGGCAAGAGGGACAGTGAAATTTCCATTAGATGGAACACCAGCCCGAATGCCTCCCACTCTCAACCAGGCACCGAACTATGAAAATACTGCAACAGCCCTGCCGTCTCTAACTCTTCTCCCTGGTTCAGGGCCCACTGTCCCACTGTCTCCCACCCACCACTCACCTAGGGCCAGAGGATCTATTTAAAATGCACAGCTACTAGGTAGTGTCCACTTGGAAAAAACTTGCATGATGATGTGAGGGCTGTGGGTTGAGTTTATTCAGTCTTTTGCAGAAGACTATAGCCTAGGAAAAATGGTTCTGAAGAGGTAAGGGAGGAGCCAGGATATATATGAGTTTTTTTGCTGAGAAAAACCTGTAGTCTAGCAGAAAAAGATTGCTGCTCATTGCAAAGAAAAGACATCTCAAGTTAATAATTTTAGTGCTTTTCTATGTATGGGAAGATGCAAGAATCTGAGATGGTTGAAAAATTTCCCTAGATATATATCTTAACTATCTTGGGGCTTTTCTCTATTCTGAATTCCCCTAAGAGGCACTGCAGTGGCTAATGGCTTGATCCTTGTAGAACTGGAGAGGGAGACAACACTTTTTTCTTCTTACAATAGAATAATCACCAGGGTATATTGTACAGTAAAAAACAAATAAAAAAACCAAGCCCCCAAATCAACTAAATTCAATTTAAAAAATTAAAAAATTAAATTCAATTAAAAAAAGAAAAAAAGCAAGGAGCTGGACAATTAGCACACTGTACTACCTTTTATAATTTTAAAAAGTGGTCTTACATATGTTTGCATACATACAAGGTGGTCTCTGTACGCCTACGGTGCACTCTTTCCACAATACATTTTCTTCATTTGGTTTTATATTTCTTCCAGGAGACCATGACTTCCTTGAGGGGAGGGAATACCATCACTGACTTCTGTATCCTAGCAAGTGGCTTGGATCACATAGGCAGTCAATGAAAGTCAGTTGAATAAAGGAATCATAAAAGACAGAAACACGGCCTTGGACAGTTTCCTTTTCTCAGTTAAATTTACTAAGCCAATATTTTATCATAAAAACAGATCCATCAAGGGTGTATGTCACTTCCTACCTTTTTAAAGGTTTGGTTTTTTTGTTTGTCTGTTTTTAATCAGGAAGAGTCAGAGGCGCAAAAAAAAAAAAAAAAGGTCACGAAATTAAACTCACACACCACAAACATCTAATTAGAAAGACCAAAACAAAACCAGCTCACAAGCCTTATCTCATCATCTATGTGCACTGATAGCTATGTGCACTGATCCTATAATTTATGTCTACTAAACACTGTTATTTTCCTTCTCCAGGCATTAGGCAACTCAGGAAAGGGTTCTAAAAAATTTTCAACACTTCTGACACTCACAATATTAATACTATTAATACTGTTTATTTTTTAAATAGCTGGTCTTCTAATGGCCATATATCTGATCTGAGAGAAGAATGTATTTATAGGAATGCAGCCAAATGCAGCACTGAATGCTTCCTGCTGCCAATCACCGCCTTCCCAATATTGATTTTGCTTCCCAAAGCCCCTAGGAAGCTCCCCTCCTTTTCAAGCTGCCCTTGGGATTCTTTTTCTTTTAGGGTCTCCTTGTCAATGGTACCCCTAGAACTGGGCACTGAAAGTGTCCCCCTGCCCAGCCTCCCACCTCTCCAGCTGTGTGGGTCCCAGTGCCAGTCTCTGGGGAAGCGAGGAAGAGATGAGGGGCAAGGCAGGGGATGTTAATCATGCCTACTTCCAACTTCTCCCTCCCTCCCCAGCCCATCCACTTCCTTCCACCAGAGTTGGCTGTTGCTGCAGGAAATAATTGCCCTTTTCAGCCCCCTCTCAGAGCTGGAAGAAAGGAAAGGTCTGGACTCTCCTCGCTTTCGGAATCCACCCTATTCTATGGTTTTCCAAATAATCCCTCTTAACAGCTCTAAAGCCCTTAATTTCTCTCCTGCAACGTTCAGATTGCAGTTTACGGAAGAATCCCCTTGGGGAGTTGGTCAAAGATGCAGGCCTCTCCTCTGCCCCTAGAGTTTGTCCAGGAGGTTGCTTGGAAAACAGAACTCTCCCCAGGGGGTGAGATGGTTTTACCTTTCTGCATGGCTTGTACTTTTTACCTTGGGTGTGGTGTGGTCTGGGCAAAACTCTTGTAAACAGTGGTGAAAAATCCCAAGGGAGTGAAAAAACCAGCCAGACCAGAGCTGGAGTTCTTCTACCGGGTCACAAATTGGTTGTGAACCACAAAGATGAGACGGGGTCAGTTGTGATGGGGTGGAAACTGAGACCCACCTACATTCAATAAGTGTTTGGGAAGGTGTCTACTGTGATGTTTTCATGGCATTCTGCAGTTTGTCAGCTTCCCTCTTTCTAATTCTTTCTAAAAGCCTTGCAAGACCCCATGTACCAGGGCTGCTCTGGCTTTTCCAACCATGAGCCTACAGAGGCAGGAAGCACTCACTGGAAGCAATGTCAGGGCACACAGCAGGGCAGAGACCCCTGCCCACCCAGACACCACCAACCCAGAACAGGAGTCCTGTTTCTGATTCTTGATTCCTTCTCCCAGGGTTGGAGACTTCCCAGTTAGGAGGACGGAGTCTGGTCCCATTGTCTTGTGGATAGCGCACCCTGAGGGCAGATGAATGAAAAGGCTCTTCTTTCTCTCCCTCCCTTTATCCCCTTTGCCATATAAAAGGGTCCTTTTGCATTTCTAAGTACTGGCTATCAGATCGGGAAGAAGCAGGACACTGCAGGTGACATACCATAAAACTGAATGAAAGGATCAAAGGGCCTTTAAAAGGGGAAGAAAAAATAGGAAGCCCAAATGGAGAGAGGGTCCTTGGGTGACAGCTAGGAGATGCTGTGAGGAGCCTTTGAGGGTCTAGAATTGGAGTCTCATGCCAATTCTAGATTTGGAATACCTGGCTGGGATTGAGGGTCTCTAGGAGGATGAAGTGGCTGCCAATCTTAAAATAAAAAATCTCAAGTTCCCTTAAACTCTTAAAGTTATAGAGGCAGAGCACAGAGGACTTTTAGGACAGTGTAACTACTCTGTATGGTACTGTTGTAGGGGTGAAAAAACTTTTCTTCTACCATCCTAGGTTCAAGGGCTGGGTCTGTGAAATAAACTGAGGGCAGGCAGATTAACAGGAGAGAAAGTATACACATTTCTTAATTTTTAATATCACGTGCACAGGAAAAAATGTGACTACCCCCGAAAGTGGTGATATTTGAGAGTTTATGTAACATCTTCAGTTGAGGGATGTAGGCCATTTAGAGAAAAGTCAGTAATTTTTAGAAAAGATGATTAGGCCCTTAGAAGAACAGAGGGGAGATATGGAAGTTTAGGGGAGCAAAATTTGCCACCCCAAAATATGTCTCTTTGGCATGGGAATTATTTCAAACTGAGAACAAACAAGACCCCCAAACCTCAGAAAGAAGTTTTGACATTCCCCTCAGCTGCCTAAAATCATTTATACAGAGAACCTGTTCCAGGAAGGGAGCTATCTCTTAGACAACTCTAGTACTACATGAACTAGGTGTGGTGGACAAAGAGGAACCTAGCGATTTGATGAAATTCCTCTGTGTCCCATTGTCTGTGCATGGCCCACAAACATTGGTTTACCAAACGCTGGCTTTCCCATCTCCATATGAATTGCCTTCCTCCCCTTTGAAGTCTCAAAACACTGCCCCCAACATCTTTTGTATCTTTTGCTGAAGATGGTATTTAAGGTGAGGTTTTTGGCCACTTTGATGAGTTACTCACTTTTCCTGGGTCTCTCCCAGGTGCCTACAGTATTAAACTTTTGTTTGATTTTTCTCCTGTTAATCTCTTCTGTCAATTTAACTCTTTAAAAAAAATTATTTTACTTATTTTTTGAGGGGGGAGGTAATTAGGTTTACTTATTTATTTTTAGAGGAGGTACTGGGGATTGAACCCACGACCTTGTGCATGCTAAGCATGTGCTCTAGCACTTGAGCTATACCCTCCCCCTCTGTCAATTTAATTCTTAAACCAGCTGAAAGAACCTAGAAGAGTAGAAGAAAAAACTTTCCTCCCCATAATAGTTGGTGACAAAATTTGTCTGGGTGTGATAAAATCCAATCTAATATGTACATTTAAAAAATACTCCTCCAATCCATGAATATGGGATATCTTTCCATTTCTTTGTATCCTCTTCAGTTTCCTTCATGAGTGTTTTACAGTTTTCAGAGGATAAGGTCTTTCACCTCCTTGATTAAATTTATTCCTAGGCATTTTATTCCTTTTGATACAGTTGTAAATATGGTTGTTTTCTTGAATTCTAATAGTTCATTATTAGTGTATAGAAAAACCACAGATTTCTGTATACTTCTGTATATTAATCATGTATCCTGCAACCTTACTGAACTTATTTGTTCTAATAGTTTTTTGGTGGAGACTTTAGGGTTTTCTGTATATAGCATCATGTCATTTGCAAGTAGTGACAGTTTTACTTTTTCCCTTCCAATTTGGATGACTTGTATTTCTTTTTCTCATCTGATTACTGTGTTTCCAACACTGTTCAATACAAGTGGTGAAAGTGGGCATCCTTGTCTTCTTCCTGATTTTAGAGGAAGAGCTCTCAGCATTTCCCTGTTGAGTATCTTAGCTATGGGCTTGGCATGTATGGCCTTCATCATATTGAAGTACATTCCCTCTATGCCCAGCTTGAGAGTTGAAACATTTTGTATCTTAAATAATGCGTCCAGAGAAGATGGACCATGTGAACTCAGATTCTGTTTCTGTAGCAGACATCAGGATATAAGTGAGCTCAGTTTTATATACTCCCAAGGGGCCATTAATTGGGATTTTTAAAAATGTCATGGCTAGTGAAGTCAAACCAAGGATTTGAAGTCATTTCTTATTCTACTGGTAGCTATACACAGAAAGACAGAAAGTCATAGTTTTGAACAGAAGGGTATATTTATATGAAATTTCATACCTGTGCCCCTCCTTTTCCTTCTGGTATGTAGCTGTTTTCACTTGCAAAAAGGTAGATCCATGCCAAGAATTCAACTGGACATGACCTAAAATTCCTTTAATCTTACTATGTACCTTAGAGGTTGCTTTCCTTGGCAACCTTCTATAACCTATCAATGCAAACTTCACATTTAAGAATATGGGTCTTTCTTTAGAAGTAGCTGTGTTACCAAACTCAAGTCTGGTTGCTCACCTCTTGAAAATCAGTACTTGAGAGGTAGAAATGGAAAATGTTGCTTTTAATCAGGAAACTGGCAATCTGAGGATAAGGCAGACTCAGTGTCCCCAAAACCAACTCTGAAGATTCTGCTCTGCCATGAAAGGGAATTTCCATTTCATTTCTATTCCTTCGATCTACAGAAAGAACCAACAGGTTAATCAAGGCATTGTGTGATCATAAGATTTGAAAAGTGTGCTTGGGCTGTAGATGAGTAGAGTGTGGGGGTGCCTGGCTTAAGTTAGTGACAATGTAGCCCTGCTAACATGGGGAGACAAAAGGGGCCTCCTGTAGAGAGCTCTTTCCTGCCAAAAGCTGCTTACAAATCCCCACTGTCAGAACATCATTCCATTCCTATGGGATTAGGGGTGAAGACCTGTCTTCTGTAACTTCTTCATGCTGACACAGGGCACCATATTCTCACAGTGGAAGATATCGATATGGGTCTGTAGCCTCTCTTTGCTGACAATTTCAGTTGCCTGCTTACATATACAGGCAGAATAAACTACAACTATTTTGATGACCCCAAAGATATAGATTATTATGAGCAATAGTGTTAATCCCATTCTCTTAAGGCCAGTTCTTGGAAGTGTGCTGGCCATAGACTCAGTGCTGCAGTCTGGTCATCACACAGTTAGCTTTTTCCCTCTGGTGGCGGTTACAGTATCTGTAAAACGACTCACCAGTTTGCATCAGTCTGTGACTCTCCTGTCCTAATCATTAACTGCTTGAACCTGCTCTTTTTGTGACTCAGGGGCGCCTTCAGCTTTTCTACAAACAAGAGGGAGGGGACATAGAAGGGCCTCTGTACTTGGGCGGGGGAGTGCAGGGTTCTGCTTAGTTCCAGCAATGAAATGTATTAGAATATGGGGTCAGGTACAGCTTAAGAGACATACTGTAAACCTATTATTTAACACAAACTGTCAAACAGAAGTTTGGCCTTATTGTTCTTAGAAGTTATGGAAAAGGTAGGGTACAATACGAAGATTGTAAGGGGCAAGAAAAATTGTTCTAGGGAATCAGAATCCATCCACCAAGATAACCAAAGTAAGCATTTTGACTAAGTTCGAGATTGAGTAGAGAATGTCAGAATTTGGGAAAATCCCCAACTTTGAATATGCGATTATGCTGCCCATGTGATAATATTTGTCATGTGTTTGCTCTGCATGTGGGCACATGTGCCATGGTTAGGTATCTCCACTTTATACACAAGAAAACTGAAGCTAGCATCAACACACAAGTAGAGTGGCAGAGTTTGGATCAAACTTTTAAAACTCTATTTAAAAAAAACTCAAGTTCTCTTTTACATACCCCACTTATCTGTGTCTTCAGAAAGAGCTAAATAAATCATTCTGGATAGTTTTATTTTCTAGTGGCAAAAGGTCTATCTGCGTAGGAAGCTAAACGTAACAGAGAGCTTTCTAAAATTCTATGACGTATCTTCTTGCCTCCTTTAACATATAAGCCTGAATGTTCACAGTGATTTCCTGAACACTCATCCTTAATATGAGTGACACCATAAACGTGATGATGCTCCCAGAGTCTGAGTGTGTGGGGCTCTGGCTGCACACTGTGGTGCTTTTTCAGTTTGCTTGTCAGAGCATGATTTTATTCCTGCCCTCTCCCCTGGTGTTCTTGTGCTGGCCATCCCTTTGCTGCTTTAAATGGGAACTTCAGGGCCTTAGAATATAAAGGATTAAACTAGTTAGAATTGTATGTAAAGCAAAAGTAAATAGGCCTGAAAGTCTGCACAAGGAAAAGCACTGAGAGCAGAGACTCCCTAATTTCCATTTTCATGTTCTGGCAGCCCACTTACATACTTCTTTTCATGTTCCCTTGTGTCCCAGATAGGAGAATGCACCACTGAGCTGAGTTCTAGGGAAGTGAGGGGCAATGAAACCTTCCTTAGAAGCAAGAGATAGACACTCATATGCACACACAAACACACGATTTAAAAAAATTTTTTTTCACTGGTGCTGACCTATCCCACTTAAAAATTTCCACTGGACTAAAAATTATTTTTGAAGGAAGACTTTATTTTAACTAGTCATTTAACATTTGTTCATATTGTTCTGTTTTAAAGAGTTATTTTCCATAATGGAATGTGTTTTTGGTTCTCCCACTGCAAAAGCCTTTGATACACACTTGCATAGACTAGTCACTAATAAATCTTTCTTTAGCCAGAAAGTAACAGAACAGGGGCATAACTTTGGCTGAGTTCTAACGTTCCTGAGCCCTGGTTTCTTCATGTGTAAAATGCAGACCTGGAACAAATAAAATGAGGCCATGTGGTACGGCAGGCTGCCTTGGTCCTCCAGGGCTACTGAAACAGAACACCACAGACTGGATGGCTTATAAACAGAAATTTATTTCTCACAGTCTGGAGGCTGGGAGGTCCAAGATCAAGGCCCCAGCAGATGTGTCTGGTGAAGGCGGGCTTCCTGGTTCACAGACAGTGGTCTCCTCCCCGTGTCCTCACATGGTGGAAAGGACAAGGGAGCTCTCTGGGATCTCTGTTACAAGGGCGCTAACCCCACTCATGAGGGCTGTGATTGGGGGTTAGGAGCCACGCCTAAACTTTCAGTCTATAGCACAGGCTTAGCATGGTGACGGCCCCCCAAAAGATGATTATTTGAACATGAATTCAACTGAAATTCAAGGAGAGCAATGCCCCAAATCATATACTTACTTTACAGCTCAAAAAAAAAATTGTTCACTCTTACCTCCTTTCCTAGAGGGAATTAAAGCCAGCCTGTTAAGTTGCCTGACAAGACCTGTAACTGTCTAAATTGGGAATCAACGAAATTCTATCCAGTTCAACCCTCTGAGTTAACAGGGGAAAACAGAGGTCCAGGGAGTTGGAGAAACTTGTCCATAGATAGACAGCTGCTTTGGGGCTGAGCCAAGTGTAGGACTCGGGTTCCTTTCATTAACACAAACATCTCTTCCTGTACGTGGCCCTTCACAATTTACCAGGCACCTCCTCAGCTCTGTTACCTCGGTTACTGTGCCAAATCCACAAGCTAACGGAGATGGTTTTCCCACCTTGTCTTTGGGAGACTTTTTGCATTCTCAGACCAGTGTTGCAATAGCTTATTTTATACTGACCCTTAAATTAAAACGAAAAAACAATGTATCCACACACGTAAATGTGTATGTACAGATACACGCAGCCGTGGAAGACACGGCATCACATCTCCCTGTGCACCCCCCGTGTGGGCCACACCCTGGCAGTCACAAAGCACAGAGAAAAAACAGGCTTTGGTCTGAGAATTCCCGAGTCGCCACTGATGCTGAAATACTAAAGGGCTAAGAAGTGTTTACACTTTCAAGAGATGGAGGAACTTTTTAGACTGTGCGTTAGTGAGTCATTTTGAGACAGGACGGTGAGGTAGGCCAGCAGCTCTCCTTCAAAGAATGAACAGTGGAGACGATTCATTTCTCCTGGAATCTGTCCTTCTTTCTCTGTTGTGAGCTTATTTATAGAGGTACAGGCATACAGACACATCAGATGATAAGGAATATCACATGAGGGAGGAAATCAACAGTAAATCCAAAAAGACTCTATGGAAATTAAAAATCTGAACTTGGGGCAGGCTGGGAGGCCACAGTCTCTTAACAAAGCCCGTTACACACAATGCAACTGTCCTCAAAATCAGGAATGGAAAAAACTAGCCATTCAGCCATGGAGCAAAGCTGAGGTCCTGGCTTTAGCGCTTTTAATGTCTTTAGAACTGGGCTGGGCAGCAAGTGTCTTTTCCAGAGTAAGCCAGAGAAGATAAGTCCAGTTTGGTTTTCAGGGCTTGAGTCAGCTCCCTGGCCAGCAGCTCGTGGAGGGACACACCGTCGTGGGAGTACACCCAGTTTTTCCCGGTCCAGTCGTAACGCTTGGGGCCACTGCAAGACAAAACACACATAGGAAATCCACGGGGACAGCACCTTTAGAACAAAGCGCCACCGAGCACTTGACTGCAGTGAAGTTCTGGAAAGTAATACTCAGCGAGGCGTGTATTTGACTTCTCGTCTTAGGGCCTTTCTATTCAAGAATAATTACACGGTTATCCTCTGGAACAACTCACAGAACAGTTCTCAAGACCTGAAAACATTTCACCCTGCTGATGAGTCTCTAGGCAGCACATTCTGATCTTTTGCTTTTCCTACCTCACATTCGAAACCAGCTACATCAGAGCAGTGTTCTCTAGATTACGGCCATCCGTGTACCACTGACGTGATTTGTCCCTTACCTGCGATATCACTGTTATTAATGGTCAATTTTAGGACATTCATAACATTGTGCAACCACTACCTCTATCTACTTTCAAAACATTTTCGTCACCCAAAGGAAATTCCATACCCATGAAGCAGTTACTCTCCATTCATTCCTCTCCCCAGCCCCTGACAACCATCTGTATTACTATTTTAAAAAACAGCTTTCTGAATTCAATTTTAAATCCATGAAACTGAGAGTGTGGCCAGTTCCTCCACTTCCAACTCATCAGTGAATAACAGCTGTGTGTGTACTTCATGCTGGGTTTGTGTGGACCCAGGTGTAGCCAGGTTTTGCTGTGTCTTGTTATTCCAGAGCTACACAACTTGTGCTCATTAATTCCACCTCCTCTCGGCCCAGTGCAGGGGGTGGACATGACGGCAGATGATGGTGGTACATAATGATGCCTTGGTACAAGGAGGAGAGGTGCCCTGAGTGCCCACGGGAAGGGGCACTGGAGTCCACCTGCGCACTCAGGGGAGCCTTTCCAAAGTCCAAGACTGCGAGGAGTTTGCCAGGGAGGAGGAAAGCTTATAAGGGAAGCATCTTTTAGGGTTAGAAAAATATCAAGATTTCTGTATTATCAACCAAATGCTGAGGTCTGAACACTTTCGTAATAATGGAGATAAAAGGGAACTAAAAGGACTGGGACTTTTGTTTAATATGCACAGACAGCCAAACACGGAAAGGCATAACAACCTGGACCAAATCCCTTGATTTGAGAAAGTGCTCCCCTGGCCCTAGACTCTGTTTTGCTGGTGGGATGCCAGGCAGAGCATGAGACCCCCCCCCCAGGCCCCTCCACACTGCCCCAGCAGCCCTAACATCCAGGTGTCCACCCAGACCTCACCTTTATTGCATCCTACAACCTCCTCAGGGTGGGCAAGGCCACCGTTTCCACTAGACCTAAAACGCTGTCAATTAAAAAAACCCAGAGTATCAGAAAAGCAGCCCCAGGAAAGATTACTTTGAACCAATGTGAAAAACTGAGTGGAAAACTAAAAAAAATTTTTTTGAAGAACAGAGTATCTATGACAGTTAAATGGCTGCTCGGCAGATTTTTCTTTCCAGATTCCCATCGTGAATTACAGATTAAAAACAACAACAACAACAACAACAAAACTTGGAATTTCTCGGAAGATATCATGATGCAGAAGTAGATGCTTCTAAACGTGCCTGGGGTGGGATCATACGGCCGGTAGGTGTGTCCAAACAGGATAAGGACTTTTTCAGTCTCCAGATACAACACGAGGGAATTCTTTTAGTGAAGCCATCACAGCTGGTGCTGGTGCCCTGCCCACTATTCGTAGAGCCACCAATCCCCAAAGCTGGAGGGCTGGGTTTGAGCTGATGCACCCACTTTCTCATGCTGGTTCCTCTGGAGATGAAAGAGAATGTACAGTCCGCATGTGCGGCCACAGTTAGGGTGAGGACGACGGTTTGAGGCCAAAGAGAACAGGCTAATTGGTCCACATAGGGTAAAACACCCCCCCCCCCCCAACATCAAGTAAACTATCTGGATCTAAAAAGCAAGGCAATCTGTGAATAAGGGCCTTGTGAGAACTGACAGTGATCCTTTGGAGCCGTTCTTCTTGAATTGTAACATACTTCCTACATGAGGCTGAGGTAAAGAAGGCATAATGCTTTATTTTGAACAAAGAACCACACATCACAGCACCATAAACAGTGTACTATTAACTGCCTAAAAATGATGTCAACACTGGGGCAGGGGAAGAGTTAAATAGTTTTTTTTTTAATGCAGATACTGTTAGGCTTTCAAAGAACTCCACGCTAGTGACATTTGGGCCTTTCCCCGATTCACAGTCAGTAGGTCTCTTTGGAAGTGCTAATGAGAGACCAGGAAGGTTGGTCTGAGAGCTTTTCATGGGCATCTCTTTGACTTTCTTACAGCCACTTCAGCAGCAGCTAGAGGGATGAGGGACCTGCTCTCCCGGCAAGTTCTCAGGCTTTGAGACGCAGCACCGACGGCTCCAGTACAATATTTTATTCTGCTAGATTGAAAGCACGTCAACAGAAAAGGCAGGAGGGATTAAAATGCCCTGGAAGGGCAGTTAAAGGCGCTCTCTCGCCTCCACAGAGCACACAGCCCAGTTCTGCAAACAGATTCAACTAACCTTTAACTGCGACGCTCAGAACAAACTAGACGTTGAACGTTAACGTGATCTGAAGACAAAGTGCAACTTGTTCAGATGCTGAAATAGCAAAAGTCATTTTTTCAAAGGCGTGCCAATGATTTAATAGAGTTTAGGCCGAGTTCCGAACATTTCCCCCTTCAGATCTTGTTAACATCCCAATATCTGCTTAGAGCAGCCACATTATCACTGGACAGAAGTTACAGAACCAGAGTAGACTTTCCTGCTGAGCATGAGACAGGCTGGAAAACATCAGGAAAGGTTCACTTACACAGGTACAAACACATGAGGGCGACACTTAAACGGGCCACAAGACCGTGTTTCAAACAAGTTAAGCAAGGAGAGATTTTGACTTGTGAACATACCTGGATGGCGAGGATAACCAGATCTGCTTGTTTGGGGTCTGCTTGTTGATCACGTAGGTTCCTAGATCCCCACCCAGTTTAACTGTCAAAACACCACTCTGGTGGATCAGGTGTTGAAAAGCATGAGGGAAAGAAAACAAGATAAAGTTAACACTGTGTCATAATTGCCTCTAGTTTGCTATATCTCAACACTTTGCATTTCTACACTCTACAACATACACCATAAAGAACTGTCCCCAGTACCTCCGTTAAACAAACAAACCTAATTATCTCTTCCCCTCCTTCCCCACAAAACAGCACCTGTTATTTATTCAATACCAACTCTGCCAGGCACTGTGCTTTGCACGTTGTGTAAAACTTTTCTCCGTGACCATGACCATCAGAAGTAGGAATCATTATCCCAGTTTTACAGATGAGGACAACAGAGAGACAGAGCAATAAAGAATATTTAGTAATTGGCAGAGCTGATCTTAAATCTAGGTCTGTTTGGGTCCAAAAGATGCTGTTCTTTCTGTAACACAAAGTGCACTCTCAGTCCCATTAGTCAGCGATATGAGATGTTCACTCTCAGGTATTGGCTGCCAATTTTTAAATGAATTTTTTAAAAAAGGGCTAGGATCACAGTATACATAAGCTTTTTTTTTTTTTTTTAATTTTTTTCCCTGAAATCCATACGTACTATTTTGGTGGGACAGCCTTTCACTGATTTTAAAATCTTGAAACAGTACAATTTAGTAGTTTTTGGCATTTCACAAACTGTTTTCAAAAGGTGTGCAAACATCCTAAGTATCTAATTCCAGACTATTTACATCACCCCAAAAAGAAACCCTGGACCCACTAGGAGCCACTCCTCCTTCCCCACCATAGTTTATGGCTTATTTTGCCATGTGATATCAGGCTCAGGGAATCAAGACATAATTTCTTCTAATGACCTGTTTGTGGCCATTACACACCCCATTGTGCGTTGACCCCACAGCTTGGAGGTGTGTGATGCAGCGGGAAAGGCTGTGGGTCAGGTCTAGGGATGTGCTTTCTGTGTCTCACCCACTGCGCCGTTTCCTTGGGACGACACCAGCTCCGCCTCCTTCAGAGACAGTGAGGGGATGAGGGGCTGACTGGTGAGCTGAGGTGCTTCTAGGAAGGTGACCTGGACGCCCCTTGGCTGGGACCAGGGTCCGTGTGTTTCCCCACAGCCTCTGTGCTCTCCTCACTGCATCTCAGCTGCCAGCTTGTTTGCTGGTCACCTGCCCCTTCCCTCCACTACTTTAGGCAACTCAAAAGCAGATTTGCCTTTTCATCCTAGCATCTTCAGTATTTGTGCAAAATACAGATGGATTTTTTGTGGACGATGAATGGAGTGGATGATAACCAGGCACTGTGATAATAACACGTGTCACAGGAGGGGCAAGGTTATGCAAGGCAGGGTCTCAGCACTCAACCACGCCCCGGCCTGTTCCTTGAGCATCATTAGATTTTTCTCCCCAGGGAGACAGAGGCTGTTTCCAAAGGACAGCGGCAAGAGGAGGAAGGAAACTAGCTGCCTCACTGGTTCCCTAGGAGTTCTTAGTGTTTTAGGAACGTCTGCAAGTAGACCAGATAAAGAGAGCTTTTTGTCCATTAGGATTATTCCTTAAGGGGCAATCTGCGTCTTCTCTGGGAGGGTGGTTAGACTTCAATGCAGGGCAGTGTGGGGCGGGGAAAGAGTTAGTGCTTAGCAACTGCCGAGACCGTGCCTAACCAATCAGAACAGACCCTGGCCACTGCTGGTGAGGCTCGATTCTCAACAGTCAGTACCAGTGGAAGCAAAAGTAGCCATTTCTGTTGTTATCAACTCATCTGTAGAAACCACACAGATGAGAATGGCAGGTTGAGTCAGGGGACATCAGGTATATGCATGTGGCTTCCCACACTCCTAAAACAGACACTGACTTCCCCTTAAGAAATAAGAATATGAATGTGAAGCACTTTTACCTACATTGTGTCACTGAACCCTAAGACACCCCTGGAGAAGTAGAAATTACGGTTGCCCACTTAACAGCTGAAGGACTGGCCCCTCATGGTTAGATAATTTACTGAAGCATCCTTGGAAAGAAAGTACAAACCCAGGATGCTACCCAGGTCCTCTTTCTCCGTATCCAGTAAAGTGCTGCCTCTGAGGAGGGGTCTGCGAGCTAGGACCCAGGGATAGTCCTCAGGGGTCTGCAGAGAGCCCTGGTAACTAAAATTGTACTCACAGGTCCGTGGGGAAGTTATCCTCAGGAGAGGGCCCAGAGCACTCAGAGTCTTACAGGGGGTCCCGAACCCAAAACAGTTAAGAAATCTGCTCTCTGGCAATAATATGCTGACAACTCAGTGAATGAAGGACATAGCAAGCAAATTCTCATTAAATTGTCTAAAAGGCCAAGGCTCCACCTGGGGAAAAAAAAAGGAAGGCAGCTTGGAGGTAACTCTTTAAAAGAGTGGTACTTCTCACAGTCCCAGGTCAAGTGCGGCAGACTCAGTGGTTGCCTAGCTGCCAAGGAGCTCAGTGTCGCCATGGGAGCTGATGTGTAAACAGACAGTTACAACCCCAGGTAACCAGTGCTCCATGGAGTCATCCTCCGAGTGCAGGGCAAGGAGAGTAGGGTGGTGTCTGCCTGGAGCATCTAGGAGGGCTTCACAGAGAAGGCAGCACCCAACTGGACCCTGAGGGCAGGTAGGGAAAGACTGCACATCAACCAAGCTCAAATAATGGTATTATAGGTGTTCTGTTGTCTGTAATGTAATCTCAACTGATTTATCTTCTATGTGAAATACATAAGTTAGCATCTGAAGGATTCTAACTGGGAATTCACACCCGAGGGTGGATAGCATTTCAAAGTACTTAGAGGTCCAAACTACAGCAGCAGCGACTATATGCCATTAGCCTTCTACATTTACACTGAAGATTTTCCTAACTAGCAAGTGATTTGCTAGAAATACTTCTTCCTTAGAGAGCAGAATGATACTCAAGGTACAGTATATGTATTGGCTAGAAAAACTCAGGTGCCTCTTCCCTTGCAAGAATGGGTTATAGACCCGGGGAAGGCCAGCAGCTGAATCACTCTTCAGAGAGGCACTCAAGGCAGGTAAGGTCTTGTGACCTAGCACTAAGCAGAAGTGAGGTAAGCAGAATTCAGCTGCTAGGATATCGGCACCTTTGCTTCTAATGAAACATTCATGCAAAGTATCTGAGCCTGGGGCTTCATGAATCCATAAGGACAGGCAGTGTGACTGTTTCTGTGGCATGTTAATGAATGTTTGCATGTGTGGCAGAGTTTAGCCTTAGACATGGTTTCCCTGTAGTAATAGCAGCTGGTAAGGAGGCTGGGAGAATGGAGACTTGTAACTTCCCCAGCTCTAACCATCCCACCGATGGTCAAGTTGGGGAGGCCAGTTTGTAATGGTTCCCAAGTAGCTCTGCCTTCTGAGGCTGCCTGTGTAAGCACGTCTACAGCCTGGCCTGGAGACTGCTGCATTTTCTGCTACTAACAGTGACCAACAAGTCCACCTGGAAGACGTTCAATCCTTCCTTGCCCCGTTACTGCCAAGTCCCTGACTGTCCTTACAACCAGGCTTTTGATGTCTTTTCCATCTGACAGAGTCCTTTTCTAGTCTGTGCCCCCAAACAGCAACATTCAATGCCATTTCTATCACTTAGACTGACAGCTGGTTGTCCTAAATAATTCCATGATTTAATCCAAAATGCACACTTCATGACATTTCCTGGTATTAATTAATTGCTGTCAAGAGGATTAACCTCTGCAGGGGATTTGCTCCCACTGGCAAAAAAGAGCTGCTTCCTAAGTCCTCAACTAATTCTAAATCCAAAGGCCGAACCCTTGCTCAAGTCTGCCACCTGGTGGCCAGTTGACACACAGCTGCACTGCCTGGGCTCCCAGGATCTGGGGCTCAAGATTCATCCAGCCCTGGGGCTCTCACCCAGGTGCATATTAGAATCACCTGGGGAGTGATTCTAAAAACTTTAAAAACCTCAATTCCTGGCATGCACCACACCCCAGACCAACTAAATAAAAGTCCCTAGGGGTGGGACCCGGGGATGCACATTAGAATCTCAGGGGAGCTTTTAAAAAATGTGCCTCCTAGCTGCACCCTGACTACTGCATCAGAATGTCCTAGGAGTCGGGCCCAAGTCTAGTCTGCATACGCCTGGGGCAATCTCTCACCCTGCTTAGGAACCAGCGACCTAGTTCAGCGTTCCCCAGGCCTGCATGATGAGAGGCGTCTTGCTGGACAAACACAGGCCTAGGCCCCTCCCTGACTTACTTTCACGGCTATTGAGTGATGTGTGAGAATCTGGAGTTTTAGGCACAGATGAGGCTCAGAAAGGCTGAGTGACTTGCCCAAGGTCACAAGCCTGGTGGAGCAGGTCTGGAACCAGAACCCAATCTTTTGGTCCCACCCATAACCGCCTGCTGCTGGATGAGTAACTCTGCTGGAAAGGAATTCTTTATCTTAGCTAAACTTCTTAGGGAGGGCATGAAGAATGAAAATAAGCAAAGAGGTACCCCAAAGGAGACGTCATAGTCTTCTAATGTGTAAGGCTTGTCTGCAAGGTCTTCAAAAAACTCTGCTAAGGAGTCCAGCGTCTCCTCTGCCAGTCTTTCATAGGTGGTATCGTCCAGGGAGCTGCAGGGGGAACAAGAAACAACCCCAAATACGCAATGACCAAATTGCTCTATTTTATCAGTGTCAATTGACACCTTTATTTTTTACTTAAATTTTTTAAATTGATAGAAAAGCTCTAGCATGTACAGAGTAAAACCTGAAACAGCATGAGAGGGTAATAAGCCCTTATTTCAGAGAAATCAGCGCTTCTTCCCAAACAGGCAGCCCCCATCCCCAGAGTCAACCACGATAAGCACTCTCTTCTGTGCCCTTCTGGAATTTTATGTTCCTTTTACTAATGAAGCACCTTGCAATTTTCATTTCATATGTCTTAGAAATCGTTCCATATTAGCACATGTGGATTTTCATACTCTTTATTTTATGTTATTCATTCAGCTTGTCCCCTTCAGCTGGACACTCAGGCTGTTTCCATGGCTTGTTATTAAAATTTGTTGGGCAAACCCCAAAGTGGGAGAAAATATTTGCATTCCATCTATCTGAAAAAGGACTTATTTCCAGAACATGTAAAGAACTCTCACAAATCAATAAGTAAAAGAAAACTCAATAGAAAAGTGGGCAAAATACTTGAACAGATTTCATTTAATATAATAGATAAATAAACTGTGGTATATTCATACAATGGAATACTACAGAGCAAAACAGTTGTCTATAAATATAACAATATAGATGAATCCCACAAACAAATGGTGACTGAAAGAAGCTACATGCAGACATTTATACTTAATGATTCTGTTTATATAAAGTTAAAGCCCAGGCAAAACTAATCCTTGCTATTGGAAATCAGAATGGTAGCTATTCTGGGGCAGGGAGGGGTTAATAACTAGAAGTGAGCAGAAGGTTTGCTTTGAAGGGGCTGGTCATATTCTATTTCTTAAGCTATTTCTTGTGTTAACGTGTTATGTTTAGTTTTTGAAAATGTATCCAGCTATATATTTATAACTTGGAGACTTTCCTGTATAGATACTATTTTAAAATTTTTAAAAATTGGTATAAATCCATAGAGACAGAAGCAGATACTACTATACCTAAAATAGAAAAACAGCAAGGTCCTACTGTAGAGCACAGGGAACTATATTCAATACCTTGAGGTAACCTATGGGAGTGACAGACCAGGAGAAGCCTCCGAGGGGCAGCACCAGGGTTTCTTGGAAGGATGTCCTCCACGGCCAGGGCAGAGGTTGTCCCAGTGCTGCCCAGGGACATTGCTGCCACAGGCCAGGGACATGACTCTTTTTTGAATGGGTGTGTCGTAGTGGGTATCTTGCCCCTCTCCGTGTGTGTGTGTGTGTGTGTGCGTGCGCGCACGCAGGTCAAAAATGCGATTCCTAGACCTGGGAGACGGGATTGCATGTCACCTGGACATCTTGGGTGACCTGCCTGGGCCTGTGGCTGCAGCCTGTGGTTGTGTGTATGTGTATGTGTATGTGTATGTGTATGTGTATGTGTATGTGTATGTGTATGTGTATGTGGAAGGAGGGTCCACGCATCGCCTCCTCCCTCCAGGGCACTTCCTGGCCTCCCCTGCAGGTAGCTGGGTCCCTGTGACCAAGTCCTTCCCACTAAAATGTGAGTGAGGGACAGATGCCACTTCCAGGCCTTCCACACTCATCCCTTTCATGGAGTGGAACCTGGACAGGGTGACCTGGCCTCAACCTGCAGAGGACAACAAGGTACTGACAGGCCATAGGAAGGTAGAAGGAGCCAGGCTCCCTGACCCATTTCGCAGAGGCAGGGCCACCCTGGGCCGACGGCAGGGGAACACAAACCACTCCTGGTTGGAGCTGTTACAGTTTTGGGTCTGCTTATTACAGGAGCTTGGCCTGCCCTAACTACTACGATATCACGGAGGATAATAACAAAACTCTGGAAACAACCTAAATGTCCAGCAACAGGGGGTGGGTGAAATGAGTTATGGTACATCCATAAAACTTAATACTACTTCATTAAAAACAATGTGGTGGGTCATTAGTGATGTGGAAAGATGCTTATGAGTGCTGCTGCTTGGGGAGAAAACAGGTTTTGTATGGGATGAGCTTTGTTTATTTATTTATTTTTTGGTTAAAAAAAGGTAAGAGGAAAGGAAAAAAGAAGAGAGAAGTATGTGTATGTGCACGTACGTTGTGTATTGAGAAGGGGAGGGAGGGTCGGGGAGAGGGAGGAAGAGATCTGGGACATGGAAGGTGTTTTAACTTACCCAGGGTTGCTCACAGTTCCCGCTGTCCTCAAATTCATCAGACAGACACTCTGCTTTTTGACATTCAGGATCTGGTTGAGGCAGCGGAGGCCCACACTCTAAAAACCAAAGTGAAGAAGAACATTACCATTTTCCAGTAGATTACAGTCCATGAACACATGGTTTAAATATCGCCACTTCTGCGTTTGGGAGTAACCAGGTTAAAGTGCTTCAGAGTATTTACTTCTCAGGAATTTTCTTCACCTCCCTTTAGTGCATCTCACCGAGCTCCCTGGACGCTCAGCCTGTGCTGTCCAACACAGCAGCCATGAGCCACGTGCAGCCATGTAGACATACACTTACTGAAATAAGAGAACATTGAAAAAGTCAGTTCCTTAGTGGCACCAGCCACGTTTTGAGTGTCCTGTGGTGTCATGTGGCTTGTGGCACAGACACAGAACATATCCACCATCACGGAAGGTTCTATCTGGCAGCACTGCTCTAGGCTGTGATGGGGTGGTTAGCACAGAGGACATGCAAAGTGTCAGCAAAACCCTTAGAATTTGACTAAAACGAGCAACAACAAAAAGCAGGATGTCCAGAAGAGAGGTCCTGACTGCAGACTGCTGTCTGACAGATCTCACTGACACGATCTGCAGGGGACACGGTGACCCATTGACTTCTTTTAATATGTAACTGCTGAGTGTCCTGGCGCCTGGCTCAGAAGAGGTGGGGTCTGAGCTGATGATTGCCAGGCCTGCAGACCGGCCGGAGAGATGGCGGAGGGGATGGAGGCCGGGAGGGAGACAGAGTGGTGCAGCCGAGCGGAGATGGTAAGGGAGGTGATGGATAGGGGCCACGGGCTCTCGTGAAGGTACCAGTTGGACTTTATCCTGGAAGGCACTGAGGGGCTTTCAGAGGTTGGTGGCAAGGTTCACGTAGTCCAAAGGTCACTGTGGTTGCTGCTAAGAGAAGGGTCCAGAGGGTGTCAGTTACTCTCTCCAGCCACCGGGGCCCTTGGCAAGCTAAGAAGGGCGAAGGCTGAGAGGCGAGTGGAGGTAGAGGAGAGAGGGGTGCAGAACGCAGACAAGGGCTCTGAAGAGGTGAGAGGGGCCGTGACAGCCACAGCATCACCACAGCACATTCTAGGTGTTCGCCCTCTGCTGGGTAGCGTTCTCCGTCCTTAGAGCCAGGGATTCGTTCAGTCCTCATTACAACCCTGTGAGGGAAGGACTATTACGTCATTACTCACGACAGTTATGTCCTATAAAGCAGCCGCAGACACTGGGTTAGCCACTTACTTCTAAGGGAAATGCAGGCTTAGGTTCCTGAAAGCCACTGGTCACATTCTCCCCAGCTGATCACTGCAGATCCTTGTTTTACGTGTTTCTGTTTAAACGCACTTGTTGAATATATCTTGTTTATTCACTGACCCTGAACTCACACCTGAATGATGCTGATCCAACCCACGTGTTTTCTCTGAGGCCCATCCCACTTCTTGCTTAGGGACACTAGACAGCGCTTCAGCACTGTGCTTGGGGCCACTTTAAACTTTTGCTGGAATTGCCAGCAAAAAACACAAAAGTGTGAAAAACATGCCACCAAATACACTGTGAAAAGGACCGCTGTTACCAGTATGAAGGGCTTCTTGTCTGACTCAGCCAGGGACATGTTGAGTGTAGGCGACTTATATTTTGGGGTCTCTGTGCATGTCCAAGAATGACCATGACAGTGCTTTGAGTATTGATTTGGGGGTTACAAATACATTTTAGGGAGGAGGTGACTTCACAGGTACAGGATCCAGGAATAATGATTGACTGTATTCATATTTTACAGATGAGGAAACTGAGGCACAGAAGGATAACTTGACCAAAATCACACAAACACAGTCAGGCAGCTAGGATTTGAACCCAAGCTGTCTGTTCCCAGGGTCCGGGTCACCAAGGAAAGAATCCCACCCCTGGGAATCAAATACGGAGGGAGGCGCTGGAGAACACGGAGGTCAACTCTGAATTTGCTTTCTCTCCAGGATCCTGGCCCCTCAAATCCTAGCTGTCTGCATCTCTCTGATACCTTCACGTAGCTGTTTTTCTGTTTTATTTTTGTCTTTCATTGCACATCTTTGACGGTTCTGGTGGGAGATTTGGTCTAAGGCGAAGTACTCATGCACAGCCAGAGCAGAAGTCTTTATTCAGCTGTTTTTTAACCACAAGAATAACAGCTGCCAGACTCCCTGCCCTGTTTCTCACCTACTCTCTGCAACCTGACATTCCCTGGGGAACTGCTTAACCTTCTAGGCCTCTGCTCTCTCCTCTGGAGGCAGGGATCGGGGTACTGGCCTTGCAGAATGGTTACGAGGATTAGACAAGAGGACATGAACACCCCAAACACGGGGCCTGAGGGTGTTTAGTAAATTTGTTTTGAAGCATCTCAGTGAAAGGATGGAGAGGTCGGAGGTCAGAGAGGCAAAATCTGGCCCCTGCCTGAGAGAGAAGCCACCTGCTCTGCCTGAGGGCTGCGGCAGGTGGACTTTTGGGTGGGGTGCGGGGGTGCTGGATTATAAGTGCTCCCTGGGGCCACCCCTCCTGCTTCCGGGTCACCTGGAGCCCTTGGACTATGTGTCGGTGGTCGGTCTGCCTACTTCACGCTCCAGGGTTCAGTGACTGAGCTCAGCACAGGGCTGGCTCATGGGAGGTACCTGAGAAAATGCTGCAAGGTTCCTAGGCCACAGGCTCAGGCCCTGGAACCACGCGACCCAGCTAAGGCTCAGCCTGGTGAGGCCTGGCCACCTTCACCCCGGGGTCCCCACGGCCCCCTGGGCCCTGTCAAACCACAGGCTTGAGGAGTGGATCGGTTCTCACCACTACTGGGGAGGACCAACCTGTGCCACCCACCACTCTTGGCATCCAGTGACTTGAATATCTGCCGGCCCCTCGCCTGGCAGTGCCTACGTGAGGACTTCACCCAAGAGGAGGTTCTGTCCGCACACAGGAACGCTCACCGCAGTGCCATCGTGAGAACAGCTCACTGGAATCACCCAGATGTCACAGGAGCCTGGACCAGGTGTGACATGCTCACCCAGTAGATACCATCCAGCAGAGAAAACAGATAAATGACAGCTGTGCACATCAGTGTTGCCGCGTCTCAACACCAACACTGGTCACAAGGAGCAAGTCACAGCAGAGTAAATACAGCACAATGTCTTTTTCAATGAGTGGCACATGGTTTAGGGAGACCTACAAAGGAGGCGAAACCCTAAGAAGAGAAGGGGATGCCTGCCAGAATGCAGGGTGGCAGGTTCCTCTCCGGGAGCACCGGGGCCTTCCCAGAACACGCAGGATTCAATTTCTTACCCTGGGGGTGGGAACATGGGAGTCTGTTATTACTCTTTAAACAATACTGATACTTTATATACACTTTTGTGTGTGCAGACTCAGGTATGTTATCTGTGGAAGAAAATAAAAATGAATTTAAAGTGAAGTAAGACATAACCCATTTGCCAGGCAGAGGCTGTGGGGGCGTAAGTGACAGGCTTGTTCCTCTAGGAAGATGGATGCCTGACAGCCTTCCCATGTGTGCAGACGTGGCTGCGGCAGGGGCTTACGAAGTTATTTATGACGCAGTGACTCCCAGTTATCGCCTCCTTGGAGCTGCCTCCAGCATTAAAGGGGAAAGGTCAGAGACCCAGTCACTGTCACATTTTCATTATTAGGGTCGGAGGCTGCCTGCTGGAACCAGAGTCCTCTCCGAGCCTCGAGGTGAATAAGGTGGGTGGAGGAGGACACTCTTACAGAGCATTTCTGTGGATTCTGGGTTCTGATGAGCAGCAGGAGCTAAGATCCGAAGATTAGAAGCTAAATAAATCTGTTCAGCCCCAGAGCTGTGCACGTGGTCGCTGCCAGCCACACGTGGCCATGGAGCACTTGAAAGGTGGCTATTGTGACCGAGAAATTGGATTTTAAACCTTACTTAATTTTCATTTAAAAATGACACTCCATAAAGTTACTGGAACATTTAAAGTATGTTCGGAACAACTCCAGTCTAGGAATTTACTTTTTCAGTTGTGAATTTTATAAAATCTAAATAGAGATCAAGTATGTCTACCATAAACTCAGCTGAGCATGTGAAGGACAAGTGCTGGAAGTGTGAAATCTGTACTGGATCTGGAGGAATGAGTACAAAAAAATGAGTACAAATATCTCAGTACTGAGCTTTCAGTGTTGATTACCTGTTGAAATAACATTTTGATACACTACTTAAATGTACCGTTGAAATTAATTTCACCAGTTTCTTTTTGCATTTCCAATGGAATTACTAGAACACTGAGAATTACACACATGTGGCTCCCTTTCTATTTCTGTTGGACAGCTGCTGTGGACGGAGAAGGGGCCTTCTAGAAAATGAGGCCAGGGAAGAGGCTCCCCAAGTGAACTCAGTTCTGATGACTTCTCGAGTACAGGGGACTTCAGGGATCAACCTGAGGACAGTTAAGGCCTTAAAAACATTGAGAAGGATGGTGGCCCTGTTGCCACTGTCATCACCCAACTCTACAAGTCTTGAAATGGGCAAGGGAACTGTGGAATAGACAGGTTAAACCAATGCCATTAACTTACTATGGAAAAAGGGGTCCAGTGGGCGACCTCGGTTGCTAACCACCTAGCAACCTCCCAACGACCCCAATCCTAGTGTGTGCCCAGTGCCCATCTCCTGGGTACACTTCTGAGTCAGCACCCTTAACAGCCACTAGGTACCATCCAAAAGACCACACCGTATCTTGTCACTCTCCTAAATTAAAAACTGCTGACATGGTGCCCACATAGGCAGGAGTCAAAGGGCAAGCCAGGGCAGCTCTAGGTGAGAGCGGCACAGACGGAGCAGAGTAAGAAACACCTGCGTTCTGCAGATGGGGATCCTGGGACCAGCATGGCCATAACTGCCTATTTTTCCTGAGAAGCGAGGAAATCCATGATCTGAACTTTGAGTGTTGGCAACCAGTCCCAGTGTTTCTCCAAACATGGCCAAATAACACATCAGTGGGAGGTTCAAGCCTGAAGTCCACATTCTGGAGCTCCACACACAATCTGGGTTGGGTTTCCCCTGCCACCTTCAACACCCACAGTCCATCCAGTGTACCAGCCACTCAGAGAGGATCCCCTCCCTTTCCCTGCCTCTGCCCACCGGTCTCTCCTGAGCGCCGCGCACAGCTCCCTGACATCTTCAGGCTCCAATGAGATATCACCTCCATCCTCCCAGGTAGTCCTGTTAACCCACCGCCCTTTGGGCTTCTTCCTTTCAAGTCGTGAAGTAACTGGGTCAGATATTTCTTTGTATCTCCAGGGGAAGAAAGTGAAATTAAGTGCTGAAGACTTTATATGTTAATTAAGCCTCATGCTAGCTGGGCAAAATAGGAAATCTCTTCACAGAAAAGAAAGCCACGCCTCAGAGAGTTTCCAGGATCCCCGAGGTCACCCAGCTCCGATGACGGGAGGAGCCAGAATTTGGAACCGAGGCCTGATCCAAAAGCCCTGCTGCTCTAGCTACTGTGCTAGCAGCCTTGGCATCTTCAAGTCGCTGGATGAAAGCATTTCGTTTAAAAAAGGCCATGCTCGAAAACATCACTCTGATAGTATACATATTTATATAATACACTATTTTAGTGATATGTATTTTTACTGAAATCATTTTATATTTAGAGCATATTAATATTACAGATAATATACATGTATGTAAATTATAGTACCTAGCATATTATTACTGAATTTCTCGCAAAGAGAAGTGACAAGCTTAGAGCCACCACTGGTCCCTAGAGCCGATCTCCGTCCACCTCCTCTGCCTTTGTCCACGCAGTTCCGGCAGTTGCAGTGCAGGGTACCCTCTCCTTTTACCAGAAAGCGGAAGCGGTGCAAATGTAACTAGGAGAAACGGAGCCTGGGGAACTGCACGGCCGCGCGCGCCGCCGCCGCTGCCGCTCGCCCCCGCCCGAGCGCGGCCCCGCGGGAGCCGGAGCGGGCGCGCATGCCTGGCGCGTCCCCCGCTTGCACGGCCTCTGTCCTTCAGCGTGCGGCCCCGGCGTCTGCCCGCGCGGATACTCACCGAGTTGTTGCGTGCTCTGGCTGCGGCGGTCCCGGTGCGCAGGCCCCGGCCGCCGTAAGGCGGGGGATCTTTCGTCGGCCACGGGGCCCCGGCGCGGGCCTGGGCAGAGCCCGGGGGCGCCGAGCGGGGCAGGAGGCCCGCAGCCGCGCGGCGCCCAAACGTCCACATGATCCTCCCGCTCTGCTGCAGCTCCGCCTTCCTGCTCGGGGGCCGTCAGGCGCCACCTGGTGGTCACGGGTCGTAGGCGTAGGCGCGAACTCTCCTTTTCTGCTGGCTTAGGAAATGGCCAGAGGTTAGACTTTAGGAAGAACTTCCCTATGGTGCTCTATCAATGTATTTAACAAAAATAACTTACTTCATGCAAAGCACAGGACTTACCCTGTGGGCAACATAGTGAATGGATGACCAAGGTCCCTGACCCCGGAGACTTCAGCTTAGTGACCTGCTGCTGCAGAATTTTATACAGAAAAGCTTGAGGGGGGGGGGTGCTGCAGTTTTGCAGTGAATTGGTTGGGGTGTAGGTCTTGAAGCTGCTTGGTCGCCAGTATATGTTATATCAGAAGAGTGCAGACAGGAGACGGACTGCCTGGTTTAAATCCAAATTCTTCCCACTTCTTACCTGTGTGACCAGTGGGCAAGTTAACCTTTCTGTGCCTCATCTGTAAAATGGGGTATAAAAGTTCTGCTTCATAGGGTTGTTCTAAGAATAAAGTGAGTTAATCTGTATAAAGGTTTCTTGCACAGGCCCTGATTCCTGTTAAGTCCACAATAAATATCAAGTTGTTAATACATTTTAAAAGAAAGTTTTATTTAGGTTGTGTGTTGCGAAGGAATACAAATTGTGGAGGTTCTTTCATATTTTGTATATGCTTTAGAAGTTGTCCAATGTGACTACTAGAGAACATCTTTATGGGTAAGACAGTGGGCAGAGGAAATAGTAAGTGTTAAAGTTCTAAGTCACTTCAGTACTTTGTGAATAGAGGAGATAAGACACATGTATAAATACTTAGGACAATGACAGATGTTAAAGAGAAACATGAACTAATGGGTGTCTGTTGCATGGGAGAGTATATACAACTGGCATGGGGCAATCAAGGAAGTCTTCCTGGAGGAAGTGGCATTTGCACAGGGCTTTGAAAAATAGGGAAGAGGAAGTGGGATCTGATTGGCTATCTGACAGGGCATTCTTTTGGATGAGAGATATTCTCCTGCACTCAATTATAAACAGCCATTTATCAAGCACCTGTTTGTATAAGCCAGGCATGGAGAACCCCCTGCTCCCCCCCAAAGTGTCTGGAGATACTTTTCATTGTCACAACGAGGCGAGGGTAGGGTGTGTGTATGCTACTGGCATCTAGTGGGTAGACCCCAGGGATGCTGCTAGACATCCTGCTCTACACAGGAGGATCACCCACAACACAGAATTATCCAGTCAGTGGTGCCAAGTCTGAGAAGCACAAACTGAAGCCAGACCGGAAGAATGTGATGAACACAAAGGGAAGCATATTGGTTGTTGACCTTGACCTCAGACCTCCTTGCACTAACACTGAGGCGCTTCCTCACACACTCACAACTGCATTATACTCTTGGAGAGCTGCACTGTTATTAGCCACCAGGTTACCTTCTGGCATTGAAAGGGCCCTGGCACCTGTTCCAACTCCTTGCAAAGCTGATATCACTGCCCTATCTTTTCAGCCAAGGAAATAGGCTCAGGGTAACAGAACAGAGAATATTATGGCCTCCCAAGAATCTGTCCTCCCGATCCTGGGAGGTGGTCAGAGAGAAGCAGGCATACCTGGCAAGAGGCAGGGGACCCCATGGCTTTGCAAAGATGTGGAGGGACCCCTGTAGGACTCAGTGCCTTTCCCTCACCTCTAGGTTGCTTCTCCACAAGGGCAGGTGCTAGGAAGTGCTGTGTGGCAACCCCAGTGTATGTCTGGTTGGGGATGTGGGAGAATTTCCCCAGAACTCACATTCTCTGCTCTTAGGGTGCTTTGATAGGACTTACTCTAGGACAGTGATTTTCAAAATGTGTGTACCGGCAGCTTCAGCAGCACCTGAGAACTTGTTAGAAAAGCAAATTCTCCTGCTGATCAGAAACTCTAGGAGTAGGGCCCAGCAATCTGTGTTTTAGCAAGCCCTCCAGGGAAGACTGAAGTTTGAGAATCACTGCAGTAGGGTGCATCTCAGGCAAAATTGTGAATTAAGCCAGCATTACGAGATGATCTTCCCAAATCTGAAATGTGGATCTAACCACAGTAGTCCCGTTAGTTCTCTTTCACCGCCATCAAGACATGCGCTCTCTCCACTCCCTTCTCTGTGCCCTGCTGACCAGGCAATCTCAGTGTACCAGTTAGGATTAGGTTTTGCTGAGTGTAACAGAGAACAAGATAATAATGTTTTAAACACTTGAGAAGTTTCTGCCTCGTTCACATCCCAAGATGTGGAGAAATTGGTATCCAGGCTTCCTGAGCAGTTTGACAAAGTTATCAGGGATCCAGGCTCCTTCAGCTTTCTGTTCTGCTATCTGGGGTGTGGCCCTGGTCCTCGTGGTTCAAAATAGTTGCTAGTATGTCAGCCATCACATGTGTGTTCTAGGCAGCAGTGTGGAGGGAAAGGCATCCTCTCCCTTTAAGAGACACATTCTGGAATTTCCACCGAATAGTTTCACATGCATCTCATAGGCTAGAAATTAATCATGTGAGCTTACGTAGTTGCAAGAGAGGCCAGGAAGTCTAGTCATTTAGCTGAGCAGCCAATATGTCCAACTAAAATTTGGAAGTCCTGCTATTTAAAAAAAAAGTGGGGGAGAATTGGTATTAAGAGGCATCTGTGTCTATGTTTGCCTTTGCAAACTACTCACAGTTCCCAGAACCAGCAATACTTTCTTTCCCTTCTGAGTCATTCCTCGTGTTGTTCATGAGTTTTCCATCTCTTTGCCTGGTGTGGAAGATTGTCCTTTCCAAAGAGGGCCACACCAGTATTCATCCCATCTCACATGGACTCCGAAGTCTTGGACACTTCTCAGAAGTGATGCTGTGCGACTTCCAAGTCTGGGTCATAAAAAGGATACAGCTTTCTCCTTACTTTTTTTTTTTTTTTTTTTTTGATTCTTGCTCTGGGGGCCAGCCATCATATTTTGAGGAAATCCAAACTAGCCTAAGCAGAGACCATGCAGAGAGGAACTGAGGCCCCCAGTCAACAGCCAGCATCACCCACTAGGCAAATATAAGTGAACCCGTCTTCAGATAGTTCCAGCCCCAGCCTTAGAGTCTTCCAGCTGAGGCCCGAGATACCGTGGGACAAGTCCAGGATGTCCTGGTTGTGCTTTGTCTGAGTTCCGGACCCAGAATCTGTGAGCATCAAAGATGTGGACATGGATTTAAGCCAGCCTGTTTTGGGGTAATTTGTTAACACAGTTGTGATAACTAGAACAGGTAGCTAGCTCTTCTTCTTCCTCTAGGATTCAATTAGATGCCAGATGTGACCTTTTCCAGAGTCCTTTCTGAAGCCCAGCTCTCTGTCCCCACAAGTGTGTCTCAGGCACCTCCTTTGTGCTTCCACACCCTGCAGTGGAATCATGACTTTCCTTATTTAGCTAGTATCTCTGACACATAATAGACACTGTTGGAGCGAATGAATGAAAGAAAAAATGAATGATGTTCTTCTTTGTTGGTCTCTTATTTCCTCCAATAGTGCCTTTCTTGTCTTGTGTCTCACTGCCAAGGAAGAGTGGAATTAACCTATACTGGCCAATAGAGTTTACAGAGTTACGTTATCCTCGAGATGTATGTATTTTACTTGGAGTCTCAAAACTTGCAAGACCCAAAGTATGGATTTTTAAAATCTTAACCCTGAATCTGAAATTTCTCCAGTCTACACCATCTCAATAAATATTATCTTCAGATACCAAATGGTTCTTGCCAATCTGGGTTCCCACCCTGCTTTCCCTCACTTCCCACACCCAACCTACTAATGAGTTCTGTCAGTTCTGTCTCTAAAACATATACCAGATCCATCCAGTTTTTTGGCGGGGAGGGGGCAGGTTAAAGCCATTCTCTCATTTGATGCCTGCAATCGCCTCGTACTGGGTCTTTCTGATCACCGCCACCTCCCACCCCAGCCAATCCTTTCTTTACACAGAAGGCAGTGTAATTTCTTTTTCCAGAGCAATGATTTATTGTTTTGCACAGATGATCTTTGTTGTGTAAAAAGTTAAAAAAAATTTTAAAATGTACTCAAAAGAGCACAAGAAATCACCCCTCAGAATAACCACAGTGAACGTGTAGTGAATATTCTTCCAGACAACACAGTAGGTGTGCTTATTTGGTCTGTGGAAGAGGATGCAGGGCAAAACCAATC
Source organism: Camelus dromedarius (assembly GCF_036321535.1). Lineage (NCBI taxonomy): Eukaryota > Metazoa > Chordata > Mammalia > Artiodactyla > Camelidae > Camelus > Camelus dromedarius. Next base: position 35,730,679 of record NC_087445.1, on the reverse strand, counting down.
TTATTCTTTTTTATTCTTTTTTAAATGCATAACTCTATCCAACTAGCATACAATTTACATGAGAGGAAGCAGCTTGCTTTTGTCTGTTCCCTGATATGTCCCCAGAGCCAGACAAGGGTCTGGCATATAGAAAGTTCTCAATGAATATTTGTTGAATAAATAAATCATTACTATACAGATATTATCCATGGCATAACCAGTTTTTGTATTTGATACATTTCCTTTCATGGAGAGTTAAGTGTTTTTCATGGAATTTTAAATTGCCTTCCCCCTACTTGTGTTGTCTGCCTTAATTGTATCCTTGTATTCTCTGGCTTCTCCAGGATTGTATGCAATCCCTGGAATGTCCTGTCCCATAGGGACTCTCCCCTCTCCTGGATGGCTCCCTCTTGCTCCAACCTGGAACAGTTCTCTTTAGGCTCAAGGCACAGTCCTGTCCTGGAACTCCCCATCTGAATTCTGTGCCTTCCTTTTTCTGGGGTTACTCCCTTGTTTGGATGGAGAACAAGCTCAAGGAATGTCCTAAGAACATCCTAAGGACAAGGAAAGCATACCTGTATTTTCCTGGGGAAAGAGAGCTGACCTCTGCTTACCCCTCGGAACTCACCCTGCACTTCTCCTCCTCCACTCTTGCCCCACTTCCTGGCCCTTCCACTTGCCATGGCCTTCTGCCCCTGGGCCTTTGCACTTGCTGTGCTTCTTGAGCACTCTATCTCCAGCTCATCACTAGGGGCCCCTTCTCACCTTTCAGGCCTATGATTGCATGTTCCCTCCTTAAAGAGCCCTTCTTGGACCCCTATACCTGACAGTGACCTCTCCCTCTACTCCTGTCTCCCTCCGTCACTTCTCTCCATTGATCTCCTCTGTAGCATGGATCCTAACTGCAAGTCTGTTGTTTGTGTCTTGCTTGCTCACTGGGTGTCTCCTACCCTACAACATCCGCTCCATGTCTGTCCTGTTCACTGTGGTATCCCCCACGCTAGACGTGGTGCCAGGTAAACAGCAAGTGCTCAGTCACTATTTGTCAAATGAATGAACGGATGAACAATGCTGTGACCTGGCTTTATTGTGGTATTCACTTTAATGAGGTGGTCTGGAACTGAACTCGCAGTATCTCCAAGGTATTCCTGCAGCATGGGGCATGAAGGGTGCTGACTGGTTCTGCTGGGGTCACTTGCCTGCCACTTGGAGCAGTCACTGTTGCCAAGGGGATGAGGTGACATGATTGGTCAGGTCCGGGGCATCTTGCCAGATGAAAGGATGGGAAAGCTCATCAGTGTGAGAAAATGAGTGTTACCCAAGCCCACCACAGATGATAAAAACTTAAGTCTCCAAATTCTCACTTGTTCTTGCTTGGCCTTGTGTTCAGCTCCATGCTCTGACTCAGAGCATAACATTTAACTTCCTACTGAGAGGTGACTTCAGCTCGGGAAAAGCAGGCCCATTGTGTTTGCTTGGATTGAATGATATGAGAAATTACCGAGGATCTTCTTCTCTGACACTTGCCAGGGGCAAATTTTTCTATAATGAGGGATGAGAAATAGCAGTCGGTCCCAGGAGACTGCTTATGGGGCCAGAATCTGAATCGCAGCTCTGGAGTGCAATTTGATACATGACCTTGAATTTTAATATAGATTGAGCTCCTAAGATAGTCAGAAAATTAATTGATCAATAATTTCAAAATGTTTTTGACAATAAACATGAAACAGGTGAATTATTTAAATAATATGCTAAATCTTGAAATTTTCAGTGGGCAGAAGAAAAAGGATGTTTGGATTTATTTGCTGAGGTCCCCATGTGATAGTGTTTGATCCTTGATGTGACAGATTAACAAAGTTTCGGGCAGAGGACTCTCCCGGTACCAGAACACTCTTCATGGAGTCTGGTTAACAGGACAAGAGGAGAGAAGCAAATGATGTATCTGAAATATCACTTTAGAGAGTCATTCTTGTTGAATTTGTTTTAGTGCCACAATAGCCCTCAAGGGCTACTGCCGGTATAGTAAGAACATGTAGAATTTGGGGACTTAGATGTATTGCAAAGCATAATTAAAAAAAAAAACAACTAATTCCCATACAAATGTATACTGACCACATGTCAAAAATTAATTAATGAGAGCGGTATGATGGACTAAATTGCACTCCCTGAAGTTCATATGGTGCAGTCCTAACCTCCAGCACCTCAGAGTGTGACTGTATTTAGAGACAAAACTTTTAAAGAGGCACTTAAGGGTAAATGAGGTCACAAAGGTGGGGCCCTTACCCAGTGTACCTGGAGTCTATAAGAAGAGGAAGGAACATCGGGGAGCAGACAGAGGGAAGACCACGTGAAGAGGCAGCCAGAGGGCAGCCGTCTACGAGCCAAGGAGAGAGGCCTCAGAGGAGACCACCCTGCTGGCACCTTGGTCTTGGACTTGTAGCCTCCAGACCCATGAGGAAATACGTTCCTGTCATGTAAGCCACTCGTGTGTGGTCTTCTGTTGTGGCAGTCCTAGGGAGATGCAGGAGGGAACCAGCAGGAAGGCAAAGCTGGTTTCAAAGAGGTTGGAGGAGATTGAGCCCTACGGACAGTGATAATAAGAGTGTGGGAGTGAGATTGCTAAATTAGATCCCTGACTGGTGAGTGTCCTTCAGGTCTGCAAAACTAACCTTCAGTGTATCTTCCTAGATAAGATTCATTTGCATCTTACCAGTTTTCTAGAAGTTGACATTCCTGAGACCTAATTAATGGCAAGTAGTAAGTCAAAGTTAATCACATTGTCCTAGAGCAGAGCTTGTCAACCGTGGCACTATGGACATTTCGACTGGATGGTTCTTTGTTGCGGGGACTGTCCTGTGCATTATAAGATGTTTATTGGCATCCCTGACTTCCACGCACCAGATGGTGGTAGTATCTGCTCCCCTGTCCACTTGTGACAATCCAGAATGCTTCCAGACATGGCTCACTGTCCCCGGGCAAGAACCACTGTTCTCGTATAACTTTGAGTTGAAGACACAAAGCCATCTTTCTGCCTTACTTCTGAGTTTTAGATAAACATCGTTTACAGTGTTCAAATCTTCTCTGTCCCTCCCAATCTAGATGACTTCGGTCTATTTTTTAACCTGAGTTTCAGTTTACCTGTGAAATGGAGCAAACACACCTTTACCTCAAAGATTTGTGTGAGGATTAAGTGAAACTATACGTGCAAAACAAAGACATCCTCAAACCCTAGTCACGCACTCGGCCCATGGTTGGCCGTGTTCACACACCTGTGGCCCCAGAGGGCAGAAGGCTCCCCTGGGACCACTTTGGTGGGGCACCGACTTCCAGTCCCCGCCCTAAGGGATGCAGGCTGGTGCCATCCCTGAGAAGCCAGGTCCCAGCAGCTGATCTGGGTGTCTCCCCGCCCCGCTGCAGGCAGCACAGAGGAGTGGGTGGTCTTGACAAGCATCAGGTGAGGAGAGGAGAACGGCTCCCCTTCTTTACCCTTGGCCGTCACGGTCACCGTGGTGCCTGCTCTTGCCTCTCCCTCTAGGCTGACGTTATCAACCCCTCCACTGCTTTCTGCCAGGACGCAGGCCCTGTCCTGTTCCCCCTCTCCTCTGCCTTGGGCAATCAAGGGTCCCAGAGGATGGGGGCGGGAATGCCATATGGGAGCGGAACTGGCATCTTTGTTGCTGTCCTTCTACTTCTGGTTTTCAGAGGTGAACTTGTTCATCAGCTGGATTGAATTTATGTCCATATTGTTAAAAATCTTTTATGCCTTGATAGCAGTTGAGGGGAAAGGGGCTTTTGTGGTCCCAGGCCCCGTCCCTGAAGGTGGAGACAAGGGATTACCTAGGAAACCACTCTAAGCCAGTGGGGATCCCTCCATGGGACGCCATGGGACTGCATTGTCCAGCAGCGGGCGTGTGCGTATGTAACCCCAGAATGGGGAAGGGGTTACATTGGGGTTTCTATTTTTGGAGGGTAATTAGGTTTTAAATCTATCTATTTATTTATTTTAATGGAGGTACTGGGGATTGAACCTAGGACCTCATGCATGCTAAGCATAAACCCTATGACTGAGTGACTGAGTTATACCACCCTCACTGCCCTGCCCCAGTTTCTTTCTCGCTTTCTCTCTTTCCTTCCCTCCTTCCTTCTTTCTTTCCTTCTTTTTTTCTTAGTTGCTAAATTTGTGGTAATTTTTTGGGGGGTAAGGGAGGGACGCAGTTCAGAACTGGTGCATCCTGAAGTGGTAGAGCCTTCTCCCGTTTGTGGGGACAACTGCTCCCCATTGCCACTTCTAGAACACCAGTGCAGGCAGCCTGGGCCCAAGGTGCTCTCTGGGGTGAAATGGAAGTGCCTCTAGGGAAGGGGGAGAGTAAAGAGTGAGGGCGTTTGCACAATGCCTTCCCTCCCGGCTCCTGAGCTCTGCCTTTCATTCCTGCAGTGCCTGAGTGGAAGCCATAGTACTAATAGACACTGTTAATTATATGAAGCACAGGAAATTATTAGTGAACCAGTCTGTGAGGACTGTGACTTGTCAGGAAGGCTACGTGCTGCAGAGGGCTGTCAGGACTTCCCCTAGATGCACTGGCCAAAGGCAGGGCAACTGGTCCTACACCCGCCACACCATTTGCTGACCCCGGGCCAGAAGACCCTGCATCAGCCTGGATTTCAGCTGCCTCATGAGTAAAATAGGGGATAAAGACGCTGTCCTGTTTTTCCTCATAGATTGCGAGAATCTCGTCCTAGAATTTTTTTAAGGAGTGGGAATGGGACCTGTGAGCTACGATATTGTGGTTGGGAACTCAGACTCATTTCTTGTAGAAATGGTGCAGTTGGGTGGCTCATGACTCACCATTTAACACGTGTTTAATGAATCCCCGCTGTGCTCCTGCCACTGTTTTAGGGGCTGATGATACAACAGTGAACAAAACAGGCAAAATTCCCTTCCTCTTATATTCGATTGTAGGGAGACTGACTGTAAACAAAATATGTTAAATAATATGTTGGTTGGTGAGAGGTGGTATGGAGAAAAAGAAAGCAAGGAAGAGGGAGAGGCAGTGTAGTGGCCAGCCCCAAATGGTCCCCTAGGGATCCCCCCATCATGCACAATCTTGTGTAGTCCCTCCCACATTGTAGCACGTTGTCCCAGGGTTGGTCTGTGTGACCCGTTGAATATGGCCCAAGTGATGGAATGACATGTCCGGGATTAGGTTTTAGAAGACTGGCCTTCTTCTGGGGCTCTCTCCGATCACTCACTCTAGGGGAAGCTAGTTGCCATACTGTGAGGACACTCAGGCAGCCTACAAAGAGGCCTACGTGTTGAAGAGCTGAGGTATCCAGCCAAAAGCCAGCGAGGAAATGAGGCTTGCCCACAGACAGCACCCTCACCAGAGACCGTGAACCAGAGCTCAGCAGAGGGGGTGGAGTGGAGGTGTGGGAAGCCTTTTCCTCAGCGCTCTAGAGTTGAAAGTGTAGAGCTTTCTGCCATCGCTACCATCACTAGGCACTGGGCAAGTGCCTAATGTATACGCTCTCATCTAATTCTCCTAACAGCCACACTGAGGGCATTATTATTATCCCCATTTTACAGCGAGGCTCAGAGGCTAATTCACATGCCCGAATTCTCCAGCTAGTAAGTGTCTGAGCTGGGACTTCGGTCTTTAAGCTGTCATGCTGTCTTACCTCTCTCTCTTTTGCTGTTTCCAGCTGGCTTGCAATATAGCACTAATGCTTTCCCCCTTTCTTGTTTGATTTCTTGTCCTCCAAGTCGTTCCTAAATATTGACATTTATTGAGCTGACTGGCCCTCAGGCCACAGTTCTCCTGTCTCACCTTTGGAGTGTCAGATGGTGGCTCAAATATTCACAGGGATCTATCCCACTCCAGTTTCAGAGTTCCTGGAATCTTGGATTGTAAGAACATTTGACGTGAGATCTACCCTCTTGCTAAAGTTTAAGTGCACAATACAGTATTGTTAACTATAGGCACAATGTTACACAGCAGGTGTCTAGAACTGATTTATCTTGCACAGCTGACACCATATACCTTTGTATAGCAACTCCCCATTTCGCCCTCCCCCCAGCTCCTGGCAACCACCATTCTGCTCTCCATTTCTACGTGTTTGACTATTTTAGATACGACATATAAATGGAATCATGTAGTATGTGTCTTTATGTGACTGGTTTATTGCACTTAGCAAAATGTCCTCTAGGTCCATCCATGTTGTCACATATGGCAGGATATCCTTCTTTGTTAAGGCTGAACAGCATTCTGTTATATGTCTGTATCACATTTCCTTTTTTCATTCATTCGCTAATAGACACTTGGGCTGTTTCCATATCTTGGTTATTTTGAATAATGCTGTAATGAACATGGGGTCCAGATATGTCTTCCAAATTCTAATTTCAATTTTTTTTTTTTTTTGGTTATATATCCAGAGTGAGATTGCTGGATAAAATAATAGTTTTTTTCGGTGAGGGGTAGTAATTTGGTTTATTTATTTATTTAATGGCAGCACTGGGGATTGAACCCAGGACCTTGTGCATGCTAAGCACACACTCTACCACTGATCTATGCCCTCCCCCCACGACAGTTCTATTTTTAATTTTTTGAGGAACCTCCATATTGTTTTGCACAGAGGCTGCACTAATTTACATTCCCACCAACAGTGTATAAGGGTTTCCTTTTCTTCACATCCCCACCAACACTTGCTATCTTTTGACGTTTTGATAATGTCCATCCTAACAGAAGTGAGATGATACCTCATTGTCGTTGAGCATCTCATTGATTAATGCATTGATTTTCAAATACAGGCAAACCTCATTTTATTGCACTTCACTTTATTGTGCTTTGCAGATATTGCATTTTTTACAAATTGAAATTTTGTGGCAGACATGCATTGTCAGATGATGGTTAGCATTTTTTTAAGCAATAAAGTATATTTAAATTAAAGTATGTATATATTTTTTTAGACATAATGCTATTGTACACTTAATACACTACAGTGTAAAGATAACTTTTATATGAGCTGGATGGAGAACCAAAACATTTGCATGACTTGTTTTATTGTGATCTTTGCCTTCTGGAACTGAACTCACACTAGCTCAGAGGTATGCATATATTACTGGCTATTTTGTATGTCTTCTTAGGAGAAGACATTTATTCAAATCCTTTCCGTATTTTTAAGTTGGGTTATTTATTTTTTGCTGTTGAGTTGTAGGAGTTTCTTACACACTTTGCATATTAACCCCTTTGCAGACGTAAGGTTTGTAAGTATTTTCTCCCATTTCATAGGTTGCCTTTTCATGCTGTTGGTTATTTTCTTTGCTGCACAGAAGCTTTTAATGTGATGTCATCCTATGTTGTCTATTTTTGCTTTTGCTGCTTGGGCTTTTTGGTGTCATTTTCAAGAAATCATTGCCAAGACCGATGTCATGAGGATTTCCTCTAAGAGGAAATGTTTTCTTCCAAGAGTTGTAGTTTTAGGTCTTACATTTAAGTCTTTTTTTTTATTGTGATTTTATTTTATTTTTTTATTGAAGTATACCTATAGTCAGTTTACAGTGTTTTGTCAATTTCTGGTGTACAACATAATTTTCAGTCATACATATACATACATATATTCGTTTTCATATTCTTTTTTGTTATAGGTTACTACAGCATATTGAATATAGAGAAGAAATTTGTTGACATTAGTCTTTACTTTGAGTTGATTTTTGTGAGGAGAGAAATACTTTAAAAGCATTTACAAAGGCCACGCAAGTGCTGTGATGGAATAAATTATAAGGTGCTGTAGAAGCCCGGAGAGGAGGCCATTTCTCCCTGGGGGTGGGGGGGTGGGGAGGGCATGTGACCTTCAGACCTGAGACGTGAGGAGTCAGCTGGACACAGGAGGGCAGGAAGGAGAGAACATCAGTGACAGTATGCACAGACTCAGAGGCCCGGTGGGCCAAGTCACAGTGCTGGGCAGGCTTACAAAGGGGGAATCTCAGAATCACACTTGGGCTCCAACTCCCTGGGGAACAAGGCAATCCACCTCTACAGTTGCACTCTTCCTTTTTCCTTTTTTTCATTCTTGATTAGGCATTTTTATATCTCATAGTCAGGATTGGCTCCAGCCCCCTTTGTCCCTTATAATGGACACAAGCTTCCTGCATTTCCTTAGCTCTCTGGTGCCACTGTGTGCCCTTCCTTTCTTATTGTTTTTATGTAGCTTTCTTTTTTTTTTTAATTTTTATGCAAATTAAAAAATTACTTTCCATTTACAGGGATTACAAAATTATTGGCTTTATTCCCCATGTTGTACAATACATCCTTGAGCCTGTCTGACACCCACTGTCCCACCCTGTGTAGCTTTCTTTTGTATTGGAGCGCTACCTAATTATTAAGATAATGAGAGTTGAGATCTCACACTTCTCAGCTTTTGTTCCATAGGCTATGAGGCATGTTGACGTACCTTCTGGGAAAACAGATAGATTTTAATCAAGAGCACACACCCAAATATTGCAGGTGCCAGGGAGTTGCTGGAAATGAGTGGCCAGCCCTGTGGAACACATGGCCCTCCTAGACTGTCTTTCTCTATCCTGCTTCTGCTGGAGACATAGGGATAAGCACTACTTCACCCCCCTTAACACTGATGTAAGAAAACCCACAGCGCAAGCTGGATGATAAGCAGCAACTGTCATCGGCTTTGTGCTGTGGTGATAGTGGGGAGGGCTGGGGAATGCAGAGAAAATGCTCATGTAAGGTGTGGCTGCACCCCAGCATCACTGAATAGTGTCCTTAGGAATGCAGGCCTACTGTGGACAGCTATCCCAACAGAAGACTGAAATCTGGGTGATTGAGGGGTATATGAAATTGACCGATTTAAATGATTGAAAGTAATTAACAAATTAAAAAATACTGTGCAGGCCGGTATAATGCAAGTCAAACAAAAGATACATGGGCTTGTTATGGTTCTAAACCTTGGCTGCACATTACAGCCATCTGAGGAGCTTTTAAAAGTTCTGATGCCAAATCACACCTCTGGCCAATTAAGTCAGAATCTTGGGAGGCAGGATGAGTCATTAGTATTTTTAAAAAAAATATCCCAGATGATTCAAAGTACAGTTTAGGTTGAGAACTTGAGGGACATCACTTTGTGACCTGTGATTTCTGGGGCTTGTTTTGGTAGGAGGATTCTGTGAGTGCTTTGCTCCACCGGGGCCTTTTTTTTTTTTTTTTTTCAATTGAAGTATGGTCAGTTTACAATGTTGTGTCAATAATTTCTGATGTACAGCATAGTGATTCAGTTATACATATATATGTATTATTTTTCATATTCTTTTTCATTATAGCTTATTATAAGCTATTGAATATAGTTCCCTGTGCTATACAGCAGGACCTTGCTGTTTATCTATTTTATATATAGTAGTTAGTATTTGCTAATCCCAAACTCCTCATTTATCCCTCCTCCCACTCTCCCCTTTGGTAACCATAAGTTTGTGTTCTATGTCTGTGAGTCTGTTTCTCTTTTGTAAATAAGTTTATTTGTGTCCTTTTTTTAAAGATTCCACATATAAGTGATATCATATGATGTTTGTCTTTCTCTGTCTGACTTACTTCACTTAGTATAATCTCTAGGTCCACTCATGTTGCTGCAAATGGCATTATTTCATTTTTTTTTATGGCTGAGTGGTATTCTATTTTATATATATATACATATATATATGTATATATTTCTCATAACTTCTTTATCCAGTCATCTGTCGATGGACATTTAGGTTGCTTCCATGTCTTGACTATTGTAAATAGTGCTGTTATGAACACTGGGGTGCACATATCTTCTTGAATGAGAGTTTTCTCCAGATATATGCCCAGGAGTGGGATTGCTGGATCATATGGTAGCTCTATTTTTAGTTTTTTAAGGAACCTCCATACTGTTCTCCACAGTGGCTGCATCAAATTACATTCTTGCCAATAGAGTAGGAGGGTTCCACCTAGGGCCTTTTCTAGTGTTAATTGGCAGGCATGCTAGATCACCAGATGTCACGTGGGACCTCCAAGGAAAAAAATATCCAGGGCTTTCCTGTTTCTCTTGAGAACCTTAACTCTTTTTCATGAAATGTGGGTTTTTATGGGGATTGCAGAAGAGGTCCCTGGAGAAACTCATATGCTGTTGTACCCTAAATGGTTGCAGAAACTCTCTGCATGGTCCATGCTAACTGATTTAACATCTTGTCCTGGGTACAATTTCTTATTCAGTCACCTGGCTACACTGTCTGTATGTTATGTGATGACTAGGCATCATACATGTGCTGTCACATTGCAGCCGTGTGACAATGCCCAGTGGGTGTGTATGCACAAGAAATCATCTTCTCAGGACTGAAGACGGCAGGCCTCCCCAGATACCGTAGTGGTATTTTGGGGTATTAACCATGGTGGACAAATGGCAGTGTCCTGATACTCGTTCCCCACCCTCAGGTGTTTCCCACTGTCCCATTCTTGACTGTGGTCTTGTCTCTCTTGGATCATGTACTTTGGCAACACTCTCATACCTCTTAAATCTGTGCCACCCATTCTTATTCTCTGCTGAGTTCCAAACCCATTTTTCCAACAGTCTTTTAGGCATTTCCATCTGAACGTCTTATAAGAATCATGGACACAAAGTGATCGATACTGAATTTATTATCCTTTTCAATAAATTTATTACTCTTACTACTCTCTCTCCCTCCATTTTCTTTTTTTTTTTTTTTAAAGAAATAAAGATAGACAAAGGAAGAATTGAAAAATCGGGAGAAGGCCAGGAGCCCGGGAAACTTGTTGATTTCACAGCCTTAGCTACACATGGGCAGCCTTGTAAGATGCTGACTCATTTACAAATGCCTTTGGTCCCCATGTGTTTCTCCTCAAGATTCAAATGCCTGAGTGAGAGGAACTGATTGGCCTATCTTGGGTCACGTGCCCACCCATGACTTTAACTCAAGTGGGTGGGGCCTATGGTTAGAAACCCACCAGAATCAGATAGAATGGGATTGGTGCAGTCCTCCAGAGTAACCAGGAGAAGGGGGAGAACTTTCAAGTAGGAGAAAAAGGGTTTTATAAAGTGTCCTCATGTTACTTATTTAAGCATTATACAAGTAGCACATAAGTAAATGCGTTTGTGGAAAACCAAGTAATGAAGCATGTAGAATACCTTACCTCTCATCTTTCATCCCCAGAGGTAAGTGTGACTGAGTCATCGTGTCTCTTCACAGGTCTTTTTTGGGTGCATATAGATATATATGTAAACATATATGCATATATACAGTTATGTAGCTCCTTATTTTCAAATGAATGTGATTTTCTGCCCTCACTTAATTTACAGATCTTTTACCATTTCAAAACTTACAGCTCTACCTCATTTCTGTTTTAACAAGTAAAGTAACTTATGGTCAACATTAATTTAAGTGGTTCAGAAGTTTATAAAATGAAAAGTAAAAGTTTCCCTCCTAATCTGCATTTCCCTAAACTCCTAGTGCTGTTCCCCAGAGGTAACCACTGTTAACAGTTTCTTTTGCATCAGAATAAATATGTTTAGGTAAACAAGTAGGGCCTATTTCTAGTGCTGCTTCCTTTCTGTATCCCAACATTACAATGCTGATTATCATGTTTATCAGCCCATTTCTATAAACATAGCAATATCGATCGATGGATGATTGCCAAGATTTTTGTTAAGAAATGTAGTACTTGTTAAGTTACTGCCGGTAAACTTGCTCCTAATTTCCGACTCCCCCAATAAATTTTTTTCATATAACAGGGCCATGCCAATTATAAAATCAACATTTTATAGATATCCTTGCTGCTTATATATCTGATATGGAAACCTGGTATTCAAATATCTTCTACATTGTACCGCTAATAGGAAGTAAATACACTAGGAGCTAGCTTTTATCAAAATCCAGTTATAAGTATCTCTCTCTGGACCAGAATATGCAGCATTATATACACAGTTCCTGGGGAAATAGGCTTTTACAGTTTTTTTCTTGTTTGAATTCTGGGGGAGTTCTTTTCCTTGTTCTCAGAAAGTATTTTAGAGATAGAGAAGAAGTTAGATTGACTAATACAAGCTTTCTTATACTATTAGCCATTTGGAAACAGCATCACAAGCCGTAAAGAGGAGTCAGCTGGTGTAATTGCCAGTAAGCAATTTTGAGGGCGAAAGATTATCTTAATTGCCTTCACATGGGCACACAAAGCTGGGCCAGCTCTCACCTCTTCACTTGGCTCCAGGCAAGACATTCTGGACACACTGCAGTCTGCTTCTCTGATCTTTTCCAATCAAATGAGAGGATTTATATGAATGCAGAGGAATCCCCATTCCCTTGAGTGCACTAAGGACTCTCTTCTCCCCGAAACTATGAAGAAAAGCAGAGCAGAAAGTGGAGGGAAGCAGAGTGTAATTATTCTGTGCTGGCTCTGGGACCACTAAATACTTGATGTTCTGACCTGTAAACAAGGTATGGAGCTTTTTCTAATATGCAGCCTAAGCTCACTCTAGAACCTCGTTCATTTTTTAAATTGAATTTCAGGGACTAATGCCATATTAACTTGTCATACAATGGCACGTGGCTGCTTCTCAACAAACTGTCCCACTGATGCAGGAAAGCAGATGTGGGGCCGGAGGAAGGCTGTGTCCCAGGTCTCGGTTGAGCCCCTGGGACGTGCCCCTCCAAATGTGGGCCCTTGGCTTCGTGCAGGAAAGAATTCAAGAGCGAGCCACAGTTGAGTGAAGGTAGATTTATTCAGAGAGATATATTGAAAGGCAAGGGAAAGGCCACGAGGTGTGGGGATTGGGTGCTCAGATTAAAAGTAGGTACATACTCCATAGACAGAATGTGGGCTGGCTCCGAAGAGGGAGAGAGAGGGGCGGCTGCGAGGCACTGTATTGCTAGTTTTTATGGGATTGGTGGCTTCATATGCTAATAAGTTGAAGGACCAGTCTAAGTAGCCTGGGGAAGGGGCTGGGATTCCCCAAAAATTGGCCATTTCCCTCTCTTTGACCTTCTGTGGCTAGCCTTGAGACTGCCATGGTGCCTGTGGGCGTGTTATTCACCATGTCAATATATTACAATGGACATATAATGAAGCTCAAGATCTACTAGAAGTTAAATCTCTCCTCATCCTGAGCCTCAAGGCCTACTGGGGGTTGAATCTTTCACCATTTTGATGTTAATTGCTGTAGCATTCCTTGAATGGCTGTGCCCTGCCCACTTCCATCCTGTCTCACCACCTCCAAGGCATGGGACTACTGCTAAAATTTACTTAGCAGTAATTGCTCTCTGTGTAGTAATTCTGTTGACTAATCTGGAGGTAAGTCAGAAATGGGCAGAGTTTTAGCTGGTTTACCGTGAGGAAAGCAAAGAGGGGACGTCTAAGATTATATTATGGGGAAGACTTAGGATTCCCACCTGCCAGGAAACTGCCTTGACCCAAGATGCAGAGGGGCAGTCACCCCTCCACTGTTCTGCTCTTCTTGGGAGAATATGGGTTTCCCTTCGGGGCAAGTTGGGCTCTTCTTGCTGTCAACACTAGGTCTTTGTCCTCCACCTCCCCTCCCACTGGACCCTCTCTGAGTATGTAGTCAGTCCTCACTTGTTGGCCCAAGATTAAAACAGGCTCAGAACCAGTCCTTGTGTCGCCCATAGATGCAACAGGTGTTGCAGGTTCTTGTCCCGTCCCAGAAAGAATTCAGAGACAAGACTTAGAGGTTAAAAAGGTAAAGTGAGGATTTATTCAAGGATGGATAATACTCTCAGGGGAGAGCAGGCAGGCTAAGGTGAGCAGCTGCCCTGAGTTTCTTTGGCAAGTTAGTTATATAGGGTGTAAAAATGGGCGGAATATTCATTGGGGAGGGAAGGGTTTGGGGTCATATTCCCTGATTATCATCCCAACTCCACCTTCCCAAAGGGAGGAGGGATTTTTGTCCTTATTTAGTCTGGATCGGAAGTGTCATGGCGTCAGTGCGTGATGGGTACTTCTGATCTGCAAGGCTAATTTTATTGAAATGAGGGCATAATGAGTAAAAGGTTACATTCGGACACTGGAAATTCCTGCCTTTTCTGACCTTTCTTTGTTGGTCTCCAAGCCAAAAGGTGTGGTCCCTTATCAGCCCAAAGATTCCAGCTTTTCTTTCTCTGCCCAAGGATCCCTGCTGCTCACATGATGTGTGGTTTCCTGCATTTGGCCTGTGCACCTCCTTTCTGCCCAATTCCTGCCATTTGGTCTGTGTTCCCCCTTTCTCTGCTCATATCTAGCTATCTGCCTGCTCTAACATTTTCCCCTTAAGGAGTCTGGACCCTTAAAATCTTTTAAGGGGAAAAGGGACGATGGTCAGTCTTCTGTAACTGCTTCAAGCTGAACATGGACGTAGTCCCTACCTGTGGGCCCAGATCTCCTTGCTATCTGTCAGAGATCGGGGTTTTGGGATTGTTAGTAGTGGCAGGGATGGAGAGTGGGGAGTAGAAGGAGGCAGAGGCCTTGTCCAGTGGATGTTGATGGTCTTTATCTTCAGGTGGGATGGGTTGGAATCCTTGTGTCATCATCATTTGAAGATGAAGTTGTTGTATTCTAGAGGATAGAAATTTTACTAGGTGGTTAAAAATACAAGGACCAAAGAGAAAGATGAGAAATATGGTGGCTATGGGGCCTAGAAGTGGAAGAAGCCAGGTATATCCTGGAAACCATCCCTTAAGTGTCTCAGTCCATTCCTGTTTTCCTTGGTTGTACCTGTGGAGCCAGGAAGCCTGTTCATAAATTTCTTTAACATTTACTTCTACTTCTCCTGAGACATTAATGTATGTGCAGCATGTTTTGTTTATGACTATACAAACCCCTCCTTCGCTTGCTAATAGATAGTCTAGGGCTCGGTGATTGTCAAAGACTACCTACCCCTGCCAGAGAATCAAGGGACTTTTGTAAGAGTGTTAGAGTGTCTCCGGGTTTTCTTTAGTGCATTATCCAGGGAGGAGGTTAGGTCCCTCAAGGTTGTCTCATGGTAGGCAAATCCTCCCCAAGGGGCAGCTGCAGCTACCGTCCCTATAATTCCTGCTAGTACCAGACCAAAGGCTCTTTTTTGTCTCACATGAGTCACATTGAGGACAGTTATTTGGTCTGGAGCCACGGTTCCCAAGGTGCAGTCCCCATAGTGAAGTGTCTAGGTGTGAGAGAGCAATGGCTTTGCTCATTGTGAGGTAGTTATCTGAGGTTCCACATAGCCATAATAATCCAGGTGGTGCTGGTAAAACTGTGTGATTGGTTTGGTTATACAGCTGGAGAAAAGTTTTGGGAGGTGGGAGACAGTTACGGAGGGGTACCATCTGTATTTTGAATTTTGTTGTTGGTTTGGAGTATCCAGGAGGGGGTCCATAGTCAGGGAGGGTCATAGTAAGGGGATATCCGATATAATAACTAGCGCAAGAAGTTTTGTTGGCTTTAGTTTGTGAATTGTCATTGCTTACATGTATGTGGTTAGGAGTGCAGGGCGATGTGTAAAGAGGCTGGCCCACTATAGCACTCCAGTTTATAGGCTTAAAGATATTTAGGGGTGGGCCTTGAGAGTAGTGCTTATGTCTCCTGGGGTGCTGGGTTGTGGATGGCAAATCCAGCAGAGAGAGAGATCTTCTCCCTTAGCAATAATCCGAGAGTTATTGACTATTATGTTATCTTTCCATGTTAACTCTTGAGACCAAAGAGATTGGATAAATGAGACAAGAACAAGTAAGGGTGGGGTTAGGGCACCTAGCGTTTGGGGGAGGGGGGTGAGAGAGAGAGGAAAAGAGAAAAAGAAAAAAAAAGGAAGAGAAAAAAAAGAAACTGTGGGGTGTCTTTTAGATTTGGAGTGGGTTTTACTAAACCCAGTACTGACAGAGCAGTTTTTTTTTTTCAGGTGTGGGTGTGGTGTTAAAGCAGCACTCATAAGATTGTGAGAGTGAGCAGGAGAAGAGGAGGACAATAAGTATGCAAATCCACCAGAGCATATTAGTCAGCGTGGGTGGACGAGGGTAACAGCAGGCACAAGGGGAAATAATGGTACTCAGCCTGGGGTCTGTGAAGTGCCTCTGTCCTTCTTGAACAAGAGTCTTAGGTCTTGAAGAGGCTCACTCGTCCACCTGGGCTCCTCTGGCTGTCCAAGGTCCTCTGTGTCCTGCGAAGACTCAGGGGGAGGGGTAGGTTTAATTCTAGAAAGATGTACCCAGTTAGCGATCCCCTGTAACTTTACTGCAGTGGGAGTGCTGAGAAGGACCTGGTAAGGCCCCTTCCACTTGGGCAATAGTTGGTCCACGTTTTTAGGACAGAGTCTCCCGGTTGAACCTGAATGGAAGCTGTTTCCTGGCTGGGGCTTGGTAAAATCTGATTTCCATATTCTGTAATCGCCTTTTGAACTTGTCCCAGATTAATTAAGTATTTAACAAGCTCAGCAGTTTCAGAGTCTACCAATATATCAGAGGATAAAAAGGGTCTACCGTAGGTCATTTCAAAGGGGCTGAGCCTTAGCTCCGCTTTAGGTGCCACCCTGATTCTCAGGAGGGCTATGGGTAAGAGCTTTGTCCATGGTTCTGATGTTTCTTGACAAAGCTTAGCCAGGATTCTTTTTAAGGTTTGATTTGCCCTTTCTGCTTTTCCTGATGATTGAGGCCTCCAGGCAGCATGGAGGTGATAGCAAATGCCTAGGGCGTAGAAATTTGTTGCGTAATTTTAGCCACAAAAGAAGGGCCATTGTCACTTTGCAAGGACCATGGAAGTCCAAACCGAGGAATTATTTCTTTTAATAATGTTTTTATGACTTCTTGAGCTTTTTCAGTCCTCGTTGGAAAGGCTTCCACCCGTCCAGTGAAAGTGTCAGTAAAAACCGGAAGGTATTTATATCCCTGGGAGGATGGCATCTGGGTAAATTCTGTTTGCCAGTCCTCTCCTAGATAAGTTTCTCTCCTTTGGATAGGCTGGAGAAGGGGAGGGGCTGAAGTTTTCCCCCTGGGTTGTTATAGTAACATATATTGCAGGCCTTCGTGATTTCTGAGGTAGTCTGAGGAAGGCCCATGCCTGAGAAAACTTTTTCTACCAAGCTAGTCAAAGCATCCTTCCCCAGATGAGAGGAGTCATGGAGTGACTAACATTTTCCACTGTAATGCTCTGGGCAGCATTGTTGTCTGTTCCTTAATCCACCAACCACCAGGGCCCTTTTGGTATCCGCTAGTTTTAGCCCATTCTATTTCTTTGTCCGTACACCGAGGTGGTGAAGGTGGGCTGGGGGTTGGTATACAGGGAGCAAGGCAGCTTGGGTTGAAGGGGCTTTAAGAGCTGCCTTTCTTGCTGTTCTGTCTGCCAGGTTATTTCCTCTTGCTATATCTGAGTTTGCCTTTTGATGTCCCTTGCTGTGGATCACTGTTACCTCCTTGGGGTCTTGTATTGCATCTAGGAGCTCTAAGATCTCCTGGCAGTGCTGGATTGGGGAGCCCCGTGCGGTCAGGAGTCCCCTATGTTTCCAAATGGCAGCATGAGCATGTAACACCAAAACTGCATATTTAGAATCTGTATAGATATTGATCCTCTTGTCTTTTCCTAGTCTTAGAGCTCGAGCTAGGGCTATAAGTTCAGCTTTTTGTGCTAAGGTCTGAGGTGGCAGGGCATCTGCCTCTGTGATTTTATGTAAGTCCACTACGGCATACCCTGCTTTTCAGACGCCATCATGTATGTAGCTACTTCCATCAGTAAACCAGACAGCATCGGGGTCCTCGAGGGGCTGGTCCCTAAGGTCTGGTCTGCTAGAATATACCTGCTCGATGGTCTCATTACAAGAATGAGCTGGTTCCTCTGAGCTTTCTGTTGGCATAAAGGTGGCTGGATTTAAGGTCTGACATACTTTAAGAGTTATTTCAGGAGAGTCAAGAAGGAGGGCCTGATATTTTGTGAGGTGTCCCCCAGTCAGCCATTGATGCCCTTTAATTTCTAATACTCCCTGTACCTGATGTGGGGTTAGTACTTCCAGAGGCTGGCCCATGGTGAGCTTTGTGGCCTCTTCAACTAGCAGGGCTGTGGCCGCTACAGCTCTCAGACAGCCTGGCCTTCCTGAGGCCACCGGGTCCAATTGCTTGGAGAGATATGCCACTGGCCTAGGAATTGGCCCTACTTTTTGGGTGAGAACTCCCAGGGCTATTTCCTGTCTTTCTGAGGTAAACAGAGTAAAGGGCTTGTTTAGATCTGGAATCCCCATGGCTGGGGCTCTAGTCAGGGCAGTCTTAATCTGATCAAATGCTCTTTGTAAATTTCCAGTTCACTCTAGAGGCTCTATGTCTGGTCCCTTTAAGGCTTCATATAATGGTTTTGCCATGAGACCAATCCCTGGGATCCAGATTCTACAAAACCCAGCCATTCCTAAGAAGGTTCTAAGCTGTTTTTTTGTGTGTAGTGGCTGTAAGTGGAGGATTGCCTCTTTGCGCTGGGTTGTAAGGGCATGCCTTCCTGGGCTTAAAACATGTCCCAGGTAGGTAACCTTCTGGGAGGAAATTTGGGCTTTTCGTGGGGATACTTTATATCCCCTGTAGCCTAGGAAGTTGAGGACCTGTATAGTGTTTTGGTCTGAAGCTTCCTTTGAGGGGCTGCAGATAAGGAGGTCATCTACATATTGTAATAATGCCCTCGTCTCCAATTTGAGTTCCCTTAGTTCCTTTGCTAAGGCATTGCCAAACAGGTGTGGGCTATCCCAGAATCCCTGAGGAAGGACAGTCCAGGTATATTGTTGGGTTTCATTAGTGTTTGGATCAGTCCACTCAAAAGCAAAAAGGTATTGGGAATCAGGGTGAATGGGTATGCAAAAGAAGGCATCTTTAAGATCTAGGACTGTAAACCAGGCTGTGTCCTCAGGGATCTGAGTGAGGAATGTGTATGGGTTGGGAACAATAGGATGGAGAGGAATTACAGCTTCATTTATGATTCGAAGATCTTGGACCATTCTGTATTCCCCATTTGGTTTGAGGACAGGTAGAATTGGAGTATTACAGGGAGATTGGCATGGCACCAAAAGCCCATATTTAATGAATTTTGAGATTAGGGGTTAGAGGCCTCGTCGAGCCTCTGGTTTTATGTGATACTGGCGCCTAGAAGGGAAGTGATTAGTTTCCTTTAAAGTTATTTTTACAGGAGTGACAAACTGCCTTTTCTGGGATTCCCTGATCCCAGACCTGTGGATCTACAAGTTTTTTAATTTCGGGGGGAATATTTTTGGCTGGACAGTTTGTATCTTGTGTAATATATATTCCAGCCAAAAATAAGCCCTGTTTTTGGTCTTCAGGGAGAATAAGAGTTGCTCCCAAGGCCGAGAGAAAATCTCTTCCCAATAATGGGCTGGGGCATTCAGGCATGACAAGAAACTTATGAGTTATAAGGGTATTTCCCCAGGCGCAAGTTAGAGGGGTGGTGAAATGTTTTAGCTTTGGCCTTCCTTCCACCCCAACAATAGAGCAGGTTTCAGGGGAAAGCGGCCCAGCGTGAGAAGTCAGGACAGAGTAAGTGGCTCCTGTGTCCACTAGAAATTGGACAAGCTTACCTGCCACGTCAATGGTCACCCATGGTTCCTCCCGTGTGATGATGACTGTCTTCTCAGGGACCTTGGGAGGTGCCGGGTCCCGTCAGTCAACCACTGCCATGACTGGTATCGGGGAGTTTCCCTGCTCCCTTCGGAGCTGAGGGCATTCCCTCTTCCAGTGGCCCATGTTTTTACAGAGTGGGCATGGCGTCTTGGGTGGAGGCTGAGACCGCCTTCCTGGGCATTCCTTGCTCCAGTGTTCAGGGCTCCCACAGCCAAAACAGACTCCCCTTTCTGGTGGGGGTCTTCTGGGAGTACTTTTGGGGTGGCCAGAAGGTGGGTTAGGTTTTGTCATGACAGCTGCCAGAAGCTTGGCTTGCCGTCGCTCCCGTCTTAAGTCATGCTGGTCCTTTCTTTCCTCCTCAGCCAGGTCTCTATTATTAAAGACACTGAAGGCCATGTCAATAAGATGGTTAAGAGGGGTTTGGGGCCCCATGGCAAGCTTTTGAAGCTTTCTACGGATATCAGGGGCTGATTGGCTAATAAAGTGGGTTGCAAATACAATATGTCCCTCGAAAGTGTTTGGGTCTACATTAGTATACTTTTTGAGGGCATCTACCAACCGAGCCTGAAATAGGGCTGGATTTTCATCTTGGCCCTGAGTGATCTCTTTAACCTTATCATAGTTAACAGGTTTAATTAGGCACCATTTCATTCCCTCAATAAGGCAAAGGACCATATGGTCCCTTCTAGTGATGCCGGGCTGGCCTGGCTGATAATCCCAATTGGGATCAATTAGAGGCACTGCTGTCAAGCCCACAGGGTATTGCTGAGGCTGACTGATGTGTAATCCATCAGCATATGTTTGAGCCTGTGCCCAGATACGGGTCTTTTCCTCAGTGGTTCAGCAGTGGGAAAGGACAATATTTAGGTCCTTCCATGTAAGATCAAAGGAGAGAGTCAGGGCCTGGAATTCTTTGGTGAACCGACTGGGGTCTTCTGAGAATCGGCCCAAGCGAGTGCGACACTGGTTGAGGTCAGACAAAGAAAATGGTGTGTGGACTCTGGTAATTCCCTGAGGCCCACCTGCTACTTCCTGGAGGGGGCAAAGAAGTCTGGCTGCCCTTTCGGTACAGAAGGGTAAAGAGGCTTATGGGGTGGGGGAGGGGCTGAAGACGGTGAAAGAGCATCTGGGCTTGGGTCTTCTGTCTGGGGCTTGTGTTCCTCCAGAGTTGCTATCGTAGGGGTAGGGGGCTTCTGTGTAGCCTGAATGGGTCCCAGCCGACAAGGTTCCCTTACGTAGGATTTGTAAAGCTCTGGGTTTTCTCTTAAGGCCATAAAGGCCTGAATGTAAGGAACTTCTGTCCATTTTCCCTGTCTTTTGCAAAAAATGTCTAACTGTAGGATAGTATTATAGTTGAGGCTTCCATTTTCTAGCCAGGCCTCATTGTCCCCGAGTTTATATTGGGGCCAGACTGTGTTACAAAAGAAAATGAGCTTTTTCCGTTTCAAAGAATCTAGAGAAAATTGGTTCCAGTGACTCAGAATGTACCCAAGAGGTGAGTCCTTGGGGATGGAGGAGGTGTTTCCCATGGATCCTTCAGGGAGAGAATGCTCCTGTAACAGAGAAGGAGCATTAACGTTAGGAGGTCCCCTGGGGACTCCGTAAGACAGGACTGGTTCCAGGCGTCCCTGTCCACCTAGTCCTGCCGACCCTGGCCGATGTAGGGGTAGCGATCCCCCACGTGGCAACTTGACCCTGGCTGGTGTGGGGGTAGCGACCCCCCACATGGCAACCTGCCCTGATGGTCCCAGTGTCCTGGGAGCTCACCGTGTCCCATCCTGGGTCTGCAGAACCCGAGATGGTGACCTTCCTGAAGGCCCAGTGGGATAACCTCTTTCTTTTGTGGGTGATGCCCCAGATCTCAGTGTTCCATCCCCCTTCTCCCTCCCACATGCACTCCGTCCAGCGGGCGCGGGGCTGCGCACAGGGGAAGGGGTATGGTGATGCGAGGTGGAAGCATCATGACTGTACTAAGGGGGAACGGAGGGCCTGGGTGGCAAATTCCAAGTGCAGTGTCAGCGGGGCACAGCCAAGAGCATGGCCCTGTTGCCACAATCCTGTCCCACCTTAAGAGAGGCGGGGTTGGAGTGGGCGTAGACCCCATACACATAGTGTACCATGGGGGCGTCTGTTAGACGCCAGGACTTTGTGCCGTGGTAGGAAGCAAATGATAGCCTGAACCCTATCGCGTGGTGAGGGATTGTCCCCCCACCAATATCAGGGACATGGTCCCCCAGTGAGCATCTGTGGCTGGAGGGAGCTCCCATAGGGACTGCAGCCTCAGCCGCTGTCTGTGCTCTCTTGTAGTTTATATAAAGCTGTATTTATTTTTGAAACCCAGAGGGCAAATATCCTATAGGTTGTTTGGGTCCTTAGCTGCCTGTGAAAGTTGTTGGGAACTTTCCCTAACAAGCCCTGTGCATATGTAACAATGAGAAACAGAAAACAAACCTGGCAGCAAGGTTTGGGAAGTGCTCAGTAAATTCCTCCTTCCCCCTCCCTTTTGTAGAGAAAGACTGGAAAGTGTAGTGAGGTGGAGGCAGGGAGAGGAGACAAGGATAGCCTCGGGGAGGGGGGTAGTATTAAGCTCTTAACTGTGTGCCTATAGAATGCAGCATAGAAAATTGTTTTGGGTAGACGAAGAACAGAACTATCAGAACAGAACTATCGTCTCTTTAGTCCATGATCCCCTCACCAGAGAGACTGGTTTTAGTGGCGAGCACCCTAGAAGTGACAGATGGTAAGAGAGTAATAGAGAGAGAAAGAGTTAGTGCCTCTCAAGCACAAGGGAGGCGAGAGGCCTTGGCTTACCAGATCGGCAATCTCCTGGCTGGCTCGCCAAAGATGTCGCCGATAGATGCAACCGGTGTTCCAGGTTCTTGTCCCGTCCCAGAAAGAATTCAGAGACAAGACTTAGAGGTTAAAAAGGTAAAGTGAGGATTTATTCAAGGATGGATAATACACTCTCAGGGGAGAGCAGGCAGGCTAAGGTGAACAGCTGCCCTGAGTTTCTTTGGCAAGTTAGTTACATAGGGTGTAAAAATGAATGGGCGGAATATTCATTAGGGAGGGAAGGGTTTGGGGTCATATTCCCTGATTATCATCCCAACTCCACCTTCCCAAAGGGAGGAGGGATTTTTGTCCTTATTTAGTCTGGATCGGAAGTGTCATGGCGTCAGTGCGTGATGGGTACTTCTGATCTGCAAGGCTAATTTTATTGAAATGAGGGCATAATGAGTAAAAGGTTACATTCGGACACTGGAAATTCCTGCCTTTTCTGACCTTTCTTTGTTGGTCTCCAAGCCAAAAGGTGTGGTCCCTTATCAGCCCAAAGATTCCAGCTTTTCTTTCTCTGCCCAAGGATCCCTGCTGCTCACATGATGTGTGGTTTCCTGCATTTGGCCTGTGCTCCTCCTTTCTGCCCAATTCCTGCCATTTGGTCTGTGTCCCCCTTTCTCTGCTCATATCTAGCTATCTGCCTGCTCTAACACTTGCAGGCAGTAGGCACTTACTTAACCAACATTTGTTGAATTAAATGTAAAAATTCAGAGTTACAGTGGAAACCTTCTATTTGGAGTCAGTCAGTCAGGAATTCCTCTTTATCTTGTTTGGATGCAGTCTGCAGGGCTGGGTGAAAGGGTGTTTTGTTTACTCTCAGTAGCTAAAAGTGATGTAGCCAGGGTAAGTCATCAGAACTATAGGTGTGCAGAACCAACTGTCAAACTTTAAGGTCAGGATGAAGAGAAAATGGGAGGATAAATGTCTGTAGCTAGGTGTCTGTGATGTGGGATACAATCTACTGTATAGTGGACAGGGGAGGGCAGTCAGGACTCTCACCGTGAGCCCTGAGTCGTGCTGGCTCCCCTCTGGTGAGTTTTCTGACATGGTGGCCTGAGGGAGTGATGAGGGGCCCATCACATACTCTGACTTCTCATAAATTCCTATGGTATGTTTTTTAATAATAGAATAGACAGAAAACCGTAAGAAATATAGAAGACCTGAACAGTACTATCAACCAATCAGACCTAATTGACATTTATAGAACATTCTACCTGACAATAGCAGAATAAACATTCTTAGGTGCACATGGAACATCTACCAAGATGGATCATATTCTGGGCCATGAAACAAGTCCCAGTAAATTTAAAAGAATTTGTCATGTGAAGTATGTTCTCTGATCACAATGGAGTTGAATTAGAATTCAACAGGAAAATTCTTGAAGAGTCCCCTAAATGTGTGCAAACCGAATAATACATTTGTAAACAGTCCATGGATCAAAGAAGAAATCAAAAGGGAACAGGAAATATTTCTACCTGAATTAAAGTGAAAACACAACCAATCAAAATTTGTGGGATGCTGCTAAAACAATATCAAGAAAAAATTTATAGCACTAAAAGTCTGTATTAGAGAAGATTTCATTTCAGTGACCTTAGTGTTGTCAACTGAAATAAATGTGCAGCCTAAAAGTTAAGAGTTGTTTTATTTGGCGGGAGGACTCCAGCCGGGATGACAGCCTCTCAGATCGCTCTAGGGATTGCTCCAAAGAGGTAGGGGAGGAGCTAGGATATATAGGAGCTTTACAAAAAAGATCAGGTAGTTGGAACAATAAAAGATTGCTTGTTATCTAAAGAAAGCCAGGCATCTCAAGTTAATGAATTCAGTGCTTTTCTATGTATGGGAGGAAGCAAACATTTGGGCTCACAGAATTCATTCCTTTGACAAGCACCTAGCTATCTAGGGCCAGTATCCTGTCCTTTCTTATTCTGAGTCTGCTCAGACTGCACCATTGTGAGTGGCTGCAGAGGCTGGGCTGCAGGCCCGTCCCCATTGGGGAGTGGCGGCAGCCCCTGATGACTTGGTTTCAGCATTCTTTCATAATTCTTACCTTTTAGGCTGCGCATTTATTTCAGTCGACAGTGTCTACCTTAAGAAACCAAAGGAGGAGCACGTTAAATCCAAAGTAGGCAGAAGAAAGGAAATAACATGTATTTTTATTTTTATTTTTTGAAACATAATTGACATATAACATACTAGTTTTAGGTATACAACAGTTTGATATATATTGTAAAATGATGACCACTATAAGTTAACATTCATCACCTCACAGAGTTACCTTTTTTCCCTTTTGATAGAAATTTTTAAATCTTTCCTAGTAACTTTCAAATATGCAATGTAGTATTGTAAACTGTAGTCACCATACTGTACATTACACCCCCATATAGCGTTTGTCTTATAAATGGAACTTTATACCTTTTGACCCACCTCCACCAATTTCACTAACAATTCCCCCCTGTCCCCTGCTGGCCTCTGGCAACCATCGATCTATTTTCCTTATCTATGATTTTTTTCATTTGGCACATACAGTGTTACGGAAACGACAGGCCAGTCAAGAAACAAGCACCACTCGGAGGGTTGGAGTACTCAGATGTAGTACGCCGGGGGTCTCAGAGGGGCTTCTGCTCCAAAGCTCTGAGCACCTCCAAGACGTGCGCATGAGGTTTTATAGGGTAAAGTACAAGTTTGGGGTATTTGGCCAATAGGCATGGAACAGCTTTAGCAGCATTATCATCACAAAAGTGGAGGCAGGGAGGCAGCAAACAAACATTCCAAAGCCAGATATGTATCTTTGAAAATCCAGCTGGCTAGCAAAAAAACATAAACAGCAAACCAACACTGATAAACTTAGATTTACAAGTTAGTCCAGCAGAACTCAGATCAGTATTCCAATACTTAGACTTGTGAGTTATCTTGTTAGCCCAGCCCAGCCTCTCCTTCACATTCCTAGACCTGTGAGTTATCTTGTTAGACCAGCCCAGCTTTTCCTTCACAATAGGTGAGATTATACAGCTATTTATCTTTCTCTATCTGACATTTCAATTAGCATAATGCTTTCAAGTTTCACCCATGTTGTTGCAAATAACAGGGTTTCCTTCTTTTTTATGGCTGAGTAATGTTCCTGTGTGTGTGTGTGTGTGTGTGTGTGTGTGTGTGTGTGTGTGTGTGTGTGTGTATAGTTATATACACAGTATACATTCAGTGGACACTTAGGTTGTTTCCATGTCTTGTCTATGTCAATAATGCTGCAGTGAACATGAGAGTTTATGTATCTTTCTGAAATAGTGATTTTCATTTCCTTTGGATAAATACCCGGAAGTGAAATTTTTTGATCATACAGTAGTTTTATTTTTAGTTTTGAAGAATCATCATTCTGTTTTCCCTAGTAGCTGCACCAGTTTATATTTATACCACCAATGCACAAGGGTTTCCTTTGCTTGCTTTTTTTTTTCCATCTTCAGAAATGATCAGAATAACATTATCTTATTCCTATCACATTTTTATTTAAAATTCATGAATTTCAAATACTTTTTTCTAATTATATAGAAGTGCATTTTGTTAATGTGCAAAATAATGATTACTGATCAAAAGAGTGTTATGAAATATCCTGAGTCTTTACTAGATCATTGTATCATTTTTCTTTTTGTTGTTGTTGTTGGATAATTGTGTAAATGTAGGATGTACATCATGTTACTTTGGTACCTTTATATATTGTAATATGGTTGCTGTTAGAACAATACTTAATACATTACATACTTAGTACAATATTACTGTCTGTGCCTATTGTGCATTAAATCTCTATGATTATTTTAGTACTTGTTACAAGTTGGTACCCTTAAACACCCTCAGTCTTATCCTCCTACCCCAATCCCCTGGTAACCACTATTTTACTCTTTTTTTTTTTTTTTTAACGTGTTTGACATTGTGTGTATGTGTGTGTGTGTGTGTATATATATATATATATATATATATATATATTTTTTTTTTTTTTTTTTAGATTCCACATATAAGTGATCTGGTTTATCTCATTACCAAAATGTGCTCATGGTCCATCCATGTTGTCACAAAAAAGAAGGATATCCTTTCTTGTGGCTGAATAATACGCCGTTGTGTATATACCACATCTTTTTTATCCATTCGTCTGTTGGTGGGCATCTGGGTTGTTTCCATATCTTTCACAATGAGCTATTGTGAATAACACTGCAGTAAACATGGGGGTGGACACATCTCTTCAAATTCCTTTGGGTTTTCATTTCCTTCGAGTATATTCCCAGAAGTGGAATTGCTGGATTGTGTGGTAGGTCTATTTTTAATGTTTTGAGGAACCTCCATGTTGTTTTCCACAGTGGTTGGAGCAATTTACATTCCCATCAACAGTGTATAAGGGTTTCTTTTCACTACATCTTCTCCAGCACCAGCTGTCTCTTGTCTTCATGATAGTCATTCTAACATGTATAAGGTGATATCTTGTAGTTGTTTTGGGTGCATTTTTTGATGATTAGTGAAGTTGAGCACCTTCTGTGCCTGTTAGCCATTCTGATGTCCTCTTTGGAAAAATGACTAGTTCTTCTGCATATTTTTAAATTTTTTTTAATTTTTAAACTTTTTTTTTTAATTGAGTTATAGTCATTTCTTCTGCATATTTTTTTGTCTTGGTTTGATTTTTTTTGGAGGGGGCACCTGGATCACTCAGAAAAAATTTTAAACTGTGTTCTTTACATATTTTGGATATTAAAGCCTACTTAATATATGGCTTGCAAAATTTTTCTCTCATTCTGTAGGCTGCCTTTTAATTTTGTTAATTGTGTCTTTGCTGGGCAGAAGCTTTTGAGTTTGATATAGTTCCATTTGTTAATTTTTGGTTAGGATGTTTGTCCCTTTGGTATCATGTCCAAAAAAATCTCTGCAAGGCCAACATCAGTGCACTTCTTCCCTATGTTTTCTCCTAGGGGTTTTATGGTCTCTGGCCTTAAGTTTAAGTCTTTAATCCATTTTGAGTTAATTTTTGTGAGTGATGTGAGATAGGCATTCAACTACACTGTTCCGCATGTGTTTCTCCAGGTTTTCTAGCACCATTTGTTGAAGAGACTGTCCTTTCCCCATTGGGTGTTCTTGGCTTCCTTGTTGAATATTGGTTGACTGTATATGTCAGGATTTAATTCTGGGCTCTCTATTCTGTAGGTGTATGTGTCTATTTTTGTGCCAGTACATATTATATTGTTTTATTACTATGGCCTTGCAGTGTATTTGAAATAAGAAAGTGTGATATTGCTGGTTTTGTTCTTTTTTCTCAGCATTGCTTTGGCTATCTTAGGTCTTTTGTGGTTCCACATAATTCTTAGGATTGTTTCTTCTATGTATGTGAAGAATGCCTTTGGTATTTTGCTTGGGATTGTGTTGAGTTTGCAGATGGCTTTGGGTAATGTGACTGTTTTAACAATATTAATTCTTCTGATCCATGAACAGGGTTCCCTTATCTATACAGACTCGCCAGCATTTGTTACCTCTTGTTGAGAATAGCCTTTCTAACAGCTGTGAGGTGACATCTCATTGTGGTTTTAATTTGCGTTTCCCTGATGAGTAATGATGTTGAGCACCTTTTCATGTATCTGTTGGCCATTTGTATATCTTTGGGAAAATGTCTATTCAGTTCCTCTGCCCAATATTAAAATCAGATTTTTTTTTTTTTGTTATTCAGTTGTATGAGTTCTTTGTATATTTTGGATATTAATCCCCTAATAGATATGATTTGTAAATATTTTCTCCCATTCTGTAGATTGCCTTTTATCAGTGGTTTTCTTTGCTGTACATAAAGTTTTAATTTTCATTGTTTTAATTGAGATATAATTGACATTATGTAAATTTAAGGTGTGCAGCATGTTGAGTTGATAAACATGTATTGCAGTATGACTGACATTGTAACATTAGCTAACACCTCTATCATGTCATTTCTTTTTCTGTGGTGGGTATAATTAACATCTAGCCTTAGTGAGTTTGTCTATAATAAAGTATCATCTATAATCAGTATATTGTATATTAGATCTCCTGGATTTATTTATCTACTCGTTGCAAACGTGTACAGTTAAACAATGTCTTTCCTATTTCCTGGCCCCACCCAGCTCCTGGTAACCACCCTTGTATGTTCTGTTTCTATAAGTTTGGGTTTTTTAGATTCCACATACAAGTGATATCATATGGTATTTATCTTTCTCTGGCTTACCTCACTTAGCTTAATGTCCTCAAGGCAAATCCATGTTGTCACAAATAGCAGGATTTCCTTTTCTTATGGCTGAACAATATTCCATTGTCCATATCTACTACATCTTCTTAATCCATTCCTTCATTGATGGACTCTTAGATTGTTGCCTTACCTTGGCTATTGTGAATAACGGTACAGTAAACGTGCGAGTGCATATATCTCTTTCATATCCTATATTCATTTCCTTTGGATTTATACCCAGAAGTGGGATCTCTGGATCATATGGTAGTCTTTAAAAATTTTTTTGAGGAACCTCCATTCTGTTTTCCCATAGTGGCTGAACCAATTTACATTTCTACCAACAGTGTACAAGAGCTTCCTTTTCTCCACTAGGTTTTCCTAGTCTTAAATCCAGTTTATACAAGTATAGGGAGTCTCTTAGGTATTTTTAGTCAGTACTTGTATTTTGAATGCCCTTAATGTACAATGAGACCTCATTTCCAAGAAATCTCACCAA
Organism: Camelus dromedarius; assembly: GCF_036321535.1. NCBI lineage: Eukaryota > Metazoa > Chordata > Mammalia > Artiodactyla > Camelidae > Camelus > Camelus dromedarius. The sequence goes on along the minus strand of NC_087445.1, from coordinate 35,701,552 downwards.
CACTCCTTATCTCTTGTCTCTTGTTGATAGTTGTTCTAACAGTTGAGGTTGATATCTCATTGTGGTTTGGATTTGTATCTCCCTGAAAATTAGTGATATTAAGCATCTTTTTATATATGTGTTGGGTGTTTGGATGTATTCTTTGGAAGAATTTCCTTTTAATTCTTCTGCCTATTTTTAAACTAGACTTTATTTTTGTTATTGAGTTGTATGAATTGTTTATATATTCTAGATAATAGCTCCTTATTTGATACATGGTTTGCAAATGTTTCCTCCCTTTCTGTAGGTTGTCTTTTCATTTTGTCTATTATTTCTTTTGCTGTGAAGAAATTTGTTGATTTTTGCTTTTATTATTTGTGCTTTTGGAGTCATACCCAGGAAATGATTGCCAAGACCAATGTCAAAGAGCTTCTTCCCTGTTTTTGTTTTTTTTTTTTCTTTGAGTTTTAGGTATTGTGTCTAATGCTTAAGTCTTTAATCCATTTTAAGTTACTTTTCTTGAGTGATGTAAGACAGATCCAGTTTTATTCTTTTACGTGTGAATATCCAATTTTCTCAGGACCATTTATTGAAGAGACTGTCTTTCTCCAATGAGGATTATTGTCTCCCTTGTCAAAGTTGACTGTATATCCATGGATTGATTTCTGGGCTCTTGATTCTGTTTTTGTTGTTTTATTTGTGTGTGTGTGGGGGGGGTAATTAGGTTTGTTTGTTTGCTTGTTTGTTTATTTACAGAGGACCTGGGGATTGAACCCAGGACCTTGTACATACTAAGCATGAACTCTATCACTGAGCTATACCCTCCCCTCACTAGGCTTTTGATTCTGTTCCACTGATCCATATGTCTATAGCTTTATAATATAGCTTGAAATCAGGAAATGTGAAGCCTTCAGCTTCATTCTTCTTTCTCAGAATTGCTTTGGCTATTCAGGGATTTTATGGTTCCATATGCATTTTAGGATTGTGTTTTCTACTTCTAAAAAGTACCATTGGAATCTTGATAGAGATTGCATTTGGATTAAACAGTATTAATTCTTCCCATCCATAAACACAAGGTATCTTTCCATTTATTTGCATCATCTTTTCTTTATTTCCTCAGTGTCTTGTAGTATTCAAACTAGAGATTTTTTTACTTTCTTGATTATATTTATTCCTAGGTATTGTACTCTTTTTGATGCTATTGTAAATAGGATTATTTTAAAATTTCTTTTTCAGATAATTTGTAATTAGTGTATAAAAATGCTACTAATTTTTGTATGTTAATTTGGTATCCTGTACTTTACTGAATTTGTTGGTTAGCTCTAACAGATTTTTGGTGGAATAGTTAGGATTTTCTATAAATAAAATCATGTAATTTGCAAATAGAGACAATTTTAATTTTTCCGTTCCAATTCTGGTGCCTTTTTATTTCTCCTTTTTGCCTGATTGCTCTGGCAAAGACTTGAAGCACTATGTCGAATAGGAGTGGTGAGAGTGGACACCCCTGTCCTATTCCTGACTTAGAGGAAAATATTTTAACCTTTCACTATCAAGTATGATGTGAGCTGTGGGCTTGTCATATACTGCCTTTATTATGTTGAGGTCCATTCCTTCTGTATCTAATTTGTCAAGAATTTTTATTGTGAAAGGGTTTAAAATTTTGTCAAATGCAATTTTTGTGTCTGTTGAAATGATCACACAATTTTGTCTGGAATTCTATTATTGTGATGTATCACATTGATTTTGTGTGTGTTGAACCATCTTTTCATCCCAGGGATAAATCCATCTAGATCATGGTGTATAACCCTTTTAATATGCTTCTGAATTTAGTTTGCTGATACTTGATTGAAATTATTTGCAACTATATTCATCAGGGATATTGGCTTGTAGTTTTCTTTTCTGATAGTGTCCTTTCCTGGCTTTGATATTAGGGTGTTGCTAATCTTATAAAATGAGTTTAGGATTGTTCCTTTCTCTCTGATTTTTTGGGGAGAGTTTGAGAAGTATTGGCATTAATTCTTTAAATACTGGAAAAATACACCAGTGAAGCCATCTGGACCTGGGCTTTTGTTTGTAGAGAATTTTTTAAAAAATTATAGATTCTATTTTGCTTTTAGTGGTTGGTCTCTTCAAATCTTCTCTTTCTCCTTGAGTCAGTCTAGGCAGGCTGTATGTTTCTAGAAATGTGTCTTTCCATTAGGTTGTCTAGTTTGTTGGAATATACATCTGCATAGCATTCTCTTATAATTACTTTGTATCTCTGTGGTATCAGTTGTTATTTCTCCTTTTTTATTTCTTACTTTGTTTGCTTGGGTCCTCTCTCTTTTTTTCCTGATGAACCTGGCTTGAGGTTTGTTGATTTTGTTTATCTTTTCAAAAAACTAGCTCTTGGTTTTAGTGATCTTTCCTATTTTTAAAATCTCTACTTAATTCCTCTCTGACCTTTCTTTCCTTTTGCTATGTTTGGTCTTTGTTCTTCCTTGTCTGATTCTGTTACGTTGTTTGAAATTTTTCTTGTTTCTTGAAGAAGGCCTGTATCGCTGTGACCTTGCCTCTTAGAACTGCTTTTGTGACATCCCACAGATTATGGAAAGTTGTGTTTTCATTTTCATTTGTCTCAAGGTATTTTCTGAGCCCCTCTTTGATTTAATCATCAACACATTGGTTTTTCAGTAGCATGTTGTTCAGTCTCCACGTGCTTGTGCTTTTCTCATTTTTCTCTAATTCATTTCTGGTTTCATGTTGTTGTGATTGGAAAAGATACTTGATATAATTTCTACTCTCTGAAATTTGTTGGGGCTTGTTTTGTGACCTAGTATGTGGTCCATTCTAGAGAATGTTCCATGTGCATGTGTATTCTAATTTTTTTTGATGTAATGTCTTGTAGATAGCAATTAAGTCACGCTGGTCTATTGTGTTATTTATAACCTCTGTTGCCTTAATGATTTTTTCTGTCTGGATGACCTGTCCATTGATGTCAGTGGGGTGTTAAAATCTCCTACTGTTATTGTATTATTGTCAATGTCTCCTGCTAGTATTTATATTTATTTAATAAATATTATTTATTAATAATAGTATTATCATAATACTGTTATTTATATATATTTATATATAAAGCAAATAGCTTCTTTATATATTTAAGTACTCCTTTATTGGGTGCATATATGTTAATGAATGTAATACCCTCTTGTTTTATGGATCCTTTTATCATTATATAATGTCCTTCTTTGTCTTTATTTACAGCCTTCATTTTTAAAGTCTACTTTGATATGAGTTTGGCTGCCCTTGCTTTCTTGTCATTTCCATTTGAATGAAATATCTTTTTTTATCCCCCCCTTCAGTCTCTGTCTTTTACCCTGAAGTGAGTGTCTTATAGGCAGCATTTTAAAGGGTCTTGTTTTTTGTTTTTTTTTTTTAACATTTTTTATTGATTTATAATCATTTTACAATGTTGTGTCAAATTCCAGTGTTCAGCACAATTTTTCGGTCATTTGTGGACATATACACACTCATTGTCACATTTTTTTCTCTGTGAGTTATCATAACATTTTGTGTCTATTTCCCTGTGCTATACAGTGTAATCTTGTTTATCTATTCTACAATTTTGAAATCCCAGTCTTTCTCTTCCCACCCTCTACCCCCCTGGCAACCACAAGTCTGTATTCTCTGTCTATGAGTCTATTTCTGTCCTGTATTTATGCTTTGTTTTTGTTTGTTTGTCTTTGTCTTTCTTTTTTAGATTCCACATATGAGCGATCTCATATGGTATTTTTCTTTCTCTTTCTGGCTTACTTCACTTAGAATGACATTCTCCAGGAGCATCCATGTTGCTGCAAATGGCATTATGTTGTCGGTTTTTATGGCTGAGTAGTATTCCATTGTATAAATATACCACTTCTTCTTTATCCAGTCACCTGTTGATGGACATTTAGGCTGTTTCCATGTTTTGGCTATTGTAAATAGTGCTGCTATGAACATTGGGGTGCAGGTGTCATCCTGAAGTAGATTTCCTTCTGGATACAAGCCCAGGAGTGGGAAGTGGTAAGTCTATTGGGTCATATGGTAAGTCTATTCCTAGTCTTTTGAGGAATCTCCACACTGTTTTCCATAGTGGCTGCACCAAACTGCATTCCCACCAGCAGTGTAGGAGGGTTCCCCTTTCTCCACAGCCTCTCCAGCATTTGTCATTTGTGGATTTTTGAATGACGGCCATTCTGACTGGTGTGAGGTGATACCTCATTGTAGTTTTGATTTGCATTTCTCTGGTAATTAGTGATATTGAGCATTTTTTCATGTGCCTTTTGATCATTTGTATGTCTTCCTTGGAGAATTGCTTGTTTAGGTCTTCTGCCCATTTTTGGATTGGGTTGTTTATTTTTTTCTTATTGAGTCATATGAGCTGCTTATATATTCTGGAGATCAAGCCTTTGTCGGTTTCACTTGCAAAAATTTTCTCCCATTCCGTAGGTTGTCTTCTTGTTTTACTTCTGGTTTCCTTTGCTGTGCAGAAGCTTGTAAGTTTCATTAGGTCCCATTTGTTAATTCTTGCTTTTATTTCTTCTAGGAGAAAAATTTTGAAATGTATGTCAGATGTTTTGCCTATGTTTTCCTCTAGGAGGTTTATTGTATCTTGTCTTATGTTTAAGTCTTTAATCCATTTTGAGTTGATTTTTGTATATGGTGTAAGGGAGCGTTCTAGCTTCATTGTTTTACATGCTGCTGTCCAGTTTTCCCAACACCATTTGCTGAAGAGACTGTCTTTATTCCATTGTATATTCTTGCCTCCTTTGTCGAAGATTAGTTGACCAAAAGTTTGTGGGTTCATTTCTGGGATCTCTATTTTGTTCCATTGGTCTATATGTCTGTTTTTGTACCAATACCATGCTGTCTTGATGACTGTAGCTCTATAGTATTGTCTGAAGTCTGGGAGAGTTATTCCTCCAGCCTCTTTCTTTCTCTTCAGTAATGCTTTGGCAATTCTAGGTCTTTGATGGTTCCATATAAATTTTATTATGATTTGTTCTAGTTCTGTGAAATATATCCTGGGTAATTTGATAGGGATTGCATTAAATCTGTAGATTGCCTTGGGCAGTGTGGCCATTTTAACAATATTGATTTTTCCAATCCAAGAGTATGGAATATCTTTCCATTTTTTAAAGTCTTTTTAATTTCCTTCATCAATGGTTTATAGTTTTCTGTGTACAATTCTTTCACCTCCTTGGTTAGATTTATTCCCAGATATTTTATTACTTTGGATGCTATTTTAAAGGGGATTATTTCTTTACTTTCTTTTTCTGTTGATTCATTGTTAGTGTAAAGAAATGCAACTGATTTTTGAACGTTAATTTTGTAACCTGCTACCTTGCTGAATTCTTCTATCAGCTCTAGTAGCTTTTGTGTGGACCTTTTAGGGTTTTCTATATATAGTAACGTGTCGTCAGCATATAGTGACACTTTTACCTCTTCTTTTCCAATTTGGATCCCTTTTCTTTCTTTCTCTTGCCTGATTGCTGTGGCTAGGACTTCCAGGACTATGTTGAATAGGAGTGGTGATAGTGGGCATCCTTGTCTTGTCCCAGATTTTAGTGGGAAGCTTTTGAGTTTTTCACCATTGAATACTATGCTGGCTGTAGGTTTGTCATATATAGCTTTTATTATGTTGAGATATGTTCCCTCTATACCCACTTTGGTGAGAGTTTTTATCATAAATGGGTGTTGAATTTTATCAAATGCTTTTTCTGCATCGATTGAGATGATCATGTGGTTTTTGTCCTTTCTCTTGTTGATGTAATGTATTATATTGATTGATTTGAGTATGTTGAACCAGCCTTGTGTCCCTGGGATGAACCCCACTTGGTCATGATGTATAATCTTTTTTATGTGTTGTTGGATTCTATTTGCTAAAATTTTGGTGAGGATTTTGGCGTCTATGTTCATCAGTGATACTGGCCTATCATTCTCTTTTTTTGTAGTGTCTTTGCCTGGTTTTGGTATCAGGGTGATGGTGGCTTCATCGAATGAGTTTGGGAGTATTCCCTCCTTTTCAGTCTTCTGGAAGAGTTTGAGAAGGACTGGTATGAGTTCTTCTTTGTATGTTTGGTAGAATTCCCCGGTGAAGCCGTCCGGTCCTGGACTTTTATTTGTAGGGAGGTCTTTAATTGCTATTTCTATTTCCTTTCTAGTGATCGGATTGTTCAAGTGTTCGGATTCTTCTTGATTCAGTCTTGGTGGACAGTATGTTTCCAGAAACTTGTCCATCTCCTCTAGGTTATCCAGTTTGGTTCCATATAGTTTTTCATAATATTCCCGTATGATATTCTGTATTTCTATTTTGTTTGTTGTAATTTCTCCATTTTCCTTTCTTATTTTGCTAATTTGTGCTCTCTTTTTTCTTCTTTGTGAGTTTGGCCAGAGGTTTGTCGATTTTATTTACTTTTTCAAAAAACCAGCTTTTGGTTTGGTTGATTTTTTCTATGGTCTTGTTAATCTCTATTGTATTTAAGTCCTCTCTGATCTTTATTATTTCCTTCCTTCTGCTGCTTTTTGGGGCTTTTTGTTCTTCTTTTTCTAATTCATTCAGGTGGTGGGTTAAATTGTTTATTTGAGATTGTTCTTTTTTGAGGAAGGCCTATATCGCTATAAACTTCCGTCTTAGCACTGCCTTTGCTGTGTCCCATAGGTTTTGAGTGGTTGTGCTTTCATTATCATTTGTCTCAAGGTATTTTTTAATTTCAGCTTTGATTTCCTCGTTGACCCATTGTTTTTTCAATAACATATTGTTTAATCTCCATGCTTTCCTTTTTTTCTCCTTTGTTTCTCTGTTGTTGATTTCCAATTTCATGGCATTGTGGTCAGTAAAGATGCTTGAGATAACTTCTATCTTCTTAAAATTGTTGAGGTTTCTTTTGTGCCCAAGTACATGATCAATCCTGGAAAATGTTCCATGTGCACTTGAAAAGAATGTATATCCTATTTTTTGGGGGTGTAATGCTCTGAAAATATCCACCAAATCTAGTTTTTCTATTGTATTATTTAATTTCTCTGTTGCCTTGTTTATTTTCTGTCTGGAAGATCTGTCTAGTCATGTTAATGCAGTGTTAAAATCTCCAACTGTGATTGTATTCCCATCAATATCCCCCTTTATCTCTGTTAGTAATTCTTGTATGTACTTAGGTGCTCCTATATTGGGTGAATATATATTAATGAGTGTAATATCCTCATCTTGTATCACTCCTTTAATCATTATAAAGTGTCCTTCTTTATCTTTCTTTATGGCCTTTGTTTTAAAGTCTATTTTGTCTGAAATCAGTACTGCAACGCCTGCTTTTTTGGCTTTTCCATTTGCATGGAGTATCCTTTTCCATCCTTTCACTCTCAATCTATATGTGTCCTTCTCCCTAAAGTGGGTCTCTTGTATGCAGCATATTGAAGGTTCTTGCTTTATTATCCAGTCTGCCACTCTATGTCTTTTGACTGGAGCACTTAGTCCATTAACATTTACAGTAATTAATGATAGATGTGTGTTTATTGGCATTTTGAACTTATCTTTGCAGTTGAATTGGTATATCCTCTTTGTTCCTTTCTTCTTCCTTTTGTGGTTTGGTAATTTTCCTTTGTATTATCATGGATTTTATTTAATTTTTGTGACTCCCTTGTAAGTTTTTGGCTTGTGGTTACCCTTTTTTGTAAATCTATTAGCCCATTACTGTAACTGTTTTTATTAAACTGATAGTAACATGATCTCAAACCCATCCTACTGTTAAAAAAATTTAAAAAAGAAAGAAAAAAATATATTCTATATTTCCCTGCCTCCCTCTCCCACTCTCAGTAATTTGTATGTCTTCTTTTATAATTTCTTGTTTACTTTATTTGTAATTCATGAGTTATCACCTTTCCAGTTGTGAGATTCTCATTTCTGTAGCATCCTGCTGCTTTTCTATTTAGAACAGACCTTTCAATATTTCTTTTAGCATGGGTTTAGTGTTGCTAAACTCCTGCAGCTTTTTTTTTTGTCTGTGAAACTCTTTATTTCTCCTTCTATCCTAAAGGATAGCCTTGATGGATAAAGTATCCTAGGCTGCATCTTTTTATCATTCAGGGCTTTGAATATATCTTGCCACTCCCTTCTGGCCTGTAGTGTTTGTGTAGAGAAATCAGCTGAGAGCCTTATGGGGGTTCCCTTGTAACTTACTCTTTGCTTTTCTCTTGCTGCCTTTAGAATCATTTCTTTATCCTTGACTCTGGCCATCTTGATTATGATATGTCTTGTTGTGCGTCTATTTGGGTTCTTCCTGTTTGGGACCCTCTGAGCTTCCTGCACTTGGATATCTGATTCCTTCTTTAAGTTTGGGAAGTTTTCAGTTATGATTTCTTCAAAAACCTTTTCAATCCCCTTTGATCTTTCTTCCCCTTCTGGGACCCCTATTATGCGAAGATGGGGACGCTTTATTTTATCCCATAGGTCCCTTATGCTATTTTCATTATTTTTTATTTGTTTATCTTGTAGTTCTTCTGAATGGGTGCTTTCTATTGTCCTGTCTTCTAGATCACTAATTCGTTCCTCTGCATTATCTAGTCGGCTTTGCACAGCTATTAGATCATTCCTCATCTCTGTCAATGAGTTTACCCATTCTACTTGGCTCTTCTTTATAGCTTCAATTTCATTTTTGACATATTTTATATCTCTAAACACGATCTCTTTTAATCCCTTCTGCAATTTGATCACTCCTTTTTTGAAATCTTGATCTAGTAGGCTATCGATATCTATTTCATTGATCTTTCAGGGGATTTCTCTTGTTCTTTTAATTGGGAAAGGTTTCTCTGCTTCTTCATCTTGCTCATACCTCTCTGGCACTGTGGTTTACGGAGTATCAGTTGTCTATTTTTGTCCTTAAGGAGTTTATCTATCTAATACCTATTTAGAAATAGAACTTAGGAAAAAAAGAAAAAAATAAGAGAGAGAGAAAGAATTTTAAGAGGAGGGAGAAAGAAGGTTTGAAAACAGTGTATAATGAATAATAGAAGAGCGAGTTGAAGCAGAGTATTAATCGGGTTGAGACATCCTTTTAAAACCTTTAAAAAAAAGGGGGGGGGGAGATGAATAGATGTATTTGAAACCTGTGTCTAATCAATAACAGGACATCAAAACCCAAGAGAAATAGAAATGAATTAAGAAGTAAAAATTAAGAGGGTAATAGAAAATAGAACAGGTAAAAACAGATTTAAAAAAAAAAGGGGGGGGGGTTTGTCTGTGTTCTCCTGGAGTCTGTGTGCTTTTAATGTGAAGTCTTTCTGTCTTCGTCCTGTTTTGGAAGCTCAGCTTGCTGTTTTCAGAGGCCCTCCGTTGGCGCCCTCTTCTGTGCTGCTCCCAGTACCTGTCGGCAAGCAGATCGCGCCTCCTCCTAACACTGGGTCGGGTGCAGCTCTCCTCTGCTGTGGGCGGGCAGGTCACTGCCCCTCCCGATGCCGCAGTCAGATATTGCAGACTGGCCAGGTAGGAGGGCGGGTCGTGCCCCCTCCCAGCACCTCAGTCAAGGGCTGTGTTGGGCAGGGGGCCGCCCTCCCTCTCCTGGCGCCTGTAGGGCCGCTGCTCTACGTGGCTGCGCGCTCCTCCCTGGTCGGTGCTCCGCAGGTGGGCTCGGGGAAGACCCAGGGATAGCCTTGTCCCTGCTCCGGGCCAAAGCTCAGCTTCTTGGTTGTCTTTGTGGAGCAAGTTCTCTGAGGGACCAGGATGGAAGGATCCTATCTGCCTCGGGCTGTAGGCAAGTCTCAGTCTGGCCTTTGAGGCTGCTAAGCCCTTAGGTGCGGATGCAGGTTTCGCCCCTGGATGCTAAGCTCCGGTGGATATGGTGGCTGTTCCTGAGCCCCGCCTCTCTTCCACCGAAAACTTTCCGCGGGTTTTCAGAGATGGGGGTATGCACCATTCCCCCCAGAGAACATCAACCTTGCTGTTTTATGGGGGGCCCAGATTGTTCTGCCCTGTACACCCACAGCCACGGCGCGCAGCCCCTTGTAGTCCCCCGGGGCTGCCTCAGTGCAGCCGCCCCGGAACTCTGCCCAGCTTGGGCAGCCTGGCCCTGCCCGCTGCTGCTGGCCCGCGTCTCAGGCTGGGTGTCGGGGGGGACCCTCTGTGCCCCTTTAACTTAGTTCTGTCAGTCAAGGGCTGCTCTGTACAGATCCGAGCCTGGGAGGCTCCCCCTCCGTCCCGCTGGCCTCTCAGTTGGAGAGGGGAGACCCAGCGAGCGAGCGCCAGTCCTCCTTTGCCGCTCCCTCCCCGCGGGACCCGTCCCGCTCTGCTTTGCCTTTTGTTCTTTCTTTTTTCCTTTTCTCCTACCAGATTTTTGGCGTCTTTATCTTTTGAAGAGGGCGATGTTCTGTCGGAGTTCCGCAGGTGCTCTGGTTGGCTGAGTGGGTCTGTGGATGTGGGTCTTGGTGCATTTGTGGAAGAGGGTGAGCTGCGAGCGCCCTTCTACTCCGCCATCTTCTCCGAGTGTGGGTCTTGTTTTTTTTAATGAAGTCAGCCACCCTGTGTCTTTTGATTGGAGCATTTAATCCACTGACACTTAAGTTAATGATTGATAGGTATATACTTATAGCCATTTTAATCCATATTTTCCAGATGTTTTTGTAGTTCTTTTTAAATTTTTTTTTCTTCATTGTGGTTTGATGATTTTTTTTTTGTAGTTTTATGCTTAAGTTCCTTTCTTTCTGGTTTTTGTGTATCAATTGTAGATTTTTGGTTTGTGATTACCAGGTCATTGCTGCATTGTTTTGTGTCATTTAGTTGGCTATTGCTTCTAGATGTTTTTTGTCTCAGGTATTGAATTATCTATTTTGATTGGTTTATAGTTTCTAGTTCCGTGTTAAAATGATCTGCATTTATATTGATACTCTTTCTTAATTCAGTTAGCATTTGTATTACCAAGTTTTTGAACTCAGTGTCTGATAGACTATCTGTTATTTATTTTTTGGGGGGGGTTCTCTTGCCCTTTCAATTGGGAGTAGTTCCTCTGTCTTTTCATTTTACTTAACTGTTTCATCTAAATTCATAGAAACAGAGAAAGTTACCTATTGTGGTCTTGAATGTGGCAGTGCTGCTGTGTAGACTGCATGTCCAGTATCTTTGGTGTGAGGGCTGGATTTGATGTAGACACCAGCCACATCTTTCCTCAGGCTGTGCTTTCCACCATCACCTTGATAGGGGATGTGGTTGGTGTTAGAAGAGCCAAAGCCCATGCAGGATGTCAGGCAGGACTTCCTCTCTGCTCTGTGGCTGTCACTGCCCTGTCATTGGTGAGGTCTTCTCCCCAGCAGCTGGAGTGGAAGCCCTGAGGTATGGGCTTGAGCAGGCTCTGTTCTCTTTAAGTGTGTTATTCCTTCTCCCCGCGCTGGGGGCTTTAGCTCAAAGGAGGGGAATGCTGCAGTAAGTGGGGCTCATGTGTTCACAGGGGTGATGTGCTGCCTGTGTAGGTGTCTGTGGCTCCACTCAGATGGAGCCCAAGGTCATATCTTTTCCCCTGTTGTGGTCATTCCAAATCTCTAGTGCAAGGTTGTGGTGTGGGGTGGGTGGAGCCAGAACATTTGTTTGGATGGGACTGGGGATCAGAGTTTGTGGTTACAGGAACTGAAGTGATTGCACTGCCATCAGAGTTCTGAGATGCTTCTGAGGTCCTGTTTGAGCAAGCGCCATCACTGGCCACTGTTACACCTGGACCACACCTCAGGCCCCTGGCTGCTCCTGTGTCCCTAGATTGACTTCTCCAGGACCTGGTGCCCTGAATCCAATGCCAAGCTGTGGCATGGAGTGGGTGGGATCAGAGTGTTCACTTGTCTGAGACTGGGGATTGCCGTGTGCTGGTCACAGAGGCTTGGGCTCCGTTGCTGCCTGAGGTCTGGGCTGCCTCTGTGGCACTGTTTGAGTAAACGTCAACAATCGCTGTCACAGTCTCTCCCTGAACACACCCCTCCCAGGCCCCTTGGCCATCTCTGTCTCTAAATCAAGTCTTTCCCAGCACCTAGCTGCCCTAGATCCCATGAGGAGCCATGGTATGGCATGAGAGGGGCCATGGTGTTTGCCCAGCTTGGATGGGGAGCCCAGGGAGGTGGCAGCCACTTGTGCAGAACACTCTCAGGCCTGTCTTTTAACAAGCCAGCAGCTGTACATGTCTCACAAGTGGAGTATTTCTCCAGCTTTCCTTTCTGTCCCAGTGGCTCTTCCAGAAGCCGAGGGGGCTTGTCTCCTCCACAAAGGACTCCAGGACTGGGACAGCCTGTCTGTGGCTCAGTCCCCAGGGCAAGAGTTTATCTCATCTTTCTTTTCCTCTTAGATCCCTCCCAAGGGTACAGGTCCTGACCTGATGCTTTTTTTCCCCATCCTACCTAGTCACATGGGAATCTTTCTTGCAGACTTGGTTTCTCGCAGGAGTTCTGCCCGTTTCCAGTTAGTTTCCATGAGAATTGTTCCACATGTAGATGTATTTTTGATGTGTTTCTGGGGGAAGGTGAGCTCCGTATCCTCTTAGTTGCCATCTTGATCTTTCTGCCTGAGAGTTTCTTCATCTTTGACTTTTGGCAATTTAGTTATAATGTGTCTTGCTACAGCTCTACTCAGGTTCAACCTATTTGGACAGGGCTTGTACAGCTCACTGGGGACCAAATTAGGGAAGATTGTGCATTGAAACCCCTGGCCAGATGAGGTTTTGTTCTGCAGACAAGGAGTGCCATGGGCTGTGCTTTCTGTTCACGTGCCACTGTAAGCAGGGCTGTTGGATGGGCTACGCACCTTCCCATGTGCTCTGATTAGGTTACCTGATCCAGTGAGCTGAGAAGGCTGTGTTCAGCAATGGGCAGGCCTATGGATTAGTTTCCATGCCTCCACAAGGTGGGGCTAACAGCTTCAAGGCAGCAAGGCTCTTTGTAGTTTTGACTCAAGAGGATCTGTGCCCCAAGTTTCCTGCCTGAATAGGGCCTCTTGCTGTGCTCTGAAGACTCGATTCTCCCTTGAAGAAGAACATCAGCTCTGCCTGCCATACTCTTTTCTCAGGCATTACTGGGCAACGCAGCCTCTGGGTGTTCTTGCCAACCTTTTTGGTCAGATGGGACTAGGAGCTATGTGCAGCAATAGGCAGGGCTTTGACTCAGCTGCTCTGCATGAGTAGGGGCAGACTAGGCTCCAGGGTTGGCAAAGCCTGAATCAAAGCCTCTTTGTTTGAGGACCTGAATCAGCCAGGCCTGTTTCCCACTGAATTCCCTTGTCAGACTGACTACCATCTTAGTTCTCCAGTTGAGCACAGCAGCTGGCTGGGACTAGGACTTGAGCATTGCAGGTAGGAACTGAGTTTGCCAAGATCTGAGTGCTGGTTGTTGCAAGCTCTGCCTCCTTCTCCATCATAATGAGATTCCCAGTGGTCAGGCCCCTAAGATTTCCCTATAATACCTGTGGAGTGAGACCATAGTGAGGGCTTCCAAGAAATGACCCACAACACTGGGGAAACCAGATGTCCATCCTGAGCTTTCTTTTCACAGTGGCTTGGGGGGAGATCTCTTGGTATGGTGTGCATTGGCCTGGGGAAGGGGCTGCTCTTCTTCCCTCTAATGTAGTTCGTTTTGGTCTCTGTGGTGTAGGGGTTGTTTCAGCCTCACTTCTGTATTGTTGAATTCTCTTAGTAGTGTTTGGTCCATGAATAGTTGTTAGGTGTTCTTCTTCAAGGGTGAGTGGAGTCAGGAACAACATATGTCACTATCTTGGTGATGTCACTCTCCAAGATCTATCTTATTTATTAGTACATGCCTTTATTGCTGTAAACTTTCCCCTTAGAACTGTTTTTGAAACATTCCATAGATTTGAAATGTTGCATCTCCATTTTCATTCATTTTGAGGTATTTTTTTGATTTCCCTTTTGATTTCTTCTTTGACCCATTTGTTGTTCAGGACTAGATTTTCTACCTGTCCTCTTGTTGATTTCTAATTTCATAGTATTGTGTTCAGAGAAAGTACTTAGTATAATTTCAGTGTTCTTAAACTTACTGAAACTTGTTTTATGTCCTTTCATGTGATCTATTCTGGTGAATATTCAGTGTGCACTTGAGAAGAATGTGTATTTTGCAGCTGTTGGATGGGATGTTCTGTACAGGTCTGTTAGGTTTATTTGGTGTAATACATGGCTTAAATCCATTGTTTCTATGTTGATTTTTTGTCAGGATGATCTATCCATTGCTGAAAGTGGGGTATTGAATTCCCCTACTAGTACTGTATTGTTATCTATTTCTTTCTTCAGGTCTGTTAGCATTTACTTAATATATTTATGTGCTCCCATTTTGGTTGTGTATATATTTATCATTGTTGTATTATCTTGATGAATTGATCCCTTTATCATTATACAGTGACCTTCATGGTCTCTTTATTTTTGGATAAAAGTCTATTTTGTCTGATATAAGTATAGTGTCCCCATTTTCTTTTGGTTTCCACTTGTATGGAATATCTTTGTTCATCCCTTCACTTTGAGCCTGAGTGTTGTCTTAAAAGCTGAAGTGAGTCTCTTGTAGGCAGTATATAGTTGGGTCTTGTTTTCTTCTAAGTCCATTTAGCTATCTGTGCCTTTTGATTGGTGAATTCAACTCCATTTACATTTAGAGTAATTACTGAGATGTAAGGATTTACTAATGCTATCTTATTGATTGCATTCTGATTGTTTTGTATTTCTGTTATTTTTTTCCCCTCTGTTTCTGCCTACCTTTGTAAATTGGTGACTTTCCATGATGGTATGCACCTTCCCCCTGCCCTGCAACCTCCTTTTCCTTTTGTGAATCTACTCTAGATTTTTGCTTTTGTGGTTATTATGAGGCTTATATAAAACATTTCATAGATAAAACAGTTCATTTTCTGTTGATAGCAGTTTATCTTTGACTTCCCCTTTTATATTTTTGATGTCATGGTTACCTCTTTTTATGTGTGTTCATTAACCAGTTATGATAGGTATATTTATTTTTAATACTCTTTTCTAAGAGGTTAACATTTTCAATTAAATGGTTAACAATCCTATTATAAAATTAAGAGTTTTCTAAATCTGATTATATGTTTTCACCTTTGTCAATGTGTTGTATACTTTCCTTTTTTAATTTCAGTGATGGCTGTCTTTTCATTTCAGCCTCAAGAACTCCCTCAGCATTTCTTGCAAGGCAGTTCTAGTGGTGAACTCCCTCAGCTTTTGTTTGAGTGGGAGTCTATTTCTCCTTCATATCTGAGGGGTAACTTTGCCAAATAGAATATTCTTGGTTGGCAATTTTTTTCTTTCAATATTCTTTGTATATGTTATTTTATTCTCTCAGGAGACTTCTGCTGTAAGATTTCTGCTGAGAAATTCATTGATAGCCTAATGGAGTTTCTTTGTGGGTTTTGCTGTTTTTTTTTTCCCTGGCTGCCGTTAGGATTCTTTCTTTATCTTTGATTTTTGACAGTTTCATTAAAATGTGTCTTGGAGAAGGTCTTTGGCATTGGAATTACTGGGTGGTCTGTTAGCTGCCTGAACTTGTGTGTCCAAATCTTCCCTCAGGTTTGCGAAGTTCTCAGCTATTACTTCTTTACATAAGCTTTTATACCCTTCTTGCTCTTTTCTTCTTCTGGAACCCCAGTTATTCTGATTTTTTTTTTCTGTGATGGATTCCCATAGATTATGTAAGCTTTTTTCAGTGTTTTATATTCTTTTTTCCTTGTTTGTTCTATTATTTCAACATTCTTATCCTCTAAGTCACTTACTCTGTTTTCCATCTGCTCTACTCTACTACAGATGCTCTCTATTTGCACTTGTATCTCATTTATTGAATTCTTCAACTCCAGGATTTGTGTTTTGTTCTTTTTAGATTTCTTATCTCCTTGGTGAAGAATTCACTTTGATCTTTTTTGGGTAGGGGAGGGGGATTTCATTGAGTTGTTGTCCTGAGGTTTCTTGTAACTCACTGAGTTTCTTAAAACAGCTATTTGGAATTCCTTAACAGCTAGATGATATTTTGCACCTTTGAACTTGGTTGTTGGAGAATTATTGATATCTTTGAGGATGAAACATTTCCTTGATATTTTATGTTACTTGTAGTTTTACATTGCTATTTTCATATTCGTAGTAACAGTCACCTCCCTAAGTTTTTATTGATTTCTTTCAGATGGGGTGCTGTTCATTGGTTTTGCTATACCTGGGGTTTCCTCAGCTTTTGAATGAGCTACTCTTCTTGCTCACTCATGTAGCAGAATTCTTAAGCTTTTACGTCTTTCCTTGTTAGAATTCATCAGGCTGGCTGCTGGAAACCTCTATTTAGTTTTCCAGGAGGTGGCACTATAGCTCCAGCTTGTGTTTTCTCCCTAGCGCACAGACCCTGATCCATTTTTCTGAGAGCACTCAGATTATTGGAGTGCTCTCACTGCCACACTCAGGAACATGCCTAAGGATCTGACCACAGAGTGGGTGAAGGTATAGGGTTAGCACTTAGAGTTTTGTGGGGGCTCATGGACCAAGTGGAGATATCTTCAGGAGGGGATGTTCCCAGAGTTTATAGGTGGACTTCATGCTGAGTTCTGAAGCAGCAGCAGGAACTGTGTCTCCTTGACGTTCTTCTGTTTCTTACTCTTTGTGCTCGCTCACTTTGGTCGTTGAGGTCCCGCCTCAGTAATCTGGGTACTACTAGAGAGAAATGGGTTTCCCCACCCATGACCCACACAACTGGGGTAGCTGGGCATTCACTGAGCAGTTTCCACCTCCTTCATGGGAGAGGTCACTACTACTGCCAGTTATCCTTGTATAATGTTGCCCTTGCAGAGAGGAATCTGACAGAGGTCCCCCTCTCTACTGTGTCCAAATTTATAGCCTTCCCACTCCAACAGTGTGCTGGACTCTCTCCTTGGGCAGGCTGGATTTCTACAAATTCTTTTGCCTGTGGGAATCCCAGGTCGGTGTACTATGGGTATTTTCCCCCCACCACAGTGAGAGAGGATGGGGCAGGTTCGCTGATGCCACAGCCTTTATTGAGATCATTCTGCCTATTTTTGGATGCACCAGTGGGTGAGAGTCCTCCTAGGTCCTTGACATATGGTAGGTACTGTGTCCCACACCTGCCACTGAGACACGTTTGTTCAAGGATGGATAACTAATTAGTTACTTAAGAACGGAGGAATATCTTATGCTGCCATGATGGTGATGTTACCCCCAGAAACTTTTATATTTGATGTAGTCCCATTTGTTTTTATTGACTTTGCTTTTGATGTGCAACCCAAAAAAAATCTTTGCCAAGATTGATGTCAAGAAGCTTACCACCTATGTTTTCTTCTAGGGGTTTTAGGTCTTATGTTTAAATCTTTAATTCATTTTGAGTTGATGTTTGTGTATGGTGTAAGAGAGTGGTCCAGTTTCATTCTTTTGCATATGGATGTACAGTTTTCCCAAAACCATTTATTGAAGAGACTATCTTTTCCCCATTGTATATATTCTTAGTTCCTTTGTCATATGTTAATTCATCATATATATGTAGATTTATGCCTGGGCTCTCTATTTTGTTCCATTGATCTATGTGTCTATGCAAATACTGTACTTTTTTTTAAATGGGAAAAATACTGTATCTTTATTCTTATTAATCTGTATTTGAAATTTGGCATCTCTTTCTATTATGCATGTGAGCATCATGCCACAGTAGTGTTGGTAATACCTGTTACTTTAACAAACATCACAGATTTTCATATCTTGTTATAGACTTGCAGATATATTAAAAAATATTTTACTTCACAATAAAATGTTTGAAAAAATTCATTTACACTCATCCTTGCTTTAAAATTACAGTAATTTTTTGACCCATCAGTAGATCTTACTTAATACATGGATGATGAAGCACATATATTAATATCCCATATTTGGGTTTTTATGATGAATGATAACTGAATGTCAGTATCATTGGTTTTCTTTGTAATCCTATATGTTATATTTTATACATCTATACATCATTTTGAGAAAGACTTCCAGACTGCCAGCGCATGCCATGGCAAAGCAAGGTTAAGAACTGCTTTTGTTTCAGAGGACTTATGAACCCTTTGGTAATCCATTCCCTGTCTACCTCTCTCTTTTTAAAAAAAAAAAAACAAAAAACAGCTTTATTGTGGTATAATTTCTGTACCATAAACTATACGTATTTCAGATGTACAATTTGATGAATTTTGATAGCTTTATACACCTGTGAAACCACCAACATAATCAAGATACCAACATTTACATCACTCCCCAAGAGGTGCAAATTTTGAACCCCCGATTTATCCCTTTCCAATCCCTTTACCCCCTGGTAAAATTAAGTTTGCTCTCAATGTGAGTCTGTTTCTGTTTTGTAAATAATTTCATTTGTGTCTTTTTCAGATTTCACGTATAAGTGATACGATATTTTTCTTTCTCTTTCTGGCTTTACTTAGAATGACGATCTCCAGGTCCATCCACGTTGCTGTTAAATGGCATTATTTTATTCATTTTTATGGCTGTGTAGTATTCCATTGTGTGTGTATGTGTGTGTATGTATGTGTATATATATGTATATGTGTGTGTGTATCTCTCTCTATCTGTATCACAACTTCTTTATCCAGTCATCTGTCAATGGATGCTTAGGTTGTTTCCATGTCTTGGCTATTGTAAATAGCACTGCTGTGAACATTGAAGTGCATATGTCACTTCAAATTATATTTTTCTCTCGATATATGTCCAGGAGTGGGATTGCTGGATCTATTTTTAGTTTTTTGAAGAACCTCCATGCTGTCCTCCATAGTAGCTGCACCAATTTACATTCCCATCAACAGTATAGGAGGGTTCATCTTTCTCCACACCGTCTCCAGCATTTATTGTTTGTGGACTTTTGAATGATGGCCATTCTGACTGGTCGGAGGTGATATCTTATTGTAGTTTTGATTTGCATTTCTCTAACAATTAGCAATGTTGAGCATCTTTTCATGTGCTTGTTGGCCATCTGGATGTCTTCTTTGGAGAGATGTTTATTTAGGTCTTCTGCCTATTTTTTGTTTGGGTTGCTTTTTTTTTTCAAATATTAAATTGTATGAGCTGTTTGTATATTTTAGACATTAGTCCTTTGTTGGCCACATCATTTGCAACTATTCTCCAATTTCATAGGTTGTCTTTTCGTTTTATTGGTGATATCCTTAGCTGTGTAAAAGCTTTTAAGTTTAATTAGGTCCCATTTATTTTTGCTTTTATTTCCATTACTTTATGAGCTTGTTAAAAAAAAATAGTGTTGTGATTTATGTCAGTGTTCTGCCTATGTTTTCCTCTAGGAGTTTTATAGTATCTCATCTTACATTTAGGTCTTTAATCTATTTTGAGTTTATTTTTGTATATGGTGTTAGAGAATGTTCTAATCTCATTCTTGTACAGGTAACTGTCCAGTTTTCCCAGCACCACTTATTGCAAGAATAGACTGTCTTTTCTCCATTGTATATTCTTGCCTCCTTTGTCACAGATTAATTGTCCCTAAGTGCGAGGGTTTATTTCTGAACTTCATATCTCGTTCCACTGATCTTTGTGTCTGTTTAGTGTTAGTACCATTCTGTTTTCATTACTGTAGCTTTGCAGTCTAGTCTGAAGTCAGGGAGCATGATTCCCCCAGCTCCATTCTCCTTTAAGATTGTTTTGGCTATTCAGGGTCTTTTCTATTTCCATACAAGTTTAAATATTTTTCATTCCAGCTCTGTGAAAAATGTCATTGGTAATGTGATAGGGATTGCATTGAATCTATATATTGCCTTCGGTAGTTTGGCCATTTTAACATTATTGATTCTTCCAACCCAAGAACATGGTATATATCTTTCCATCTGTTTACGTCTTCAGTTTCTTTCATCAGTGTCTTATAGTCTTGGGAGTACAGGTGCTTTGCCTCCTTGCGTAGGTTTATTCCTAGGTATTTTATTCTTTTGTTGCTAAGGTAAATGGGATTGTTCCCTTAATTTCTTTTTCTGCTATTTTGTTGTTAGTGTATAGAAATGTAACTGATTTCTGTATATAAATTTTGTGTCCTGCAACTTTACCAAATTCATTGGTGAGCTCTAGTAGTTTTCTGGTAGCTTCTTTAGGGTTTTCTATGTATAGTATCATGTCATCCACAGTGACAGTTTTACTTCCTTTTTTCCAGTGTGGATTCCCTTTCTACTGCTGTGGGTATGACTTTCAAAACTATGTTGAATAAAAGTGGTGAGAGTGGGCATCCTTGTCTGGTTCCTGATCTTAGAGGAAATGCTTTCAGCTTTTCACTATTGAGTATGATGTTAGCTGTGGTTTTTGTCATATATGGCCTTTATTATGTTGAGGTATGTTCCATCTATGCCCACTTTCTGGAGAGTTTTTATCATAAATGGATGTTGAATTTTATCAAAAGCTTTTTCTGCAGCTATTGAGATGATCATATTTTTTTTTTTATTCTTCAATTTGTTAATGTGGTGTATCATATTTATTGATCTGTGGATATTGAAAAATCCTTGCATTCTTGGGATAAATCCCACTTGATCATGGTATTGATTCTTTTAATGCATTGTTGGAGTCAATTTGCTAGTATTTTGCTGAGGATTTTTGCATCTATATTCATAAGTGATATTGGCCTGTAATTTTCTTTTTTTGTGATACCTTTGTCTGGTTTTGGTATCAGGGTGATGGTGGCCTCATAGAATGAGTTTGGAAGTGTTCTTTCCTCTGCAACTTTTTGGAATAGTTTCAGGAGGATAGGTATTAACTTTTCTCTAAGTGGTAGAATTTTCCTGTGAAGCCATCTGGTTGTGGATTTTTTTTTTTTTAAAAATTACTGATTCAATTTGAGTACTGGTAATTGGTCTATTCATATTTTCTTTCTTCCTGATTGATTGTGGCAAATTGTACCTTTCTATGAAATTGTCCATTTCTTCTACATTGTCCTTTTTGTTGGTGTATGGTTGCTCTTAGTAGCTTCTTATGATTTCTTGTATTTCTGTGATGGTTGCAATTTCTCCTTTTTCATTTCTGATTGTATTAATTTGGGCCCTCTTTTTGCTTAATGAGTCTGACTACAGGTTTATCAATTTTGTTTATCTTTTCAAAGAACTAGCTTTTAGTTTCATTGATCTTTTCTGTTGTTTTTTAAATCTCTATTTCATTTATTTTTAACCTAATCTTAGTTATTTCTTTCCTTTTACTAACTTTGGGTTTTGTTTTTTCTTTAGGTGTAAGGTTGGTTTGTTTATTTGAGCTTTTCCTTGTTTCCTGAGGTAAGCTTGTATCACTATAAACTTACCTCTTAGAACTGGTTTGCTGTGTCTGAGAGGTTTGGATCATTGTGTTTTTGTTTTCATTAGCCTTGAAGTATTTTTTGATTTCCTCTTTTATTTCTTCTGTGATCCATTGGTTGTTTAGTGGCATATTGTTTACCATCCACATGTTTGCAGTTTTTTCTTGTAGTTGATTTCTGACCTCATAATGTGGTCAGAAAAGATGCTTGGTATGATTTCAACTTTCTTAAATCTACCAAGGCTTGCTTTGTGGGTCAGCATGTGATCAATTCTGGAGAATGTTCCATGTGCACTTGAGAAGATTGTGTATTCTGCTGCTTTTGGATGGAATGCTCTATAAATATCAATTAAGTCCTTCTAGTCTAATGTGTCATTTAGGGCCTGTATTTCCTTATTGATTTTCTGTCTGGATGATCTATCTATTGATGTAAGTGGGGTGTTAAGTTCCCCCACTATTATTGTGTTATTGTCAATTTCTTCTTTTATGTCTGTTAACAGTTGCCTTATATATTGAGGTGCTCCTATATTGGGTGCATATATATTTACAACTGTTTTATCTTCTTGGATTGAACCCTTGAGTATTGTGTAGTGTCCTTTGTCTCTTGTAAACGTCTTTATTTTAAAATGTATCTAATCTAAGTATAGCTACTCCAGCCTTCTTTTGTTTTTTGTTTGCATGGAATATCTTTTTCTATCCTCTCACTTTTAGCCTGTATTTGTCTCTAGCTCTGAAGTGGGTCTCTTATAGACGGCATATATATGGGTCTTATTTTTGTATCCATTTAGCCAGTCTATATATTTTGGTTGGAGTGTTTAATCCATTTACATTTAATGTAATTATAGATACATATGTTCTTATTGTCATTTTGTTAATTGTTTTGGTTTTTTTTAATAGGACTTTTTGTTGTTGTTGTAGTTCTCTTGTGGTTTGATGATGATAAAGTTACTTTGCTTTGTGGTTACTGTAAGGTTTTGGTATAGACGTCTATACACACACACATACACACACACACACACACATGATTGTTTTAAGTTGCTGATCTGTTAATTTTAAATGCATTTTAGATAACTTGCATTTGTACCCTCCTCCATTCATGATTACTTTTCCTGTTACTAGTTGTGGCCTTTTCTTTTCATGTAGAGAAGTTCCATTTATCGTAAAGCTGGTTTGGTGGTGCTAAATTCTTTGGCTTTTGTATATCTGTGAAGCTTTTGATTTCTCCATCAAATGTGAACAAGAGCCTTCCTGAATAGAGTATTCTTGGTCGTAAGTTTTTCCCTTTCATCACTTTAAATATATTGTATGATTCCCTTCTGTCCTGTAGAGTTTCTGCTGAAAAATCAGCTTATAACCTTATGGGAGTTCCCTTGTATGTTATTTGTTGCTTTTCTCCTGCTGATTTTAATATTGTCTCCTTATCTTTAATTTTTGTCAATTTGATGACTGTGTGCCTCTGTGTGTTCCTCTTTGGGTTAGTCCTGTGTGGAACTCTGCTTCCTGGACTTGGGTGACTATTTCTTTTCCCAAGTTAGGGAAGTTTTTAGCTATTATCTCTTTAAATAGTTTCTCAAGTCTTTTATCTTTCTCTTCTTTTTCTGGGACCCTTATAATGCAAATATTAGTGTGCTTCATGTTGTCCTAGAGGTCTCTTAAACTATCCTCATTTCTTTTCATTCTTTTCTCATTTTTCTGTTCTGTGGTAGTGATTTCCACTGATCTGTTTTTCTGTTCCATGGTAGTGATTTCCACTGATCTGACCATTCTTCTGCTTCATTTAGTCTATTCTTGGCTTCTTCTAGTGCATTATTCATTTCATTAATTGTATTCCTCAACTATGTTTGAGTATTCTTTATATTTTCTAACTCTTTGCTAAAAACTTCACTCTGTGCATATATTGTCCTCCCAAGTTCTCTGAACATCTTCATAATCATTACTTTAAACTCTTTCTTGCATAGATTGGCTATCTTCTTATCACTTATTTCTTCCTCTGGATTCTATTTTGTGTCTTTGGCTGGAACATATTCCTCTGCTACCTCATATTGTCTATATTTCTGTTTGTATTTTTAGGTAGGTTAATTATGTTTCTCAACCTTGGAGAAGTGGCCCTCTGTAGGAGATGTTGTATATGTCCCAGTAGTGCACTTCTCTCTTGTCACCCAAAGGCCAGGGTCCACCTGGTCCCAGGGTAGAATCTGGATTGCATTTGTGGACTCCTTACACAAGCTTTGGGATTCTTTACTCAAGCTTTTCTTAATTCTGGTGTCTGCCCCCTGGTGGGTGAGGCTGGAAGAGTGGCTTGTGCAGGTTTTCTAGCAGGAGGAGTTGGTGTCTGACCACTGCTGAATGGAGCTTAGTCCTGGCCCTTTGGTGGGTAGAGCTGTATCTAGGGATGTGTCTAGAGGTAGCTGTGGGCTCAGGAAGTCTGCTGATGGGTGGGGCTGTGTTCCCACACAGTATGTTATTTGGCCTGAGGCTTCCCAGCACTTAAACCTGCAGGCTATTGGGTCAGGTCTTGGAGCTAATGACCCAAGCAAGACGGCAGCCTCCCGGAAAGCTCATGTAGATGAACATTCCCCAAATGTCCACCACCAGCTTTTATGTCCCCAGGGTGAGCCACAGCCATCCCCTGCCTCCCAGGAGACCTTCAAAAACCAGCAGGCAGATCTGGCCCACGTTCCTATGAAATCACTGCCTCTGCCCTTGGACCCAGCACATGTGAGATTCTGTGTACACCTGCCAAGAGAGTGAGGTCTCTGTTTCTCCAAGACCCAAGGGGCTCCAGGAGTTAAGCCCCTCTGGCCTTTAAAACCAGATGTTTTCTGGGGTATCCTCCTCCCAATGCTGGAACCCTGGGCTGGGGAGCCTGACTTGGGGCTTAGAACTCTCACTCCTGTGGGAGGACCTCTGCAACTTAATTTTTTAAAATTAATTAATTAATTTTTAATAGACTTCATTCTTTTAGAGAAGTTTCAGGTTCACAACCAAATTGAGCAGAAAATACAGAGTTTGCACATAGCCCTCCCCACCCACACATATATATTCCCTTACCCTCAACATCCCTCATCAGTGTGGCATGTTTGGTACAATCGATGAACCAACATGGGCACATTGTTATCAACCAAAGTCCATAGTTTACATTAGGGTTCACTCTTGATGTTGTACATTCTATGGGTTTTGACAAATGCATAATGACGTGTAGCCACCACTATAGTATCATACAGAATAATTTCATTGCTCTAAAAGTCCCTTGTGCTCCATCTATTCATTGCTCCTTCCCTCTCTCTCCTCAAACCCCTGGAAACATGATCTTTTTATTGTTTCTGTAGCTTTGACTTTTCTAGAATGTCATTTGGTTGGAATTGTACAGTTTGTAGCCTTTTCAGACTGGCTTCTTTCATTTAGTAATACGTCTTCTAAGTTTCTTCTGTATGACTTAATTATTCTTCTGCTTGTGGGTTGCCCACTTGAGGGTATGGAGTCTGATCATATTCTGAGCACACCCCTCCTACCGTCCTGCTGTGGTCCCCTCTTTATGTTTCCAGTTGGAGAAGATCTTTTTTGCTAGGTTCCAGTCTTTTTTTCCTGATGGTTGTTTAGCAGTGAGTTGTGGTTCTGTTGTAGTCATGAGGAAAGGTGAGCTCATGGTCCTCCTACTCCACCATCTTGACTGGAAATATACTGTTTTGATTACCATAGCTTTGTAATAAAGTTTGAAATCAGGAAGTGTGATGACTCCAGCTTTGTTCTTCTTTCTCAAGGTTGCTTTGGCTATTTGGGGTCCTTTGTGGTTCCATACAAATTTTAGGATTGTTTATTTTATTTCTATAAAAAAATGCCATTCAAATTTTGATAGGGATTGCATTGTCTCTGTAGATTGCACTGGATAGTATGGACATTTTTAACAATATTCTTTGAATACGTGAGTATATCTTTCCATTTGTATATTCTTCAGTTTTTAAAATCAATGTCTTATAGTTTTCAGTGTACAAATCTTTAATCTTCTTTGCTAAATTTATTCCTAGGTATTTAATTCTTTTTGATGCAATTGTAGATGGCATTGCTTTATTTGTTTTTCTTATAGTTCCTTGTTAGTGTGTAGAAATGCAACTGATATTAATATATCGTTTTTGTACCTTGCTACCTTCCTGCATTCATAACATTGTTTTGTTGTTGTTGTTGGAGTTGTTAGGGTTTTCTACATATGATATTATATCATCTGCTAACAGTGACAGTTTTACTTCTTCATTTCCAGTTTAGATGCCTTTTATTTCTTTTTCTTGCCTAATTGCTCTGGCTAGGACTCATAATACTATGTTGAATAAAAGAAGTGAGAATGGGCCTTCTTGTTCCTCATCTTAGAGAAAAAGCTTTCAGCTTTTTACTATTGAATATGTCAACTTTGGGCTTGTCATATGTGATCTTTATTGTGTTGAGATAACCTGTTGGAGGAGGCTGTCATGAAGACATGACTACTGGTTGACCTGTGAGCTGGACCCGGGCAGTTGGAGGCTCCTTATCTCCTCCCCCATTCTTGGAATGTACATTCTTCCCATTGTTTCTGCTCTAGGAGCCATTTCAAGGATGTAGCCTTAAGAGAGTAATGGGTTGTTGAGATCATCTGGATTGTATACAAGACTGAACCTCTTTAAATCTTGTATATAAATTTTTAAGATTCTGGCATGCAGGTACAGAGATCTACTCATCTTGTGGATGCCCAAGACAAGCCTAGTATGTAAGTTCCCTTGCTTATTAAAACTGCCACCTACCAATCTGGAGTGGTTGGTCTCTTTGGTTTCTCCTTAACCTTTGTGTATGGGGGCCAGTTTTGAATTTTACCTGGGGAACTCCTGAGGTTACAAACCAACAGTAACTTCCCTCTTTATTCACTTTGTTGAGAGCTCTTATCATAAATGGATGGTGAATTTTTTCAAATCCTTTTTCTGCATCTGTTGAGATGATCATATGGTTTTTATCCTTTAGTTTGTTAATGTGTATTACACTGATTTGTGGATATTGAACCATTCTTGTATCATGGGGATAAATCCCACCTGATCATGGTGTATGATCCTTTTAATATATTATTGAATTAGGTTTGCTAATATTTTGTTGACATTTTTTGCTCTATGTTCATCAGGGATATTGGCCTGTAATATTCTTGTAGAGTTCTTGTCTGGTTTTGGTATCAGGGTAAAGCTGGCATCATCAAATAAATTTGAAAGTGTTGCCTCCTCTTTTATATATTTGGTAGCATTTCAGAAGGATTCATATCAATTCTTCTTTAAGTGTTTGGTCAGATTCACCAGTGAAACCACCTGGTCCTAGATTTTGGGTGGTTTTTTGGATAGTGATTGAATCTCCTTCTAGTAATTGGTCTATTGCGAATTTCTGTTTCTTCAAGATTCAGTCTTGGTAGGTTATAGGTTTCTAGGAATTTATTAATTTCTTCTAGGTTGTCTAATTTGTTGGCATACAGTTGTCATACTAGTCTCTTATGATCCTTCACATTTCTGTGGTATCAGTTGTAACATCTCTTTAATTTCTAATTTTATTTTATTTTTGACTTTCTCTTGGAAAGCTGAGCTAAAGCCTTTTTTATTTGTATTTTCAAAGAACCAGCTGTTGGTTTCATTGATCTTTTCTGTTGCCTTTCTGGTCTCTATTTCATTCATTTTTGTTCTGATCTTTATTATTGCCTTCCTACTACTAACTTTGGCCTTAGTTTTCAATTTTCTAGTTTTTTAAGGTGTAAAGTTAGGTTGCTTGATCCTTCTTGTTTCTTTTTTTTCATTGAAGTATAGTTGGTTTACAAGTTGTGTTAGTTTCTGGTGTACAGCAAAGTGATTCAGTTAAATATATATGTATGTATATATTTTCATATTCTTTTCCATTATAAGTTATTATAAGTTATTGAATATAGTTCCCTGTGTTATACAGTAGGACCTTATTGTTTATTTTATATATAGTAGTTTGTATCTGCTAATCTCAAACTCCTAATTTATTTCTTAATGTAGGCATTTATCACTAAGAGTTTCTTTCTTAGAACTGCTTTTGCTGCAGGCCTTAAGATTTGGTATGTTGTATTTTCATTTGCCTCAAGATTTGATTTCTTATTAATTCTTCTTTGACTCATTGGTTGTTTAGGAGCATGTTGTTCAGTCTCCATGTATTTGAGAATTTTTCCAGTTTTCTTCTTGTAATGGACTTCTACTTTCATACCTTTATGGTCAGAAAAAATGCATGACATTTTTTCATTCTTCTTAAAATTATTGACTTGTTCTATGATGTAACATACGATCTATCCTGGAGAATATTCCATGCACATTTGAGGAAAATGTATATTTTGCTGCTTTTGCATAGAATGATCTGAAAATATCAAGTCCATCTGGTCTTATGTGTAGTTTTAGTCCATGTTTCCTTACTGATCTTCTGTCTGAATGCTCTATCCATCGATGAAAGTGAGGTGTTGAATTCCTCTACTATTATTGTATTGCTGGCTATTTCCCCCTTTAGGTCTAATGATATTTTCTTTATATATTTAGGTGGTCCTATTTTGGATGCATAAATAGTTACAAGTGTTATATTCTCTTGTTGGATTGACCCCTTTATCATCACATGATGACCTTGTCTCTATTACAATCTTTATCTTAAAGTCCGTGGTTTTCCTGATATAAGTATAACTACCCCAGGTTTCTTTCCATTTCCATTTGTATGGAATATATTTTTTGATCCTTTCACTTTCAGTCTGTGTGTCCTTAGAGCTGAAGTGAGTCTCTTACAGGCAGTGTAGAGTTGGTTGTTTTTTTTTTTTTAAATCCATTCAGCCATTCTTTCTCTTTTGTTTGAGAAATATGGCCATTTACACTTAAAGTAATTATTGATAGATATGGACTTACTGCTATTGAAGAAATTGTTTTCTGGCTATTTTGTATTTCCTTTGTTTCTTTCTTCTGCTCTCGTCCTTTGTGATTTAATGATTTTCTGTAGTGGTATGCTTAGATTCCTTTTTCTTTATCATTTGTGTATCTACTGTAGGTTTTTGCTTTGTGGTTACCATGAGGCTTATGTAGAACATCTTAGAGTTTTAATAGTCTATTTTAAGCTGTATATTTTTAAATTAACTAGCTAAATTAAAAAAGATCACACACAGTAAAATTGAATTTTTTTCTTTTGGTGAAAAATTTTATGAATTTTAACATGTGTGTAGTTTAGTGTAACCACCACCACAATCAAGATGGGAACAGTTCTATTCCCTCCCCACAAATTTCCTCATGCTGCCCACTTCTTAGTTGGCAATCACTGACCTGTCATTTTGCCTTTTCCAGAATGTCATATAAATGGATTCATACAGTAAGTGACCTTTAGAATCTAACTTCTTTCCCTCAGTATAATGCCTTTTAGATTCAGCCATATTTTTGAGTGTGTCAGTAGTTCCTTCTATTGCTGTGTATCATTTCAAGGTATAAATGAGCCACAATTAGTTTATCTAGTCACTCACTGTGGGACATTTGGGTTGTTTTCAATTTTGGGTGATTGTTAATAAAGCTGTTATAAACATCTATGTACAAGTGTTTATGCAAATGTAAGTTTTAAATTTTCTAAGGTAAATACCAGCAGTTGAATTTCTGGGTCATATGATAAGGATATTTTTAACTTTTAAGAAATTGACAAATTTTTTCATTGAGGCTGTACCATTTTGCATTCCCAATAGCAAAGTATGAGAGTTAGAATTGCTTTGCATTCTTACTAGCACTTGGTATTGTCAGTTATAAAAATTTAGCCATTTTAATATCTGTAGTGCAGTATGTCATTACACTTTTGATTTGCATTTCCTTAATGACTAATGATGTTGAACATTTTTCTTGTTCTTATTTGCTAGCCATATATTTTCTTTGAAGTGTCTGTTTAAATCTTTTGCCCATTTCCCTTTTCAGTTTAAAAACATTTTTAAGAATATTAAACTTACAGTAAATTGGCAAAGATAGAACAGTTTTTGTATACTATTTACTCAGCTTATCTTAAAGTTAAAATCTTAAGTAAATATGGCTACTTTGTCCAAACCAAGAGACTAACCTTTATATAACACTATTAACTAAATTCCAGACTTCATTCAGACTTCATGAATTTTTTTTTTTTTTCTGTTAATGTACTTCCCCACTCCTATCCCTTTTACTCTTGCTCCAGGATCAAATCCAGGATACCTTGAGTTAATTTTCTGTCCTCCTTTTATAAATCTTTTGGGTATCTTCACCTCTTGAGGAAGTTGTGTCTAGAGCCATCTGACCTACTCTAATCTGGAGTGATTGACTTCTAGATCTCTTCCAGTGCCATGCTGGGATTTCCCTTTACTTTCATTGTGGGGATTCCTTTCATCTCCCTCTTGGGTTGGATCTCTTGTTTTCTGGATCCTATGGCTTTCTCTTTCATGGCTTTTATTTTTCTTGGTTTACTATCTCATTTTGGTAAAACATCTTTTTGGAATTTCTAGATAAAGGGAAGATGTAAAATGATTTTTGCACAGATAATTTTATTCTACCCTCTCTTTTATAGTTTCCCAGGGTGTGATGATTTTATGTATCAACTTGGCTAGGTAGAGCATTGATCAAACATTAATGTAGGTATTGCTGTGAAAATATTTTGTAGATGTAGTTAAGATCTTTAATCAGTTGACTTCAAAGGATATATACACTTGATAATATGGGTGGACTTCATCCAATCAAATAAAGGCCTTATAGCAAAAACTGAAGTTTCCTGGAAAAGAAGAAATTCTGCCTCAGGATTGCACTATCAATCCATGTCTGAGTTTCCAGTCTGCCAACCTGCCCTATGAGTTTTAGAATTGCCTTTCCCCACAGTTGTGAGCCAGTTTCTTAAAATAAATCTGTCATCTATGCCTATGTCTCTCCTATTTCTCTAGAGAACCTTGACTAATACACAGGGTATAGAATTATAGGTTAGAAATCAATTTCTCTAGAATTTTGAAGGCAGAGTTCTAGAGTTCTAGCTTCCAGTGTGCTGTTGAGAGATTTGATTCAATTCTGAGCCTTGAGCCTTTATATAAAATTAGTTCTCTGAAAGCTTGTAGAATCTTGTCATCATTCTTGGTGGTCTGAAATTGCCTGGTCAGGTTCATTTTCATCCATTTTGCTGGGTACTCAGAGTCCCTTTCAATCTGGAAACTCATGTCTTTAAGTTCTGGGAAATTTTCTTGACTTTTTTGTTTGAGGGTTTCCTTACATCCATTGTCTCTATTTTCTCTTTCTGGAAGTCCTATTATTTGGATTTTGGATCTAGTGGAATGGTCTTCAAGTTTGCTTATTCTTTTTCTCCTACTTTTAATCTCTTTGGGATATCTCCTCAGCCTTATCTCCTAATCACTCTTAGTTCTGAGTTTCCACCATCATGCTTTTAATTTCCAAGAGCTCTTTAAGGTTTTTAGAATGTTCATTTTTGTAATGGCATACTGACCATATTTCATGGATGCCATGTAATTTATTATCTTTGAAGATGTATGGTAATTTTTGTTTTGAAGTTTACTTCTTTTAGTCCCTTTTTACCCCAGCGGCAATCTTCTGTTGGGATACTTGTCTCATTTTAGAGCATTTCCTTAGATGTCTTGTGATCCTTGGTTGGCTGTTCATTGAATGGGGACTAAACGCTGTGAGCACTTGATGGGGGGCAGGGTATAGCTAAGTTTCACTCTAGGGTTCCCTGGCTGTCAGTCATTGGGGGAATCTTCAATGTTATTATCTTTAAACTTCCCCCTTGGTAATGTAACTTTATAATTTGTGGTAAAAAGTGGAACATTTTTGAGAGTGAAAGTATGTACTGTTATTAAACCTGAGTGTCAGGCATAAACTCAAACAATCCTAGGCAAATTAGAGGATGGTCATTAATTTCCCAGTAGTGGTATTTTTTGAGAGAAAATTCTTCCACACGCAGTATGGGTACTAGAAGTCAAGTTGTCTGCCTTTAGGAGAGGAGTGGAGGAAGAAGTCTGGGGATCTCATCATTCATGTATCAAAGTGCCCCATGTTGGAAGCTACCCAAATGTCAATCAGCAACAGAGTAGAAAATTGTGGAATAATCATACAATGGAATACCACTCAGCGCTGAAAAAGAATGAGCTTTCACTGTACACAATGAAATGAATGGATCTCATATAGTGTTGAATACCACCACCAAAAGCAAAGAGTACATACTCTATGATTCCATTTATATGAAGTTTGAGAACTTGTAAAACAAAAAAAATCCATGATGACAGAAGTAGTAACAATGGTTATCTTTGAGGCATTGATAGGGAGGCATCAATCCCACCAATGGCATTGATGGGGATGGGGCATGAAAGAGCCTTGTAGGTTAGCTGGAAATAGTCTATCTCTTGTTTTAGGTGATGGTAACAAGGGTGTATATATATGTAAAAATTCACTGAAGTGTACAATTAATAGTTGTGTACTCTATTCTATGTAAGTTATACTTCAATTATTAAAAAAAGGTACAAAGGTTAGGGTATTACACGACAGGTGTGATGATTATAGGCTGGCCAAGGGTGATGGTGGTAGAAGTAGAGGGTGGGGATCATAGACAGCTTCATAGCATTGAAACAGCATTTGAGTTAAGCCTTAAAATAGTGGTTCTTAACAGTTTTTGGGTCAAAGTCCCTGTGAAGTTGATGGAAATTATAGCCTGTCTTTTCATAAAAAAAGTGCCTCCATATACACAAAGGCATACCCAACTTGTGTGTATTATTTCATGGCCCTATTAATACCCATTCATCTAGGACCCTCTTAAGGAATCAGTGGGTCCTGGGCTTAAGGACCCTTGCATAGATAAATGGGTGGATTCACTAATGGGAGGGGAAGAGTGGGATTCCAGCTACATAAACCCCTGTGGTAAGAAGAGCATCTACTAGCACATGGGTACTAGAGAGAGGCAGAGAATCCCCCACAGTCCACGTCAGTAAAATTCCCCATTGTCAGCCCATCCCAGGATAGAGTCCCAGCACCAACTCTGCAGGTAAAATTACTACTTAGACTGAGTAACCATGGCTCTAGGCTACATTTACAAAAGTTAATACCATGTTGTGTACAGGAGTCAGCTTGCTTTAACTTGAAGTAGTTTACACTGAGCATCTTACTCATCGGGAACATATTTTTGCTTTCTAATGATTTTTTTCTGCAGTATATGATTGTGCAGCTGCTTGAGACACTAATGAGATGGTAGAGGTGAATTAACTGCTTAATATATCCATTGCCCCTCTCTGCTGAGTCTATGCCTATGTGAAAAGTGTACTTCTCAGCCCTTTGACGTCAGACTTTTCAGTGGCATTTGGTTTGGCCAGTGAAATGTGAGCAGACGTTCTGGAAACTGTATTTCAGCAGAAGCTTTATGAGCTCCCATGGTTCCACTATCACTTTTTTCTTTCTGCCGTAAGACTGGCATGTCCTAGAAAGGGGTTGCTCTGGATCCCCTATCCAGAGATGGGGGATTGTTTGTTACCACAACATAACACGGTGAAAGCTGGTAACACACCAAGACATCTGGGAAAGTCTCTTGAACAAGTTGAGCAGAATCTGCCATTGAGTCTTTCCTCAGGGCCTGGAGAATTTTCTCTCAGTTTTTATCTATCATGAGAGTCAGTTTATTTAGGTTTCCAGAATATGTAAAAATGAGGAGTATCTAAGTTACTTATTTTTTTCAATTAAAAAAATTTTTGGTGGGGGGAAGTTACTTCTTTTTTATTTATAAATGAAAGGAATATAAAGACCATAAACCATTAGAATTAATGTACTACCACACCTGAGAACAAAATATTTTATTTCTCTCAATAAAACTATAGTTTACAATAGTATTTACTAAATAAATTATATAATTTCTCTTTTACAAGCAATAAACTAAATCACAAATATTTCAAAGACAATGTATGTACACGACATAAGGCCTTTTATAAATAGCTTTGCTTTTCTCATTTCACTAGTAAACAGTGAAAAAATCTTTATAGAAGCTAGTATTCTATAAAGTGTATACAGGTCTGTTACACTGATCTTTATATGAAACCAATTTAAACTTAATGACATGGGCTATGATTATAACTTTGCAAAA
The DNA here is from genome assembly GCF_036321535.1 of Camelus dromedarius. Classification (NCBI taxonomy): domain Eukaryota; kingdom Metazoa; phylum Chordata; class Mammalia; order Artiodactyla; family Camelidae; genus Camelus; species Camelus dromedarius. Next base: position 35,668,193 of record NC_087445.1, on the reverse strand, counting down.
AAGAACAATTTATTTGCCATTTTGCATGAGTGGATTTTTAAAAAATATATAAGCAGATTACATATGTTGTTTATATATAATCACTGGATGCATGCAAAATGAAACAATGTAAGTGTCAATAGGAAAATAGCACTTCCAAGTCCAAAAAGGTGATTGGCAATGGTGTAGAAAGCAGCTTAAATAGAGTTCATGCAGTTCTTCACAGTTCGGCAAGCAACAGCAAATGATAGAAGAGTTGGTATTTTTCACATCACATCTGCTGATCCGCCTCTTGACCAAGCATCCCCTGACATCTTGCAAACTCCCAAGTCCAGCTGATAATGACTGTGTGTAGTGGGGCTCAGTCAGGTTCTTTTGGGTAATTCTGGAGTGGATAAACTTCTCTTCCACAACTGTTCATGTCTCATCCATCTGCTTAGGTGGTCATCATTTTCACTTACTGGGTGAAAAAGAAAGCAAATGTAAGATTAAGTTTTTGGCAACAATTTATAATGGCGCCTCATGAGTGGGAGCACAAGTTCATTACTTCTCCCAGTGACTCGTGGCTGGGAAACGTGCATGCAGAAGTGGGAGTGCATTAGGCTTGGGATCGATTCTGCTGCAGTGATGAGCATATGCTTCTCTGGTGGACCTGCAACATGTAAGTTACACCAAAGTAACTGTAGTTCCTACCACATCACAGCACGTGCTAGGAAACAGTGCTGGCTAAGACACACTCCTGCCCTCCAAGTGTATAGGGCTTTGGGGGTGTGCTGTGGTATTCCAGGCCTGAAGCCAATCAGAGCAACCTGAGCACGGTCTGGAACTTGTGAATGCTGTGTTCATTTTCAAACACTATCCCTGTGGCTGGGGAGTAAAAATTAGGTCCAGCAAATATTTAACCTAAAATGGGAGCCATTTAAGTTCAGCGGCAGTTAATTCAACCTCTGACAGAGGTACCAAGACATACACAGGGAAGCGCTACCATGTTCAGACAGACACAGTAACTTGAATCTATTGATGCTCTAATTATTACAGCTACAGGACATTATGCAAGTTACTTAACCATCTTTGCATCTTATTTATCTGTAAAGTGGGAGTAATCCTACTTTATAAGGCATAAACTTTTCTGTGGGGAAATAGTGTCTGTGTATGTGTGTACATAGACACACATACACAATATACACAAATTATATACATATCATGTAGTGCCTGGTATATGTCAGTGCCTCCAAAATAGTTTTTAAGAAGGTTGCAGGTGGGAGCACAAAATTCTGTGGCCTCACACATTCATTTGGTGGCTGAAAAACTTGAGTCAAAAGTTGGAAATAACTGAAAATTACGGGAAAAAAAAACTATGTCAAAGAGGATTCTGTTGAAAAGCGAGTATTTTCATCATGTAATCTGAGCCTCTTGTGAGTTGTAATTTTAATTAATGTACTGTTTTGTTTCCGAGTTGCTCCTTCTTATTAATCTAAATTGGAAAGGTCTGCCTGCTTAAATGTACAACATGCTCACATTGTTCCTCAAATGATCTTTCAGAAATAGGGTGACGATGGGTGGTGGGAGCGGCAGCAGTGGGCAAAGAGGAAGCTGCCCCTGTTCTCAGGGTAGGTGTCTGTAATAGGCTCATTTTGATAACTCTGTGTGGCACATGTCAACTCGTCACATAAAAATCCCACATAAAACTATAAGGTCCTTCTTAATGCAATCTGAACCCTGCTTTCTTAAAAACTCCAAAAGGAGATGACGGTTCTGCTCTTCTTGTCCAGTAGATCGCAGCTGAAGCTCTGTGTCTGGTTTCTAGCACCAGACTCTGAAAGGGACATTGACTAATCTGAGCCCTGCCTGGAAAGATCCCTCAGTGAAGGGCACCAAACCCAAGACCCATGAACTTGGCTAAAGACCTGGGCTTGGGTCTAGAAAACAGGAGATGTAGAGACAGGGCGTAATGGTTGTCTTTGAATAGCTGCAGGCTCGCCCTGGGGAAGAAAGGGTTAGGGACTAGGTTAGTCGAGCCCCAGGACACCTCAACAGTAGCTGCGAGGCTGGCCAAGACCCTCAGGCTGGGGATTGGAATATCGGAACCTGTGAGGTGAGTGAGCAAAGGGGTAAAGGCTTCACCCTCTCTGCCTCCCCCATCAGGCATCCTGAGCCTCCTGCCCTCCTCTCCCGCAGCACAGGAGCCCAGCCAGCCATCTTGCTGAGACCCAAGGGGTGAGACTCCATGGCTCCAAGACCAGACTTGGGACAAATGTGTAGAAGCCAGTTTTGGTTCGATGTGGAAATTTTTTCTAACCAGAGTAGAGAAATGAGTGGTCACGGAAGGAGGGGCAGTTGCTGTCAGTGAGGAGTGGAGGTGAGGCAGGGGCCTTGGATGCGTGGCAGCTAGTTGTGTGAGGGCCATGTCACATGATCACCACACTCTGTTACAAGATCCTATTAAATACTATGGGTAAATTTATACCACCAAATAACTCAGAATATTGAAAATAGTTCCTGTCACATAAACCACTATCTCAAAAGAAATGTAATAGTGGCATTTCTCATAAAACTGGTTAAATTTATAAGTCAGTAAAAAATCAAACTAGGTATTATAATCTCCTTAGTATTAAAAAAAATGAGTCATTTCCAGCTCTGGTCATAAAAAATCCTTTATAGTCACTAAGTATTTTTCTTTTTTTAAACTGAGGATGTTGTAGAAGTTTCTATAAACTTTGTTTAACACCCACTCTCACCCCCAGGGTAACAAGAATGTCAAAGTTGGGTGGGAACTGCCACTTCTGTATTCATGTTGTAATGTAATCCTGGGATGGCACAGTTGGTTATCTGCAAGTGTCCATTTTTGTGCTGATTTATAACCCTAACAGAATGAGGTGGCCTGGCAGGCCATTAAGTCTTTTGTGGGATCTGAAAGCACAATGTATCTCTTGTAAACTGGCCACAGTGTGGCGGCTGCAGAAGGCAATTTCATTATCCCTTATTTAGTTCAAAATGTGCAATAATTTTCCTTTCTTTCAATTATAATCCACAAATCTATATGAGCCATTAATGAAGAGACAGAACATCAGCTATCTGCCTGCCCTACGAAGAAACTCATAGCTTGAGTTTATTCTTCAAAATGTACACATGTAAGTCCCTCGAACTCCCCAGCATGAAGATGGGCTCCTTCAGGTGTTACTGCCCAAAACACTAGTAACTATACTTCAATAAAATATATGTATATATCCTGGACTCAACTTCTCTGGAGGTGCTCTGAGATTCAACCCTCTCCTGAGCTGATGGCTTTAGATACAGAATTGGGAACTGGTGCTTTGGCAAGAGAAGCCAGCCAGATCTCAGGGATGGGGTGACAGAATGACATTTCACCTCTGTCACCAAGTGAACTGTGTGAGTATGCACGTGCACACAGTCATTCGTCTACAGATGCTGAGGTTTCCTCCTATGCATGTGAGGCTCTGAGTCCAGGATATATACATATATTTTATTGAAGTGTAGTTTACAGTGTGTCAATTTCTGGTGTACAACATGTTTCAGTCATACATACACATATATATATTCCTTTTCATATTCTTTTTCATTAAAGGTTATTACAAGATACTGAATATAGTTCCCTGTGCTACACAGAAGAAACTTGTTGTGTATCTAATCCACAATGTATTTTAAATTCTGAGACCTGAAGGTAAAGGTGTGGTACGAGTTGGCAGGAAAAGAGTAGAGTAATTAGGTAGTTCTGTGGCTTTAATTCCCAGCATTGTTTATCCCACATATGTGTGTATAGTCTATATTTTTACTTCCACTTAAAATCAAGGGCTTAATTCTATGATTGAAACTATGCAATAATGCACACATGTGGTCAAAGATTGCAAAGCCTTTTTAAATTTATTTTTAATTGAAATAGTCTGTTACAATGTGTCAATTTCTGCTCTACAGCACGATGCCCAGTCTTGCATAATATATATATACGTACATTTGTTTTCACATTCATTAAAGGTTATTATAAGATATTGAATATAGATCCCTGTGCTATACAGAAGAAATTTTTTTTAAATCTATTTTTATATAGTGGCTAACATATGCAAATCTCAAACTCTCAAATTTATCCCTTCCCACTCCCTTTCCCCTAGTAACCATAAGATTGTTGATTATGTCTGCAAGTCTGTTTCTGTTTTGTAGATGAGTTCATTAGTGTCCTCTTTTTTTAAGATTCCACATATGAGTGATATCATATGGTGTCTTTCTTTCTCTTTCTGGCTTAGTTTACTTAGAATGATGATCTCTAGGTACATCCATGTTGCTGCAAATGGCATTATTCAATTCTTTTTTTATGGCCGAGTAGTATTCCATTGTATAAATATACCACAACTTCTTTATTCAGTCATCTGTCAATGGACATTTAGGTTGCTTCCATGTCTTAGCTACTGTATATAGTGCTGCTATGAACATTGGGGTACATGAATCTTTTCAAATTAGAGTTCCCTCTGGATATATGCCCAGGAGTGGGATTGCTGGATCAAATGGTAAGTCTATTTTTAGATTTTCTGAGGAATCTCCATACTGTTTTCCAAAACAGTGGCACCAAACGACATTCCCACCAGGAGTGTAGGAGGGTTCCCTTTTCTCCACACTCTCTCCAGCATTTATCGTTTGTGGATTTTTGAATGATGGCCATTCTGACTGGTGTGAGGTGATACCTCATTATAGTTTTGACATGCATTTCTCCAGTAATTAGTGATATTAAGGATTTTTTCATGTGCCTATTGGTCGTTTGTATGTATTCACTGGATAACTGCTTAGGTCTTTTCTTTTAGGAGAACTGTTTAGGTCTTCTATCCACTTTTGGATTCGGCTCTTTGTTTTTTTTTTTTTTTTGTTATTAAGCTGTATAAGCTGTTTATATATTCTGGAAATTAAAGCTCTGTCATTCTCATGTTTTGAAAGTATTTTCTCCCATTCCATAGGTTGTTTTGTTTTTCTTATGGTTTCCTTTGCTGTGCAAAAGCTTGTAAGTTTAATCAAGTCCCATTTGTTTATTTTTGCATTTATTTCTATTGCCTGGGTAGACTGCCCTAGGAGAACGTTGCTAAGATTTATGTCAGAGAATGTTTTTCCTATGTTTTTTTTCTAGGGGGTTTATAGTGTCTTGTCTTGTATTTAAATCTTTAAGCCATTTTTTTTTTTTTTTATGGTAGTGTCTTTGTCTGACTTTGGTATTAGGGTCATGGTGGCCTCACAGAAAGAGTTTGGGAGTATTCCTCCTTTCCAATCTTTTGGAAGAGTTTGAGAAGGATTGGTATGAGTTCTTTGTATGTTTGGTAGAATTTCCCAGTGACGTCATCTGGTCCTGGACTGGTTTGTGGGGAGGTTTTTTATTGCTGATTCTATTTCATTTCTAGTGATTGGTCTGTTCAAGTGGTCTATTTCTTTTTGATTCAGTCTTGGTGGGACTGTATGTTTCCAGAAACTTGTCCATTTTTTCAAGGTTGTCCAATTTGTTTCCATATAGTTGTTCACAGTATTCATTTATGGGTTTGGTTTTTTTTTTGTATTTCCGTGGTACTGGTTGTGCAAAGCCTTTTCAATAATAAAATTATTTAAAACTCAAACACAGAAATAAAGGAACATAGCAAATCAAAAGCAGTCTGTTTCCTAACCAAAAAACCCTTTCTGAGGGTAGACTGCTCTATGGGGAAGCCAGATAGCCCCAGGGAGACCCCAAAAGTAAAGCACTCCCCAGTAGGTAGGCTAAGTTGGAGGGTCTAACTAAGTTCACTTCTTAGAGCCACACGCAGAGAGCATCAAAAGAGAGGAGTTTCTTTTCTGAGGGTCATTTCCATCCCTCTCATTTTTTTCAGCCTTCTCCCTGAAACACACATTCACACACACCTTCTACCTACTGTTTAAAAGAAATATTTAGCCAACAGAATTTAATGAGATCTGCAATGTGTTGTGAGGGGATTTTCAGACAGAGCTGAAACAGAAGCAGAACTTCATGGCCAGAGTGGCCAAGATGACAACATTCAATAGTCCCGGGGTCTACACAATCCGGGAGCTCCGGACCGTGGCGGGGGGGGGGGGGGGGGCGATGTTCTTTTAATGCTAACTGCCTCAGAGGGCAGCCCCAGGGCCTTTCCCTGTCTGGTGGCCAGGGACAGCTCACTTTGATTTCAAGTTGAAATTCTTTGCTAAAATACCTCTGAGAGAAAACAGTGATGTCTCTCCAGGCTATTGTAGGTGGCAAGTCCCTTCTTTCCTTTTCCTACACCAAGCCCCTGTTTTCCCCAGCCTCACACAATTTCCTTTCTGTTCTCTATTGTTCTTATTCTTTTGGCCAACATTCTGTCTGCTGCCACAAAAGCACATAAACTCATCCTTCCTCACTTCCTGCATCTTAGTCTAAACCCACAGCATCCCCACCAGCACACACAAAGGCTTCATACTGCCCCACCCTCATCATCCCCCAGAGTCTGCAGTCCCCTTCTTCTCTGGGTTCCATAAGATCGCTTTCTCAGTGATCCCTGAGCTTCAAACACCAAGCAGACACCATAGGCTCTGGAAATCTTTTTTTTTTTTTAAACATAAGGCTCAATGCTTACATTTTATTATATATTCCTATCTCCCATGTATTGGGGTACTTTACAAGGTACAACCACTTGGGGATAGACTGGAGTAGGGGGTTTCTCTTTGTACAACAGTCCAAAAGTTCATCATTTTTTTAGGAGGTGAAAAATAAATACGCTAGTGCTACAGAAATCAGGACACAGTGTATGTATGGAGTCAAATCACAGCTCTGTGGGGTTTTATAGCAGGAAGGAAGAATTCCTTACCTTCGCGCTTAAAAGTTTTAGACTCAGAATCAGTGGTGAAATTATTCTTTCCCAAGAACCAGGGATTGCAGGGCCTTAACTGAGAAGTCTTTTGAAGGGTATGTACAATTTGGATGAAAACTCCCATGTTGTGCCCAATCTGGGAGAGTTTTGTTGAATTCTGAGGTGTTGGCAGCACATGGAGTGCCAGGCTTCCTGCTGACCTTGAAATGCCCTAGGAAAGCGTTCCACGCCAACCAGCACATAGATTACTGATAAGAGGAAAACAGACCCAAGCAAAATGCTGGCACTGATCTTGGAAGTCTCATGGGATGGATTTAGGATTATGGGCTCTCACTTAAAAACTGTTAGTGCAGCACCAATATCTTAGCACAGTTCCTTGCCTGATTAAGTTGTTTTCCACTAAGACCTAAGGGGAGCCTGAGGGCATCAATGATTTATATGGGCTGACAATTCTATAGCGGACTTCCCAGCACAAGGGTAACTTTGGCTAATGGTAAATCCAAATGGTTACCTGATTATCTACTATAATCACGTAGCCCTGGGGCCACAACCAAACTCACTCTGGAAAATGTAGGGAGAGGAATAAGGTACTGGTTTCATTCGAAAACAAGCACCGCCATGGGACGAGGCCACTGGCTCCTCGCTCCCTATAGAGAAGGAGAGAGTGAGACACCAGAGGCCCCCCAGCCACAGTCTAGAGCGTAGGGACTAGACGCTGCACCCCGTCCAGGCGTTCCCCTCTCAGTGCTTTGTTGGGTATCATTTTTCTTCACAAAAACACACAGCAGCCAGCGCAGACTGAAATATGCCCACCCCATGTTCATCTGTTGAAGCCCTAACCCCCAGTACTTGAGAATGTGACCTTATTTGGAGAGACAGTCTTTACAGAGGTAAGTTAAAATAAGGTCATTAGGGGAAACAGACACAGAGGGGAGACGCAGGGAGAGGATGGCCATCTACAAGCCACGGAGGGAGGCCTGGAACAGGTCTTCTCTCACAGCCCCCAGAAGAAGTCAACCCTGACAACACCTGGATCTTGGACTTTTAGCTTCCAGAACTGTGGGCCAGTACATTTCTGTTGTTCACATCACCCCACTGGTGGTATTTTGTTATGGCTGCCCTAGCAAACTGATACAGTAACCATTACTGGGATTTAGAATTTTTTTTTAAATGAGGCTCTATATTTTAGTATACTTTCTCCTATCCTCTCTTCGGGGTTACTGCAAAAGCTACTGTCACTTGGGGGTGGAGCATCATAGAAAGTGAAGAAAAGACTTTTTCCACCCCACATTTGTTGATGCTTCATTAAAGTTGCTGCCTCAGCAGTTGAAAGCAGCATTTTCTACGTGCGCTCCCCAAACTACCATAGGGCCCTTTCGAAGAGGCTCAAGTGAAGACCGGCCTTGATGGATGGGAAGGGCATGCTGGGATCCTAGGGAAGATTAGCACCTTCATTTTTGTGGCTGACTGTAATTGCAGCCTCCAGTCCAACCTGAAAGGTGGTGGATGCTGGGCCTGTCAGAGGGAGCTGCCTTTGCCGTTTGAAGGATGTGCCCCTGCCGAACGTGCGCACACAGCACCGAGAGGCTACCGTAACGTACACGGAGTGGACAGTCCACTGAACCTCACGCTTGCTCTTAATTAGCTTTCACCTCAAGGACCTCAATCATGTCTTATCCCGGTTGGTCAGAGGCACCTTCCTACCAGTAAGGGGCAGTAGGGCCTGCTGCGGGAACACAATCTCAAGCCCAATTCATAAACTTGAATGTCGTAGGGTTCCCATTAGACTCAAGTTCATTTTTCCTCTGATGTAAAGCAAAGCAAACTGGCCAACATCTTAGGAGGGGATTTTAGGGGAGTAATACAGCTTTCCCTTATATCCAGTGTAGAAGAATCACAGGATGCTCAGAGCTGAAGGACCCTGTCAACAAGCTGACTGGATCTCAGCCCTGGATGCGTGGGGAGCTTTTAAAAATACCAACGCCCTGGTCCACCCCCAGGGATTTTATTTCTAATATACAGCAGGCCCCCAACAGGTGACTGTATCTGTTAATACATTCATTTACCTGATTCCTTTTGTGAGAAAGCCACAATAATTTGGAAACTTCTACCTAACCTCACAGCACCTTAGCCAGGGAGATGGGAAGTGAACAGGAAAATGGGGCTGAGCATGGCAAAGAGCGTGCCCTTTTCCATGTCCTCAGGAAGGCAGTGTAGTTGAAGTGTCCCCTGAAAATCCACGTTCACCTGGAACCTTGGAGTGTGACCTTATTCAAGAATACGGTCCCTGCAGATGTAATTAGTTAGGATGAGGTGGTACTGGATTAGGATGTGCCCTAAATTCAATAACTGGTGTCCTCACCAGAAGGAGAGAGGATGCAAAGAGAGCAACGGGGAAGGCCATGTGAAGACTGGGGCAGAGGTTGGAGTGTTGCAAGTCAAACCACGCCAAGGACCACGTGGACCCACAGAAGCTGGAAGAAGCAAGGAAGAATCCTTTTCTAGAGCCTTCGGAGAGAGCAGAGCCCTGCTAACACCTTGACCACAGATGTCAGACTTTCAGACTGGGAGACAGTTGTTTAAGCCTCCTAGTCTGTGGTACTTTGCTGTGGGAGCCCTTGGAAAACAACACAGGTGGGGACAAACCAAAGGGAAGCCAGGCCCTGGCACCCCCATGCCGTCCACCACGCCTGGGGAAGTCCTATTTTTTTTTTTTTTTATTAAGTGGTCAGGACTTATGCCTTCTCCCTGATTCTCCCATTCCTCCTCAGATCCCAGGAGAGCCAACGGGATGAATGAGAACAGCCCTGCTCACCATATCCACAGGTATGAGCTAAACTGCTTTCCCTAAAATTCTCATTTGTTCCTAATCTAGTTCCTTGTGAATTTGCTGTTTGTTTCCTGAAGGCTCAGGGCCTGGTGGACCCTAAGTTCATCCCATTAGAGATTGTTCTTCCTCAAACACTCATTTCCCAAGAGTTGGGAAGGCTCAGGAGGCTAGTGAACACTGGTTCCTGTGATAGGGAGATGAAATTAAAATCAGAAGCAACAGGGGGCGCCTGGAGAGAGTAGGGAAGGGGAGAGAAGCTGTTGTTAGGAGGTAAAGAATAAAAAATAATGGGACTACCCAAGGAGGGCCTGGATGGATAACAGACTTGTGTAAGTTGGAGAGCCGAACTGGCCTTGAGGAAGGCGGAGATCAAGCTGGCCTGTGAGGCACGACTGGGTGTAACGCTAGGTCAACACAGAAAAACATCTACTGTAGTCCTGCCTGCTGTCATTCAATTGTTAACTCTGGGCCTAATTGAACTGAAAAGCCAGTAAGCCTTTATAACTCCAGTTAGTGAAGCTAATCCTTAAACTGTAGCTTAATACTGTTTGTTAAAAAAGAAAATTCCTATGGTGACCTCCTAATCCAGATCGACGGGGCTCCCTTGTTAATTGGAAGCTTGCATCATTTGTTTCAGTACAGGGATTGCTTCTAGGTGCCACAGGGCTCAGGCAGGTGGGCCCATTTTTTCCAGCTCTTCCACATGTCTTAGAAATATTACTTGGTCAAAGACTTAAGAAGGTCAAACATTCCTGAAGATTAAAAAAAAAGGAAGGCCATATTTTGCCCTTTCTGAACTCTTCCTTTCTCAACGACACGTTCACATGGAGGAAGGAAATGGCATTCTGGTGCAAGGCCTTACAAGCCAAAGGCCGTCTTTGCTGCTTCTCTTCCTATTTTGCTCTCAATAAAGTCTCCCCAAAACTCGAGCAGCATCTTTGGTGGGTGGGGACTCTAGCTCTCTGCTGAGAAGCAACAGAATTGCCACTGTTCCAAGTAAACATCTTTTGCAGCAGCCAGTGCTGGCTCACGCAGAGCGTGATTAGAGACCCGATACTTCACATCCAAGTCATTAACTTCAGTGCCAGCGGAGTCAGGTCCAGAAAGGCACCTTTTCTTGCCAAAAAGTCCCAGTGAATTTTCTAGGACCCCCGTGACCTAATTTGAAGTGTTTTTCTTCTTTTTCTCAGGCTTTTCTCATGCATAATAGTATGATAAGCTTTTAATTCAATCATTTCACTTCTCTGCCACCCTTCTTCCCATGATCAAAGAGTATTATTAACCACCCTAAAGACACATTAAATAACCAAGCTGTCCAACAGCTGCACATCAGAGAACTAATCTCCAATACTGGCATGGCTGGAAAAAAGAAAAAAAAAAAAAGGCTTAACTGTTTCTTCCCCTTTGCCCACAGCTATTTTTGCTCTTCCAACAGCCATCTTACAGAAACACATAGCTGGACATATTACTGGGAAATTGTTAAAACGGAAAGTGTAAAAAGGACATAACCTCGGGACTAAATCATAATAGAAAATCATTGTTTTGTGGCAGCCATCTTTCAAACTTCTGTTATTTAAAAAAGCAGTCCCATTATCTCCCACGTACCCATCCATCCCCAGCTAGTTATAAAAAAGGACACTCTCACCCATGACATTTTTCAGCTTCAAGCCTTTGTTGGTGGTGCCTCTTTCCATTAACACCAAATTGAGTTCTACATCAGGCAAAGAAGCCACCTGAGGAACTGACGTAACAGCTACCGTGATGAGTGCCTTAGACTATCGGGGACTATTCAAAAAGTGGAATCTGGCTCTCTTGTGAAGACTGCATGATTGCCCATTTAAAGTCAGCAGTGCCTGCTCATTTCTGTTGTATTCTTTTAAATACCCCAATCTGTGTCATCAACTCTAAATTCAATGGAAAACACATCTTTGGTCATTGGATAAAATCATCTTCAAAAGCACTTCCCTTGATGTGAATATTTGAAAATGAATCAGATAGCCTGCAACCACAGCATGAAGGTGAATGGCCTTTTCTAAGCAATAACTAGGAACATACAACCTGAACCAAATGCTTGAATGAGGATGATGAAACAATTAGCAGCTTTTCAAGGTAACCTATCCTTTTAATTTTATGTCAAATCACTGGAAGAAGCAGGATGGCTGGTCTAATTTACATGCACATAATGTGGGTAGATCTTTAAAAAGGGAATTTCATGTTATCTGGTGTGCATACATCATTTTGAGTTTATATCCCTTTAAAATATATGATTTAAATAGTATCGTCCATTAGTATACAAATAATAGCACTAAGGAATTAATTACAACTACCAATTCTCAAAGGAGACAAAACATTACAAGAGAAATCTGACTCTGTTTGGTTACACCACCCAACACAGTGTCACTGCAGAAACCTTCAACTGCCCTTTCATAAGGATGGCATGATGAAGATTCTCATCAGGTCAAGAGAAAGGAGAGACAGAGGTTGTAGGCAAGGCTGGTTTCTCTTCTGACACTTCTTTGCTGTCCACTCTTTCACAATGTGGAGGCAAATGAAAATACTGAAGGGAAGGCAATGAGCTGTTTCCTTTCAGATTGGAAGGACATGCAAAATAAAACTCTCCAGCATGAAAACACACCCTGGAATTATAAGTTAATGGTGCAAAACTTTCTAGATGTATTGCCACAAAAATTAAGTTTAAATACTGTGAAGGTTGATGGTAGAATATGTGATGAGAGAGTGACATTTGGAGTAACAGCTGTAGCTAGCTATTCTGCAGAAAAACGTTATTTCTGTAACTCCTTGTAATTCAGAATAAGTCGTGGCCAGTCAGAGCTGGAAGGGGCCTTAAGAAGTGATTTAATGATCCATTTCATAAATGAGAAAACTGAGGGCTAAAAGGGTGATTTAACTCAAGGTCAGTGAGTACTGAGAGGTGGAGATCAGCACAGAATCTTGGTGCCTATTTCTAATTAATTCATGTCCCGTTTGGTTCTGCAAGAGTTGAAGGCACTAAGTTAAAGTAATAGAACAATGGTGTGGGGGACCACTTCTGTGGATCTACGAGGTCCAACAATTTTCCTATTTAACACTTGGTGTTATTTGCCTTTTCATTCCCATTCTGTCTCGTGGGTGCACAGTGGGTGGGCCAGAGCACCCCAGACCGATGGAGCAGCAGATGGAAGGATCTGCCTTATTCTATTATGTCAGACAATGTGAACTGCAAGAATGTAAAGTAATGCCACTCTTCTCACTAAATTTATTTTGGTTCTGGGAAATAGTTATTTTCATAAAAATGTATTTAACATTTAATAGTTATTTTGAATGAATATTGAAATTTTTTATTGAAATATAGTCATTTACAATGTTGTGTCAATTTCTAGTGTACAGCACAGTGCTTCAGTCATACATGAATATACATATATTCATTTTCATATTCTTTTTTACTGTAAGCTACTACAAGATATCAGATATAGTTCCCTGTGCTGTATAGTATAAACTTGTTTATCTATTTTATATATACCAGTCAGTATCTACAAATCTTGAACTCCCAATTTATCCCTTCTCACCCTCTTCCCCCTCTGGTAACCATAAGTTTGTTTTCTATGTCTGTGAGTCTGTTTTTGTTTTATATATAAATTCATTTGTCTTTAGATTCCACAAATGAGCAATCTCATATGGTATTTTTCTTTCTCTTTCTGGCTTACTTCACTTAAAATGACATTCTCCAGGTCCATCCATGTTGCTGCAAATGGCATCATTTTATTCTTTTTTTATGGCTGAGTAAGTATTCCATTGTATAAATACACCACAGCTTCTTTATCCAGTCACCTGTCGATGGACATTTAGGTTGTTTCCATGTCTTGGCTGTTGCAACACTGTGTAAACAGCATATATAGTGCTGCTGCGAACACTGGGGTGCAGGTATCTTTTTGAATTAAAGACCCCTCTTGATATATGCCCAGGAGTGGGACTGCTGGATCATATGGTAAGTCTATTTTTAGTTTTTGAGGAATCTCCATACTGTTTTCCACAACAGCTGCACCAAACTGCATTCCCACCAACAGCATAAGAGGGTTCCCTTTTCTCCACAGCCTCTCCAGCATTTATTGTTTGTGGACTTTTGAATGATGGCTATTCTGACTGGTGTGAGGTGATACCTCACTGTAGTTTTGATTTGCATTTCTGATAATTAGTGATATTGAGCATTTTTTCATGTGCCTACTGATCATTCATATTTCTTCATTGGAGAATTGCTTGTTTAGGTCTTCTGCCCATTTTTGGATTGGGTTGTTTTTTTCTTATTACGTCGTATGAGCTGTTTATATATTCTGGAAATCAAGCTCTTGTCAGTCTCATCTATTGCAAATATTTTCTCCCATTCTGTAGGTTGTCTTTTTGTTTTGCTTATGGTTTCCTTTACTGTGAAAAGCTTGTAAGTTTAAGTAGGTCCCATTTGTTTATTTTTGCTTTTATTTCTATTGCTTGGGTAGACTGCTCTAGGAGAACATTGCTGAGATGTATGTGAGATAATGTTTTGCCTCTGTTTTCTAAAATACGAAATTTTGAGATATAACCCATAGACATAAAAACTCTTTGGGATTTTCAGTTTTTAGAATGTAACTGGATCTAGAGACCCAAAGATTTAAGAACTGCTGTACTGGATTTCAAAAAGTAGTCAGAAAGGAAACAATGATGAAAGGGGAATTTTATGAAAACTATTCTTAACATAAAATCCCCCACTCCTTCCTTTTTGGATCCATCTCTGACCTTTATTAGGAGCATGATTCCAATGAGATGGAAGTATCGCTCAGTAACAATTACAGTCCTAGGGTGCTCAGAGTAGGAGCTGGGTTTGAATTTTGGCTCTGCCATTTACTACCTCTGAGAACTGATCAATCAAGCCTCAGGTTCCTTACCTGCATGAATGGAGGCAAATATGATACCTCCCTTCATGAAAGAGCTAGTGTAAGGAAAGCACTGAGATAATATAGTGCCTGCATATGGTACAGGCTCAGTTTGGCCATTCTAATGATTGTCCCACATCCTATGCTATGCTGACACAACATTGTAAACTGACAATAACTCAGTGAAAAGGCAACCTACTGAATGGGAGAAGATATTTTGCAAACAATATGTCTGATAATGGGTTAATATCCAGAATATATAACGAATGCATACAACTCTCTGTATGTTAAAAAAAAACCTGATTAAAAAATGGGCAGAGGACCTGAATAGGCATTTTTCCAAAGAAGAAACATAGATGGCCACTGGGCACATGAAAAAATGCTCAATATCACTAATTATCAGGAAAATGCAAATCAAAACCACAACGAGATATCATGTCACAGCTGTCAGAATGGCTACTATCAAAACCACAACAAACAACAGATGTTGGCGAGGATGTGGAGAAAAGGGAACACTAGGTACACTGTTAGTGGCTGCACCAATTTATATTTCCACTATGGAAACAGTGAAGTCTCTCAAAAAATTAAAAATAGAATTACCGTATGATCCAGCAATTCCACTCTCAGGTATATATCCAGAAGAAAAAAAAAAAAGAAAACACTAATTTGAAAAAAGGGTGTATATATCTTATTGTCACTGCAGCATTATTTTCAATAGTCAAGATATGGAAGCAATTTAAATTCCCATAAATAGATGAATGGATAAAGATGATGTGATGCACATATACATAATGGAATATTACTCAGCCATAGAAAAGTTTGCCATTTACAACAACTGGGTTGATCCAGAGGGTATTCTGCTTAGTGAAATGAAACAGACTAAGAAAGACAAATACTTTATGTTTCACTTGTATGTGGAATCTAAAACAAATGAATATAACAAAACAGAAAGACTCACAGAACACACTAGTGGTTCCAGAGGGGAGATGCAAGACAGGTGAAAGAGATTACTTAGATGTACAAATTACTAGGTATTAAATAAACAACTTACAAGGATGTAATGTACAGCACAGGGAATATAGTCAATATTTATAACGTTGTATGAAGTACAATCTATAAAACTATTGAATCACCTGAAACTAATATAATACTGTATGTCAACTACACTTCAGTAAAAAACCGCCAAGTCCTGTGCTCTTCCAACACTACCCAACTCTTTCCCTGATGCCATTCTTCTTGAGCTTTCACATTCTGAATTGAAATTTAAAAAGAATCAATGTTTATTAACCCACATTTGCCTCTGGGTCCTTTTTTACATTTTTCTTGCCACATTACCTTGTTGTCTGATCTTGGGCAGGCTGTTTATCTTCTCTGGGTCTAGTCTGCATATGTAAAGTAAGCAGTATTCTTAGTCCAGGCAGCATAGCTCAGCATTTTAGAGTGGCTCTGAGCTAGTCTCCACTGGTTTGAATCCCAGCTCTTATTGATTACTGGCTGCAAAATTTGGAGCAAATAGCATAATCTCCGTGTGCCTTGACTTCCTTATCTGTAAAATGGAGCTAATAACCACATCTGCCTCATAGGGTTGTTGTAAAGATGAAATTAATACATACAAAGATATGAATGTGTATAACTGAATCGATCTGCTGTACACTTGAAACTAACACTGTAAATTGACCACATTTCAATACAAAATAAGAATTAAAAATGTATATACATAAAGTATTTAGGACAGTGCCAGGCATATAAAAAATGCTCCAAAATGTTTCACAGCTTAATATTATCAACTATAAAGATGAGGCTAAGATTGGTTTTTCTCTAAGCTTGGTGAGAAAAACTTCTACTGTCTTGTTACCCCTCCACAGCCTGCCCTCCCTCTCCTTTCCTGTTCTCCAGTGTATCTGAATCACAACAAATGCTGTGCTAGGAAGACTGATGTCAAGCTGACCACACCGGCCAACTAACTACCACTGCTCTGTCAGTGCCAAACTCCCGTGATTCCTTTATTTGGAACCGATCCTCAAGTGTTCTCAGTACAACCAACAGTGAGTACTGTGGCTTTTCCCTATGGCTTCTGAGGCAAGCACTATCCTTTTCTGAAAAGCTATGCTTTTTAATGTTTAATATTAAGACACAAAAAACCCGAAGTTATACAGTAATAAAACCAAATAAATAGCAATATTCTTAGAGAGAAAACTGAGAGCCAAGGAGGATCAAAATGACTAATAAGATAACTTCTGCCAAAGGAATAAGGGATAACAAGGTAAGGAACCGGGGCCAGCAATGTCACTGTAACTACCTTGTGATTTTACATTCCACTCAGGAGTATCACAGGCCCCCAGCCGGTGCACATCTGCTTGTTGTAAAGATACACACAAGCAGCATGAACCCTCAGCTTATGAAGATGAGATTTCACTTGGTCACTGGTCTTTTATTTCAGCTTTCCTGATTTCTACTTCTGGACGAAACCAAGCTGACAATGGGACTAATACTGTACGTTTTTTCCTATATAATTCTCTGTTGTCTTGGTTGTAGAGAGGAGCAAAAACTCTTCAAGGATTTTGCAATATACTGTAACTTACTTTTTTTTTTTTTAAGTGAAGACAGGGGGGGGGGGGCGGAATGTGTTACAACCAGGATATTCAGGTTGTAAAACAAAACAAAACCAACCTTTCACAATGGTTGGTGGGGAGGAAGCTGCTATTTTATATAGGGAATCAAAGGAAGCTTATCTGAGAAGATGTTTGGGCTGAGACCTGAAGGAAGTGAAGAAGCATGCATGGGACAGCTGAGAAAGTGTGTCCAGATGGAAACAATAAATGCAAAGGTCCTGGGGGAGAAATGTGCTTGGTTTGGAGGAGGAATGCCAAAGAGGCCAGTGTGGCTGGAATACCATGTGCAAGGAGGAAACAGTTAAGGGAGGAGGTCAGAGAGGCATAGGGCCTTAAGGAGTTTGGACTTTGTTCTGGGAGAGGTGGGAAGACATGGGAAGGCTTTGGGTTGAGGAGTAACATTTTGGGTGACTGAAGTACTGCAGAGTACACTTGAGGAAATATAGTGCGATGCTGGGGAGTAGGGGGAAGCATAAAGTAGGGACATGGAGATGTGCTGCTGTAGACACACAAGTGGTGTTGATGCCCCAAGTTGAGCTTGCACACCGAGAGTGATGGAGAGTAAAAAATTCTGGATCAACACTTGCCTTGTTTCACGAGACTTTGTGCAGATGTACAAAGGTGTGGAGAATGAGTGTGAGATGTACTTCACAGGGAAAATACTCAGTCTCCTTTTGCAATCTAGACCATCAGGGTATCTTTCTAGGCCTCATCCAACAATCTAGTTAAGCCTCTATAGACAACTTGACCGGCACTAAAGGGTGTTCCTCCTTGTGACCACTCATGATCCTCCAAGCAGCCTTGTGAGGGCGCAAGGGCAGGTGTTTTTCCAACACCTCCTTTGGCAGTAAGGACACATACTCAGTGTTGCCAGAGCTGTGCCAACCCCCATCTTTAGCAGCCTTTAACATAAATCTTTAAGTCACAGGGTCCAGAGATAAGAAAGCAAGTTACAGAGACAAACGAAAACAAAAAACCAGATGGGACCAGCTAGGACCAAAATGGTGACAAATCTGCCCTCCAACAGCCCCTGAGCCTCATCACACACTGTACTACATGAGCAAATTAAGTGATACCAATGACTGACGACTGGAAATTTTACGACTACGAGTGACCTAAATGACATTCCTACGGCGAAGAGCCCTGCCCCCTCCCACACGGCAGGCAAACGCACATGCGTCCCATCATCAGCCTCCCTCCTCCCCGCCTTGTCTTCACTCTTTAGAGTCAAATCCCTCTCCCCACGTGGGTGAGAAGTTGATCTGTGAACTTAGTTCAGCTGAGCCATCTGTGGCCAGTAAATAAAGCTCGCACTGCATCAATCTCAGCTTCAGTTTCGTTATTTGCTACTCGAACCCGAACGGAAAAAGAATCTTTCCCCACTAAGGCAGAGAGCCTCGGCCAGGCCAGGACCCGAGCAGCGTCCTTACGACTTAATTCGGTAACAAGAGAAGTTTCTGCCCAGATCACACTGCTGGTTGGTGACAACTGAGGGAGGGAGGGAGTGAGCCAAGATTACCTGGCACTGAATTCAGGTTTTTCCTATAACCCCGTTCTGTGCCTCTTAGGCGACCAATTTATTAAGGGAGTAAGCCCAGAGCAGAGATGACGCCCACACACGTGGATGCAGATGAACAAAGAAGACATTACCTTGTGGAGAATGACACCAAGACGCCCCATTTGGCTTTGACCAGAGGACACTTGTTCTCATTACACACAGCGATTTAGGATCTTACCTTAGATGTTCTTCTGTGTGCTGTTCTACAGGAACTGAGGGACAGCATGGCTTGTGAAAAGACACATCATTTGTACAAGTGACACAGTGCCGTTGTTTCTTTGAAAACCCAAGCATGCCTGATCTTACAGAACTTGTTCTTCTATGAGCCATGGCTGGGGTCCATTTGTGAACCAGGAGGGGAAGGGGAAGAAACCAGAAGTTACTTACTAAGTAGACATCAAGCACGGAGGCGTTATCCTCCTCAATTTCCAGAGCGTTTGGTTCAGAAGTCAGGTAGATGGTCCCCTCTTCCAAGGTAAAGGTTGAACTGGAAGGTAACCCTTTACTGGAAAGATAAAGAAGAATGATGAGCGTGGGGCCTTCAGAACAAAGCCCAAGGACACTTCCAAACTTGTGGCGAAGGAGGCTGAGGTGGGAAAGCTTTTAGGGGAAGAAAACAAATTTGGGGCATTTGAAGGAAATATGGTCACCCCTAGAGATATGCTCACTTGAGTTTAATGAATTTGGCTTTACTGGTAGTGCCTTTTTCTCTGTCTACTTCAGTGCAGGAGACACTTCTTTGCATTTCTGAGAGGTGATCTGGGGTGGAGGCGGGGTCCCACGCCTTGTGAGTGGATTGCTCTGAATCCAGAAACCCTCTCTCTGGTCATTTTTGACTCTGAATAGTTGGTTTTTGCTGCTTAAGTCCTTCTCTCATAGTATACATGATTTGCTAGTTTACAGAAATCATTAGCATTGATAAATTTCTTTCTCTTATTATTTTTTTCTTTTTGGCATGGAAGGTTCAATTACATCATGATTCTCAAACTTAAATGTACATCAGCGTTCCCTGGGGGACTGGTAAAAGCCCAGTTTCCTGGGCCCCACCCCCAGAGTTTGATTCAGTGGGTCTGACATGGAGCCCATCAATCTGCACTCCTAACAAGCTCCCAGGTGATGCTCTTGCTCCTGGTCCAAGGCCGACACTTGGAGTAACAATGATTTACATAAATACAGAGCACTGTATTATGTGCTTTGTGAGGACAGCAACAAAAGCTAAAGGGATGCAGGTAGACAGTGGTACTGGAGAGTCCGCTGGGAAGGGAAACCACCTTGTTTTGTCATGATATGATAACCAGGGTTAACTTTGAAGCAATTGATCCATTTTGATATTATTTAAATTGGGGATTCATTTAGGGGCTCAGGAATGTACAATCTTCCCCACTGAAATAAAAGTTAGTTACGTTTTTAACCTGTGGACATTTTCTGGGTGATGGTTCTGCAGTAAAGTGTGATGCTAAGGAGGTGGGCTATGGGGCTGGCTGTCAGCCACGTGGGACAAACCTGGCAGTAGGCTGTGGCCTTCCCTCGGCAGTAGGTCTGAGAGCGGGGGTCCAGAAGCCTGGCCTCCTTGCTCACCTCCCTGTTATAGGGCCCGATAACGCTTGGGGCTGAGCTCAGCTCACTGAAAACTCCCCGTCTAAAGCCATCCTCTGAGCTTCTTGTCTGAGCTTTCCAGCTGGACAGGTGACTACTGATGACATTATACTCCTCTGTCCTCCGCTAGTCTGGGAGCTACACATAGTTCTATTTCTGTAATATTTACCTATTAATTGAAGATATATGAAATAGTTAGAAATCCTGAGCTTTTCAATATTAAAAAATTTGTCAAAAGAACTGTGTGGATCTTAATAAATGAGGTTCATTTATATAACATTTGTTGACTGAAATAAAATGCACAACCTAAAAGTTGAGAGTTGTGTTTTATTGGTGACTTTCTAAGGACTCGAACCCAGAAGGCAGCCTCTCAGATTGCTCTAAAAGACTTCCTCCCAGGCGAGGGAGAAGCCAGGATATATAAGAGTTTTGCAACAAAGAGCAGGTAGTCAGAACATCAAAAGGTTACTGTTAAAGAAAACCAGATATCTCAAGTTAAGGAATTTAGTGCTTTTCTGTGTACTGGAAGGTGCAAAGGTCTGGGCTCACTGAAAGCCTTCCTTTGATATGTATCTAGCTGTCTGGGGCCAGTATCCTGTTCTTTTATATCCCGAGTTCCCTCAGGGTGCACCCCTGGAGGTGGCAGCAGAGGCCCAGCCACCTGCTTGTCTGCATCCCTTTGCTCACTGTTGAGAGTGGTGGTAGTGGCTGATGACTTGATGGCCACAGCATCCTTTGCTTACTGACATGGCTGGCAATATTTTTCATTCACACATATAATGAAGAAATGGTAAGAATACAGACTGGTAGTAAGAGAGGAAAGGCAAGGCAGGGAACTCCCATAGGTCTTCCATTTGGTAACATTTGAGAATGTAAATTCAGGAATTAAAGCACTTCACTTTGGCTTGTGTATTTTCTCTTAAATTCTGGACATAGGAAAAAAAATCCTCTTGCTTTTCAAAAACCCAAGATGGGTTATATACAGTATGGGAAACAGAGTCTATTCTGACTGATTTTAAAGAGCAGGGTGAGTGGCCTCTTTCCATCGAGCTGTCGACTTTATACTGAAACCTTCACAGATCTCTTGGATTAAATAAACCAACAGGCTTCAAGGGATGCTGTTCAGAGAGGCACTGTGTGGTAGTGAACACTGCTCAGCTTATTTTCTGGATCAAGAGCAAGGATGCAGTGATGGGCTTTAACTGGCTTTTGCCTTTTAACTGCTAAGATGTCACTCACTACTGTGGGTAGAGAAGAGTCCTACCTGGTTAAGCCTTATGAGAAAGAGGAATTCTTTATCTACTTAAACATCAAAGCAAGAAACAATGTGGTCAGAAAATATGTACATGTGTCATGATTTTTGTCTTTTATTCCTTTTTTTTTTTTTTGGTTCACATTTTATATCATTAAAAAATCTCTAATGGCTTCTGGGTTATTTTGTAAATGTATAATTTATTTGATGAGGTTCAAATCTAAGTTTTCCTCTTCTTGTGTGAGTTTTCTGTTATAATTTTAAGTTATTTCTACCCTAAATTATGAGTATAACCAAGCATATTCTAGAATTGCTTTTTCTTTTTTAAAGGTACCACATGTAGTTATAAAATACAGCAAAAAGTAATCCTCTTTCTTCTGTCCTTTTGTAAGCCAAAGTTCACCTCCCTAGGAGTAATCCATTTCGCAAGTATCTTGCAGTCTAATATTTATATTTTATTTTTAGAAACTATGATTAAGCCACTGGCATGCTTAAGACCAAATTAAAATAGAAAAAAAATTAGAGTATTCTTTAGGGTTTTAACAAGTACACTTATCAATTCTTTTAGCTAAAATACAATATGATTACATGAAAAAGGAAATACTGGATTTCCTCAGTACCATATGGTCAAATTTGATAAAATCAGTTAAAAAAACCCTTTTGTTACTTACACTATTTCTCACATGTATTAGAATAATTTCCTATCTTAGTAAGCAGAATATTCTGAGCATCCTTAAATTTGGGGGCCAAAAATGAAGCTCATAGCAACCTGTATCCAGATTATATTAAGAACTCTTATGGTACAACGATAAATAACACAATTAAAAATGGGCAAAGGATATGAATAGTCATTCTCCAAAGAAGAAATATAAATGACCAATAAGCACATGAAAAGATGCTCAACATCATTAGTTATGCAAATCAAAACCACCATGACATACCACTTCCCACCCAGTAGGATGGCTATAATAAAAAAGAGGAAAACAAATGATGGGGAGGATGTGGAGAAAGTGGAGCCCTCCTACCTTGTTGAAGAGCATGTAGAATGGTGCAGCTACCTTGGAAAAGAGTTTGGTGGACCTTCAAAACTATATGACCCAGCAATTCCACTCCCTGGCATATATTCAAGGAAAATGAAAACATATCCCCACATATAACCAACATGAATGTTCACAGTAGCATTATTCATAATAGCCAACAAGTGGAAATAACGCAAAAGCCCACTAACTGGTGAATGGATAAATAACTCATACAATGGAATATTATCTATCAATAAAAAATAATAAAGTACTGACATATGCAAAAACATGAGTGAACCTTGAAAACATGTGAAAGAAGTCATAAAGGACCACATACTGTATGGTTTCATTTACATGAAAGGTACAGAATGGGCAAATCTAGGAGACAGAAAGCAGGTTAGTGGCTGTCAAGGGCGGGGGTCAGGCAGCAATCGGGAGTGACTACTACTGAGTGTGGGGTTTCCTTTTAAGGTACTGAAAAATATTCTAAATTTAGATTCTGGTAATAGTTACACAGCCGTGTGAATATATTAAACCTACAAAACTGTATACTTTAAATGGGTGGATTTTATAGTATGTGAAATGTATCTTCATCTTAATAAAGTTAAAAAAAAGTTTCATGAAGCATGTAAAGGTCATGATTCCAAACATGATCTTTCAGTATATAGTATAAGAAATATCAGAAATTTGATGGAATAGATATTTTAGGTCACATAAACTTTAGAATGACCTGTCCTGAATACACCCCTGATTGATTTGCCAGTCTTTCAAAAAACATGTTCTTTTTCCTAATAGAGAAAAAAATTCTAGTTGACCTGACATGGGAAGGTTGGACTCTGTGATTTCAAGGCCTGAACTGGAGAGACTATGAGTGCAGGCCCGGGGAAGCCTGGGGACCATCTGCAGTGTCACAGGGCCAGCGCTGGTGCAGCATAGCACACAGGTAAGGGGACCTTCATCCTGGAGGATGTCTGGCCTAGAAAATGCAAACTGCTGGCCCACAGACCCAGCCTGGCTGGGAGAAGTGTGTTTTGGGCCCAAGGAGACTGTTTGTTTGAATGATTGCTAAATTAAGAAAGAGGAAATTCCCACAAAACCCCAGTTTTCCCACTGCTTCTTAAGAGAAATGAGAAGAGCTAGCAACTCTGAGCCCACACGTCCAAGTAGAGATGAGTTTGCGGCCTGTCCTCTCCGGTTCCCCAGGGTCCGCACCACTCTCTTCTGTGTCACACCTGGCCTGTTCTATCCACGTGCATCACCTCTGCCTGGCCCCTCTGTGTCCTTGTCAGCCCAGCATCTCTCCTTTGCTGATGAGGAAACACTGATGAGGTCCAGGGAGGCACAGTAACTTGCCTAAGGTCACACTGCGGTTGAATAGAGTTAGGATCTGAACTTCGTTTTCCAATTAAACACCTTCTCTATGGTCATCTCTGCTGAAATTTTAGACATTTGCTACTGCAGAAATTGAGGGAGCTGAGGCCAAGGTGCCTAGAGCTTGAAAAATCATATAAACCAGCAAAAACAAATTGTAGCATTTGGTGCTTGATGTGAGCTCTGGAGATCTTTCATTTGAAAAGAGTAATGATGGCCAGGAAGGTTTGAGGAAAAGTAAGTAGGCAAAATATGCTTTACAAAGTAACATACTTTGTTTCTCAAAAAGTTAAAATAGAATTACCATAGGAACCAGCAGTATCATTTCTGGGTGTATAACCCAAAGAACAGCAAAAAGAGTTTCAGATACTTTGTTCACTCAATGTTATGGGCTGAACTGTGTACCTCCCCCAACCTGCCATTAGTATCTTGAAGTTTCTAACCCCCACTGCTTTAGAATGTGTCTATATTTGGAGATAGGGTCTCTAAAGAGGTAATTAAGGTTAAGTGGGATCACGGGGGTGGCTCTAATCCAATATGACAGATGTCCTTATTAGAAGAGGAGGAGATTAGGACCCAGACATGCACAGAGAGAAGACCCTGTGAAGACAGAGGGAGAAGACTGCTATCTACAAGCCAGGGAGGGAGGCCTCTGAGAAAATCAACCCTGGTGACCCCATGATCTCAGACTTCTAGCCTCCAGAACTGTGAGAAAATAAATTTCTGTTGTTTAAGACACTTAATCTGTGGTACTTCGCTGTGGCAGGCTTAAAATGAATATACATGGTCATAGCAGCATTATTCACAGTAGCCAATAGGTGGAAGCAACCAACACGTCCATCGATGGAAGAACGGATAAACAGAATGTGATATATACACACAATGCAATATTATTCAGCTTTAAAAAGGAAGCAAGTTCGGACACATGCTACCACATGGATGAACCTGGAGGACATTGTGGTAAGTGAAATAAGCCAGTCATAAAAAGACAAATACTGTATAATTCCACTCCCTCATGTAAGTAGTCAAATTCATAGGGATAAGAAAGTAGAAGGCTGGTTGCCAGGGGCTGAGGGGAGGGGGAATGGGGAATTAAATGGACAAAGTTTCAGTTTTGCAAGGTGAAAAGGTTCTGGAGATTGGCTGCATGACAATGTGAATGTACCTGGCACTATTGAACTGTACTAAAAATGGTTAAGATGGTAAATTTTATATTATGTGTATTTTATCACAATTGAAAAAGCAACATAGTAGAAATAGTATCTAGTATTTGTCAAGAACAATAAAGCTATTTAAACTTCCAATGTTTTTTTTGGGGGGGTGGGGGGATTAATTAGGTTCATTTATTTATTTTTAGAGGAGATACTGGGGATTGAACCTAGGACCTTGTGCATTCTAGACATGCACTCTACCACTTGATCTACATCCTCCCTCCCTACACTTCTAATGTTTTAATGCTTAAAGTGACATCTAAATATATAGCCCTATATAAAATAATCAGGTATTTACATAGTAAAGTCCCATTTAGTGCACTCAGAATAATCTGACATTTAATACATCTTGGCACTGAGCAAAAGCTATATAACCAGTTCATCTTTTTTCATATTTGTTATCATTATTCAGTATGTCCTGAGTGAGGTCAGGGTACAGAACTGGCATTTTACGTCCCTAAAAATCTTGGATTAGCTACTATCTACTGCCCAAGAAAAGATGAGAATACATTTTAGGGAAACAGATACCTGAGCTGATAAAGCATTAAGGCAGAGCATGAACTTTGGAATCATGATTTGGCCCTGAATTCTGGCTCTTCCTCTTAGCTGTGTGTGATGCGGGATGAGTTTCTTAACCCCTCTGAAGTCCAGTTTCCCAAGATGTGAATCGAGAATAATACGGAACATGCAGGGTTGTTGGAGTGGTTAGTGTTAACACATGCACAACACAAACACTCATTTTTACACATTGCATTCCAGGTGCAAGGATGTAGCAGAGACTAAAATAAGCAAAAATCTTTGCCTCATGGAACTTAACAGAGCACTGAGGAAGACAGACCCTGAGAACATTTAAAATATATATTATGTTGGTCAAAAGTGCTAAGGAGAAAAATAAAGCACAGGAGAGAGAGAGAAGTGAGTCAGTGGCGTAGATCATTTCCAAGCAGCAAACTCTTCTTGCTCTGCCATTGGAGTTTTTGGAGTCTGGGGTATGAGTCAGACACTAGGGGACACATATATGTCCCCTACACTCCATGGGGCACTATCAAGCTCTCTGAAGCATCCCAGCGAAGCCCCTTCCCTGGGTTGGGACAGGCACCCGTGCTCCCTGACAGCTCTGTCTAAAGATCACACTGGAACTTCCAATTCCTTTTGGCTTCTCTAACCTCTTTTAAAAACTGAAAGTGAGTGGTCAGCTAATGGTTGTGAGTCCTGAAGTCTCATACCTTGCTTTTGTTTTGGGTCTCTGCTGAAAATGACAGTAAAAATATTTCATTTTAACATTCTCTTATGTTATTTTTAGCAAAGAGGTTATATCCGAAAATGCTTCACATAAGGACATAAAGTATTGTCTGGGCTTTAAGAACCTTTATACTACATACTTAAAGGTGTATGTCCATTGCTACTTTAAAAAAATTAATGAAGTGTAATTATTAAAAGAGTAGAGAGATAATGAAAGAATAAACCATCCAACCTAAGTAAATGCATCCATAGCCTACAGCAAGTTCTACCTTTCTTGAACTTGCCCCAAGTAGTAAAGGTAAGATATGTTCTAAAAAAGATTTTCACTTAAATGCTTATGTCACTGATCAATTTCATGTTCATTTCCAGTTCTAACATTGGGGAATATTCTCGCTATTGCCCTGTTTTCTAACTGCACTCTTGATTCTAACTGGGCACAAGCTTATTTGGAATCAATTTCTAATTTCTCTGCCTGAGAGTTTTCCAGATTCAGTTTTAGGGGTCAGTTGTAAGTGAGAGCATCTCTCTTGGGAGGAATGCCTTCAAAACTCAGCCATTTCTCAGCCCCGCAGCTTGGGAAGATCCATTTCTAGAAGCAGTTTTACGTGCATGGGTTTAAAGAATCTGGCTGGCTGCCTGGGTTCTGCACCATCAAGTTTTGCCACAATTTCCTCAGTTCAGACTGTCTGAGGGCTAACTGTGCCTAATTTGCAACAAGGCACTCAGGAAACTGCTAATCTATCCAGTTCTGTTCTTCTCTTGTAAAAGCACAGGAGCTGCCAATATTCGGCAGCTGCTCTGTGCTCTGGTCTCTGCACACGTCACAAACTTGTCACAGGTAAGAGGAGTACAAGGAGGGAAATTTCATGTCCTCCTACCTCCCTCTGGGTTCCGATGTTAACGGTTCTCTGATGCTATGCAGGCCTCTCTGTCACTTACAAAAACGCTCCTTTTGGTTACCAGCAACATTAGTTTGGCTTCATTGGACAGCATTAACCTGGCTGTATTGCTGAAAACAGTCATCGATAAATTTTATAGCCTGGAACACTCTGATTTCTGTTTGCAGACCTAATGAGGGTTTTACAGCTAATTCTCACGGGTGCATTTGCTTAGAGAACATTTGGTACAATATACAGTTTTGTCTTTTAAAAGTCATCCTCTCACTGCCTTAATTCTTTTTTTGTTTTGGTCAAAGTAATATGTCACACGATACAGATGACTTAAGATGAAATAAACAACCTCCTGCTCCCATTCGCACTCCAATCATCTTCCCAAGGGCAGCTCCTTTTAGCATTTCTCTTTTTAGCTTTTCTGGTGGTTCCCTTCATATCTTTTGATGAATCAGGGAATAAAAGATGTTCTTGACCTAAGGCAGCATCTATTGATTCAATATAAAAGACATTTACCTTTCCTTACTCTGCACTTCCTCCCAACATTTTCTATTTTTATTTTATTTTGTAACTGTAAATCATATACTTAATAACCTTTAAACAATTTCATCAACCACACACCATATATCTTTAATTTCCTATATTATTTAATCTTTGTCCCTGTTTTCCTCTCATTTTGTACTGGATACACTTAAAATTTTTAAAAAAAATCTCTACTTTGTCAGGGCTTGTTAATATTTATATTCTTTTAATCTTATCTTGCAGCTATAATCACATTTTTCCTGCTTTGTCCATGGATTGATTCTAAATTAGAAAATCAACACAGAGTTTATATTATAATGACTATGTAAATATTGTTAATGCCTGGCCAACAATGAAATGTAACCCTGTTACACTACAACAAATGTACAAGGGTTACATTTCCCACTCTGGATTCGAAATCATGATTGCTGGGCCATGCAAAGGCAAATGTTCCCAACATTAAGGTTAAATGGAGTCACTCTGGTTTTTTGGTTTTTTTTAAACTTTTGTTTAAATTCATACCATGTTTTAGGTTGCTTCATGTTAGGAGGTTTTTTCCTTTTTAGAAATGGTGCTGACTGCCATGGGGGAAAGGCTTGGCAAGCAACCAGACTAAGGATGGAGGCCTGGATATAAGCCTCGCTTCTCCAATTGTTACAGCACTGCGCAAGTCATGGCACCAAGCTCCTGGTCCCTCCTCTGTAAGTGAGAATGGCTGACTCAGTCCAGCCCAGCTCCCAGGGCCATCAGGAAGACCAAGTCGGACCATGCAAGTAAAAGAAAGGTCGACGGAGGGTAATGCTCTTCTGTATAAACGCTCTGGAGTATCACTGTGACTTCCACCTCTGAGCCTGCCTATTTCCTGGGGGTGCAGGGAGGGGGTGTTTGAGGAGGTCTGCTTGCATAGACAGATTTAACCTAACACTTTGGAAAGAATTCTCTTTCTGCTAGTCTAAGTTTAGCTACTGGAACATTAGCTGATAACAAATGTGGACAGGAAAGCTCTATTTGCAGAGAAAACTCACAAGTACAGCCTAGTCTCACTTAAAGGCTGCAAATAGTTGTTCAGTCCTAGAGACCCACTCTGCATATGGGCAGGCCAATTCCAGCAGGACTCAAGCACTTCTGCTGTGACGGTCAGGCCGACACCACATGCCCTGCACGGAAAAGGTCACCTTGGGCCGGAGTGGCTTGCAGGGTGGCGGCCCCTCTGGAGTGCAGAGTTCTGAACCCCTGGCACTGGGGTTCCTATTTGCAACCGGGATAGTGTCGGCGTGTAGCAAGTCTCCTGCACTTGCCAGGATGAACATCTTCTTCACACCGAGCTCCTTGGCTGAGCATATACACACGTGTGCGAGAACTCCCAGTGTGGGCCCAGGGACGTGGGAAGCCCTTAACCATGGTCACAGCCTCCAGACTGCTTTACCACCTACCTTCCTAACCTACCCTGCCAGACAGGAGGCTTTCAAAGGGATGTGCTGCTTTCTTTCCATCTTTTCTCCATTTCAGCCGTAAGCATGGCTACGGCTCTTCCTTGCTCTCCCACTTTTGCTATTTTTAGATAAGGAGGATGCCTGTTTCTAACAGGCAAGCAGAGCAGCAGGCTCTCTCTTTGGAATCGAAGGATGGCTACCTTGTAGATCTAGTGCTTGGGTTTTAAACCCCAACCCCCACCCCGTAAGTGATGCCCAGGTGTGAAGTCTACTGCAGACACAGCACAAAGAGCTGCACTTTGAACCTGCAGGCAAAGACAGAAGCAAACAGTGTGCGGCCAGGTTGATTAGTTCTGGGGATAGGAAGCCGCAGCTGCTGGGAGAGCTGGCAGCAGCTGAACTGCCTCCAGCAGCCTCAGAACTAAGCAGAGGAAGGAGGCAAGGGCCCTCCCTTTGAGGAAAGTATGTGTACATGTGTGGGTGGTGGCTGGAGGGAGAAAGCTTTCAAAAAGGGACCCCCATCCAAGTTCAGGGAACTTTTTCACCATATGTCTCTAGGAGGTTTATTTTTCTTTTTGACACCCTCCCACACACATTTAAAGCTGGCAGTCATCACTGATGGTGATGTTTATACTGTGATGACTATTACGACATTATTTCATTTAATCATCAAAGATAACCCTGCTAGGTCGGGTCTGTATTTTGTGCATGTGAGTTTTAAGGCGAACTTGTCTAACCACAGTTAATAAATCGTGGCCCTGGATTTGAACCCAGGCCTGACTCTGGGGCAGTGCCAGGTCCTGTACATACTGCTCAAGCTGTCCAACCACTGCAGAGAATTAGCCCTTTGCTGTGTTTCTAAGATACCACCAGCCACACTAGTTCAATTATAAAAGAAAAAGGAGATACATAAATCTGTTTCTGAAAGACAAATCTCTTATTATAAATAAAACAGGTCTTGAGTACCTGACTTAATCAAGAGAGGCAAGAATAGATGTGAAAGAACAGCAAGAGGAACTCTGATGCCCCCATACATAAAAGTTAGTTTGAGATGGATCATAGACCGAGTATGAAAGCAACAATTATTAAGAATCCAGAAGAAAGCAAAGGGGAATGTCTCCATGACCTTGTCGGTCATGACTAAGAAGGGGCGGACGGGAACTTTCTGGTGTGATGGGAATGTTCCTTATCTTGATCTGAGTGATGGTTACTCGACGGTACACATTGGTCAAAATTCATGGAACTATACACTTCAGATTTGTTGAAATTATATTCCAACAATGAACTGTCAGCATCAAAAACAGTATCTGCTTTTCCACTCACAAAATTATTAAATCATCCATTCAAATGCCTACTTCATCCGGGCACCATGCTAAAAGTGAAAAAAATAGGTTGGTAAACAGTTCAGACAGGGCTGGGTCCCTGACTTAGGGAGCTTTCAAAAAAGTTGGGGAGATGATAAATGTTCAAAAGAAAAAAATGACTATACATATTATTATAAAATATAAAAATGCAAAAAAAAAACACACCACACCCCATTCAAAACAACAAAAGATTAAAAACCTTGACAACCAAAGCAATTTTTAGTGGATTTCACAATACTGAACTGTTTCTGCTCTTTTGGAAAACGTGTTTTCTTGTTCATATTTGGCAGAGTCTAACACCAGAATTAGTTCTCTTCCCATAGCTCTTGCTTATGGAGTTGAGAGATAATACAGTTAAGCAGGTCCCAGTGGTAAGACTTAGGGGGATTAAAAAACTATCCTATGAGCAGTCCACAGACATCCCCAGAGAAGAGGCAGGCACTCAAAGCAAAGGGAAAAGCACCACAAAGGCAACAGGAACTGGGGCTCTTTTACATCACAGGGGACCCGGGCCTCCATGACTGGGAGGAGCAGCATGGTATGTGGAAGGAGCTCGAACAACAGGCAGGGGGCCGAGTTCTGGCACTAACTTGGCACTGAGGAGCGGTGTGTGCTGTATTTGGATAAGCCACTTAACCACCCTGAGCCTCAGTTTCCTCCTCTGTAAGAATCAGGGCTTTTAGTTTGGTGAGGTCCTTCCAGGTCCCAAACGCTTCGATCCTTAGCCTAGCTGGCACTCCTTCAACTTCCCCAGAAAACCGAGTTTGAGATCAGAGCAGCGCATCAGGAATAGAGCAGGCTGAAATGCCCTGGCTGGGTCGGCTAATGGACCCGGTAAGGGTTTAAGATAAAGTGAACAAATAAGTGCCAACCGTAGCACCATTATCCCCTACACTGCCCCTCGGTCACATAACTCCCACGGGCAGTGGTTTGGAGTCAGATACGCTGCAATCCCTATACACTCACTTCCTGGCAGGATTGGGAAAAAATCCAGAAAAAGAAACCTTTCTTGAGAGAGAGAGTGCTATAGGTCAAACCGTGTCTCCCTGAAATCCTATGTGGACACCTGGCCTCCAGTACCTTAGAATGTGACCTTATTTGGGACTAGGGTCACTGTGGGTGTGATCAGTTAAGATGAGGGCATGCCGGTGTAGGGTGGGCCCATTCCAGTTATGACTGGGGAAAGGTGAACACAGACGTGCACCCGGGGAGAAGGCCACGTAAAGGTGAAGGCAGGGGTCAGGTGATGGCTCTGTAGGTCAAGGAATTTCAAAGACTGCCAAAAAATCACCAGAAGCCAGGTGATAAGCATGAAATAGATTTATCCTCACAGTCCTCAGAAGGAAGCAGCACTGCCAACGTCTTGGACTTCTGGCCTCCAAAAGGGTGAGACAGTGCATTCTTGTTGTTTAAGCCCCCCGGTGTGTGGCATTTTGTTATGGCTGCTCTAGCAAACTCATACAGGCAGTATAAACGCTTAAAGGAAAACTGTCTTGGAGGAGGGTAGAGCTCAGTGATAGAGTGCTTGCCTTAGCATGCATGAGGTCCTGGGTTCTATCCCCAGTACCTCCATTAAAAAAAAAAAAAAAAAACCCAAAACCTAATTACTTCCCCCGAACAAAATTTTAAAAAACGAATAAAATAAATAAAAATAAGAGAAAAGGAAAACTGTGTCTTGGCCTATAGGCTGGCTCACTAACATTCCCTTCCTTTCCTTAGCCCTTAACACCAGTAACCTTAATCTTCAGGGAATTTATAATTTGGGTACCTGAAAAAAAAGTATCATTCTTATTCTTTGCTAAACACTACATTTCCTGCCTTTAAAAAGTGAGGCCCTTCAGTAAAACCCACCAAACGTTTATTGAACCTTTATTATCTACCAGAAGTCTCTAGATAGTGTTTGTGTACTAGCATTTGGACTCCACTCAGGTCCTCCTCCTGTCAGTGTGCTAAACAGGCCCAGGGATGAAATGACACCCTCAGCATCGAAGTGGCATCATTTAGTCAAAATCCAAATTACTATCAAGTCTGCAGAAGCTGCTGGAAAAAACAGGAGAACAGATTACGAGGCAGCTTTGCTATCACAGATGTACACCGTAATTATCCTTGTTCAGGGCTATCGGAAAACCACAAGCAGAATTGATCTGCAGTGCGCCTGCTGGCTTCAAAGAGGTGCAGAATGACAGGAAGGCTTCTCACACATGGCTGGGCCAACGCCAAACTAATTAGAAGTTCTGACTTGGATAATTGGAAAATGTCCCAGAAACTACTGGTGTCTGCTGCACAGGTCAACACCCTGTCCTAAGTCATTAGGAACATAAGCAGTTTAGGGAGAGAGAAATCGAATAAAGCCCCAGTTTGCAAAGGACGGGAGGTGGCTGGCTGAGAAGACTGAGGAGGTATATAGTACTGGCATCTCAGAACTGGGACTCATCCTGGTTTCCAAATCATGGCTCAGCTTTAATTCTCTCTGGCAGTGGTCCTTTTATACACCAAAACCCTTCCTGTAAGTTAAGAAACAAAACTAGGTGCTTTAGAATCAAAGGTCAGGACAGACACCCCATTTGCCTTAAGTGTGGTTCTCAAACTTGATTGTGCACTGGAATGGCCAACAGGCCCAGGAAGGTGCATTTTTACCAACTTGCTATTTCTGAAGCAGGTGGTAAACCTGTACTTTAAGAAACACTAGCTTACAGACATAGAAAGAAAAATACCGCATGATCTCACTTAGATGAAGAATCTAAAAAAGTCAAATACAAAGAAGCAGAGAGTAGAATGGTGGTTACCGAAGCGGGGAGGTGGGGTTAATGGGAAATGCTGGTCAAAGGCAGAAAGCTGCAGTTATGTGAGATGAACAGATCTAGAGATCTGATGTGCAGCGTGTTGAGTAGAGCTAACACTACTGTATTGTACAGTAGACATGTGCTTAGAATAGATTTCAGGTGCTCTCACCACACATCTACACAACATGGTGGTACAAACTTCCAGTTGCAAGATAATAAATCATGCAGATGTAATGTACAGAACGGTAACTATAGTTAACAACACTGTACTGTATGTCTGAGAGCTGCAAAGAGAGTAGATCTTAAAAACAAGCCAACAAAAAAAATCAAACCCAACCAACCAACCAAAACAAAGAGCCATGAAACATAGTCCCTGTCTTCAAGTCATAATCGAGTGAAGGAAAGAAACAAGCTAATTTCAAATAAATAAAACCAAACTTAGTCTTAAAAAAAAAAAAAAAGAAGGTAACATGTGAAGAGCTGGATATATTACTTAGTTTGATTATAGTAATCATTTCACTATGTATGTGTATATCAAATCATCACGTGGTACACCTTAAATATACACAATTTTCATTAGAATAGATTGCAAAAAAAAAAGTTCTGGGGAGAATAGTTTGTAGACATCCATGCAAAATAAGAACAGAAAGTACAGTAAGTTCCAAATATATTTAGCATGATAAAACTTTGGTGAATTGCATATGTAGTATTTCCTAAGTAATTTTTTTGAAACTAGTATGTTAGAGAACTTGCCATAGGCATTCAAAATTAATGTATCGTAACAATCCATGAATCCATCTCCTTCTTCCCTTCTGACACTAGGCAGTAAGTGCCCCATATCCCCAAAGACTACTTAATAGATTCCCCTACTTAATACCCAAATTCCACCTCCTGAACCCATCTCAAACCTTTCACTCATGTAGTTATTCCCCTATTTCTCTTTAAAATAGATTAGTTATTTCAGCAAACTCACTTGTTTCTATTATATAAAAATAAAACCAAATTAAAATAGCATAATATAAAATTATATGTGTATGTATGTACACATACTCATACAGCTTATGTCTCATTTCATTGTTTCTTTACAGTTAACAAATTAATGTATCAGGTTGTCATAAAGAAATACTAAAATCTAAAACAAACAAACAAACAAACCACAAACAAAACCAAAGAAAAAGAAAAAAGAAATATTGGCTTAGCAGACCAGTAAGACAGTGGGATATGCAGTGCAGAAATGGTGTGGGAGGTGTCTATAAATGAATGAAGACCAAAATGGTCCATCTTGGGGAGTCTGGCAAAGCACAGGAGATGCTGGTCACTGCTGATGGGCTTTGCCTGTGCCTTCAAGGGTCAGTGCTGGCTCTGCCCTGCAGCTGGTCTTGAGAGTGGCTGGAAGGGTTGGTGTCTGGCTCTGCAGGCTGGACCTGGCTGGTGTTCAGCAGCTCTGAATACCGCTGACTTTCCTGGGGTCAGATATGTAGCCATTTACCACATGCCACACTCAAAAGTTCTACCTTCCAGAAAGCACACGTAAGTCAATTAATAAATGATTAGGCACTTTGTAAAACACGTTCCCCATTATGTTACACTGTTCACATACCTGACCTTTTGTTATATGTAAATGTGCTTTGCAATTTGTAAATATAAATATTAATGTTTAAGAGCTGTCATGAAGATGATAGCCTTTCCCATTTATTCTACTTACTCCTGAGAAGTCTAAATTATCCATTTTTAGGGTTTGATTTAAGCTCTAGTTATTTTGGGTAATACCTTTCACGTGCATGTCTACATCCTATTAATGTGAAATTTCTCAATGACTATTAATAAGAACGCGCTCAAAGTACTTACCATTTAGAGTCCCCCACGGCACTTCCTTAGGTGATGTTGTTATATGACATCTGAGTTGATTTAGGAAGAGGCACCTGAAAACTTTGGTTCTCCCCTCGTGGGTTCCCATTCTAACCAGTGTTACTTAGCTGTGACCTGGGCAGTTACTCCATCTCTCTGACCTTGTTCTTTATTCACGTAATACTGATAAAATCACTTTCCTTATTTATCACAAGGTTGTCGTGAATAATTTATATGCACATGTCTACCATGCTCCTTGCCCTTGAAGGGTACCTATTAAATGTCCTCTTCTCCACTAATGTGGGAGGTGCCCTAATTTACCTTCCTCACTGTCCGCTTGTCTTTAACAATATAACAGCATTTGTGAGGATTCAGTGAAGTGACCCTTAAAAAGTCTGTCACTTGTGTTGAACACATTTTAGCTATTATTAATAGTATCACTGAAGATTGTAATAGACATTTTATGGACTTCAGTGGCACATGAGGAGTGGTGTACTGGTAAATGTTTAATAACTAGAATTTTGGGAAAAATGTGTGTGCATTTATGTTTACTATGAATCTTACTGACAAAAAACATGTAGCACACCATTTACAAATAATAAAATATGCAATAGTCTTTAACTTTCATATAACAAGTCTTTATCATAGAATGCTTTTGTTGATTTTTATAGAACTTTTGCATCCACAGACAACCTGTGACTGCAATTAATGAATGTGTAATTTTAACATGATGTTGGTTGATATTTCCTTTACATTAACAAGACAAACATGAAACAAGGACATCTGTCAGCACTTCACTCGGTTTGTCAATGACATGAGATACTTCTCTGATGAATGGAAAAAGTTTTCAAATGATGGAAGAATGCTTCCTCAATTTTTTATGCTACTGACAATGTAATGGCTATAGATACAACACACTTTTAAATTTTAGAACCAGATGAGCAACAACAAAAAAATATCTAGGCCTGACTTGACAGTGCTTGACAACTGCTGTGGAATAAATAGTTCTACTTTGATTTACAAAAGTAATGTCACTGAATGAGGAGCTGGAACGAGGTGCACCACCGCACACCATTATATAGCATTCCTGAGACACAGATCCACTATATATAAAGAACCTCTAGAGCAAATAATAGTAGATATGTAGTCAAGTAACTAGGAAGGGATGACTTCTGGGTATTACCTTATAAAAAATATAACTCATTTAGTTGTAAGTTTATGTAATTTAATTTCTACTAATGGCTGGCTTAACAACTGGCTTCTAACATTTGACAGTTGACTCTCAAAAGCCAGAAGGGGCAGGCTCAAGCACACCTCTGGACAAAGGCAAAAGGAAAACCTGAGGAGATGTTTCTGATACAATCTACTGGAGCTGCTGCTTCCACTGGAATCACTATGGCTGCTGGCAAAGTGTTACCAGTCAGTGAACTACAGCGCCTGGTGGGATTCCAGAGGGGCACGCAAATCCACACATCCATATATAATTCCTTAATCAACAGCTGTTAAAAACACAATTACAGGAACATTTTGACTTCGAAGAGTTAGACCCCACTTCTTTCAGTCCTAAAAACTGAAAACTAAAAAACAGTGTATATCTTCTTCTCTGGAAGATAATACGTATTAAGGGAGTAAGTCCCAACATTTGGATGAACAAAGTTCATCCATCTTGGTATCAATGACCCACTTTGTTTCACCAACACTTGCCCTCACATTCCAGGAAAGATGATCTCAGATGATCCACTTGATGTGATATTGCTTGGGTAGGACAATTTCCTACTAATTACCAGGAACAGCCAAACACCAGTGGTAATCGTCAAAGCTCAGGCCAGTTCTGTTACAAGTACATAATGAACAAGCATCTGAAAGACCTGGCATACTGCTTGGTCTTGACAACCTATAATTAACCCCAGCTATAATTCTAGATGGTACTGAGTTTCAGTGAAAAACAATTTCAGAGAAAACAAATGCTCCTTTAAACAAATTTAGACCATCAGTCAATGATTTTAGAAAGTCAGCATCATCCCTTATAATACTTAGGCAAAGATCAATGGAAAAGTCACTGGGTCCAGAGTGCAAGGACCGAGATTCTGGTTTTGATTCTTCTACTGCTTATCCTGAGTGATGTTGAGTAAGTAATGTCACCTCTATGCACCTTAGTTTCCTAATTTTCAAAGTAAAGGTGTTGGGCTAAATCATGGCCAGGTTTTTTTTTTTTTTTTGATAATCAGTGTTTTCCAGTTCACTGAGATATAACTGACATGACATTGTGTAAGTTTAAGGTATACAACATAATGATATTATATATGTATATACTGTAAAATGATTACCATAATAACTTTAGTTAACATCCATTACCTCACAGTTACCTTTTTATCTTGTGATAAGAATGTTGAAGATCTACTCTCTTAGCAGCTTCCAAATATATTACATATAGTTAATTACAGTCATGAAGCACATTACTATATATTACACCCTCGCAACTTGTAACTGGAAGTTTGCACCTTTTGGCTATCTTCACCTATTTCCCCCACTTCCCATTAAGTGGTAATTATCAACCTCTGTTTCTTTGAGTTTGGTTTTTTTGGGGGGGGGGTTTACATGTAAGTGTTTGTCTTTCTCTGACTTATTTGACTTAGCATAATGTAATGGCCAGTTTTTTTTTTTAAATGAGGAAATCAACCTGCACAATTGAAAGCACTTCATGTCCCATAATGAATGAAAAATGCAGCAAATACACCCTCCATGTGACTCCTCTGAACCACCGTTAAGACCCTCTCATAGATTTTCAATGTCACACTCCTCTTTGTTCTTGTCAACAAACTCTGTGATCCCTCTCATTTCCAAAATGTACATCTGACCTTTCCAATGTGTATTCTCAGTTTTCTCTGTTAAAGTTCGTTTATTTGTGAGAACAAGGCTCTCTTTTCTGGCAGATCATGAAGTAATTCCCAGAAGGGGCTGGGGTGGGAGGTGTAGGATGTGCTCAGGTACAAAAGATACCTTATAACATTGATGTGTTAGGAAGACAGGGTGTGGTGGTCCACCCCCCCGGAAGAGGAGTGTTCTCCTACCTTCCGGAAATGCAGTTTTTATAAACGGCTAAGCCTCGCTTTAAAATTCTGAGTCTGTGGTCTTTTTTTCAACACTGTTCAATTGAAAACTCGACACTTTTAAGTATGTTGTGTCTGAGATTCAACAACAACAATAATCACCACCCTGAATAACAGTAACAGTGGCCCCCTATTGCAGCACTGAACCTGGCGCTTTACACATATTGTCTCCTTTACAATCTCACCAGCCCATCGAGGTGGGTATTATCAACAGTTTCATATGTGAAGCAAACGAGGCCCTGAAAGGCTAAGCACTAGGCCCGGAGACCCAGGCTCAGCAGGCCAGTGAGTGCAAGAGCTCTCTCGCCCTACCTGCCACTCAGTTAACACCCCAGCATGACCCAGGTGACACGGATGCCGGTCTTAGTTTTAAGCAGGGAAGAGAGCAGTGGACCAGCTTGGAGAGATTCAGGGCTTGGCAATTTTACTATTAACACCTTTCATGAGACACAGCTGGGAGCTGGCATAGAATGCCCATTTTGAAGTGGCCAATGTGACGCTTTACTGAGCAAAGCTTTATCATCAACACACCCAAAAAAAGGATGCAACCTGGTAAGGACTGTCCAGCACACTGTCCAACCCAGTAAGGAATTCCAGGGTAAGACAAACACCATTCCAGAATAATATCATTTGTTAGAAAAGTGTGGAAAATACCTAAGGACGCTCTGTGTATTTCACACCTGCGTGAAAATACAACTAACGTTATTAAGCAGCTGTCACAACAAGCTCCCAACTAGCTATTAAGTGGGATCCAGATTTAAACACTAAGACAATTCTATGATACTGCCAAGCACTGGCAAGGCTGTGATGTAACTAGACCTGCCGTACATTGCTCAGGGCAATGTGTGCTGAAAGCTACATGAACCCATGCATACTTTTGACCCAGCAATTCCAATCCTAGGTACACCCTCCATAGAAATGCATTCGTGTGATACAAAAGTCGCATGTGAGATTGTCCTCAGGAGCTTCATAGAGTAGCTGTAAACTGGAATCAACCCAGCTGTCCATTACCAATAGAATGGAGAGCACACACTGGAATACTCATACAAGGGGTGCCATTCAGCAATGAGAATTAATAAATACAGTCACACCAAACAACATGGGTGAAAGCCACAGACACAAAAGGGAGCAAAGCAGCTAGACACAAAAGAGTATACAGCACGATTCTGGTTATATAATGTTTAAAATCAGGCAAAACTAGTGTAGAGTATTAGAAGTTTGTTCCAAGTGGTGACATCAGGGAAGAAGAAAGGGGGTAGTGATTGCAAAGGGCCCTGAGAGAGCTTCTGAGGAAAACAACTATGACAGACACAATTCTATGAGGGAGGGACTATTATTCCCACTTTATACAGATGAAAAAAAACCTTTAGAGGTTATGAAAACACATCCAAGGTTACACTTATTTATTTATAAAGTGGCTTTAGCCAGAATTTTAAGCCAGATCTGAGTCTTCTCATTCCTTTTTTACAACATCGATATTAAATACAGTGGACTTCTCTTTTTGCCCTCCCAGCACTCCTTTCCCATGTTGGTAGAGCAGCCCACTCAGCCTCTGGAGAACTAGCTTCCCCTCATTTCCCATGGGAAGTGCACATCACAGCGCATCACCCCAGGAGGCCAGCCCGTGACTGATCTATGCTCACTGGACACTCTAAGGGAGCTGAAGCTTGGGTAGTGTGACGAATGATGGATGGAAAGTATAGGAGACTGGTAATAAAAGCAGCAGCAGCCAAATGTAAAGCTGTCCACGAGCTAGACATCGTCTGGAAGCAAGAGCAAGACAGATCCCACGTGGCTAGATCCTTACTCTGAACACAATGCCTGGGACATGGTCGAGGCTCAATGAATGAATAAATCCTCTGACCTGTTGCATTTCCTATTCTTGGCTTGACAGTTTAGCCTTTTCTTTCGGTTACATGAACTAACTGCTTTTTCCCCAGGGCAATGCCAGCTTTTATTTCCTTTGCAATGCCAGCGTCTCTTGCTTGCAAGCAGAGAACCCTATCTGATATCTATTATTTCCACAGAATTGTTACATGCGCCATAATATTTGAGAACACAGCCCTATGGAGTTCTGTTCTCCTAGAGCAATGGATTTTTACCTACTATTGTCACCCCAAATAAGGATGCTGATGGAAAATTCCTCAACTAGAGCAGCAAGGACCTATATAATCTCATAGGAAAGGTAATTTATTAAGTGGCTTGCAGGTCCCCATGAAAAAGACTGCCTACAATATGTCAGAAAGTAGTTTATTTCTACACTGAACTTGATTCATCCCAACCTTGAACCAAGTTTCACAACATCTATCCAGAGACAGTCATGACAACGAAAGCAATGCAAACAGCCTATGAGTTCCCAGGGACAGTTAACATTTTCTCAGGAAGAGATGGGCTGACTGTTTCTGAGGAAAGGTATTAAGACATAAAAACCAAGAGTATGCACAGAACCAATTTCAGAGAAATTATAGCCTTTTTGCTTTGTTTTTACTTTCCTTGACAGCTGGAAAGGTTGGAGTTGATGTAAAAAAAGTACATTAGAGTAATGATGATGACCAGTGCTGCCAAGTCAACAACCTATGAGTAAAGTTTCCTAACCCGGCAGCATCTGGGACGTGGTCTGACAACATGCACCTTTTCCTCAGGAGATACACAGCCTGATTTTCTGTATTTGGGACATGAAGAAATTGCAGCTGTCTGCATGTGCAATATGGACAGCTAAATATAAGCAAGAACGTTCTCTAACTTACTCTGGACATACATGCATGAAAAACTTCTTTGATCCAACCCCAAATTCTGGGAACTGGGGAGTTTGAGCTATAAGAGACAGTTAGTCATATCTAGCCTTATATGTATTGAGGTTCCACGGCAGCTTAAAATATAATCTGCATAATACATTAAGCACCGTTAAGCCTGGATGCAAAAAGACCTGTAATATTCAACAGATTACTTGTGACCTGGTGTGTACAACACGCACAAGGAGTACACCTCATTCCAAGTAAAGCCTCAAGCGGTAGTTTTAAAACATGATCCTCAACACTCACATTACGAGAAATGCTACTAAAACGCATGATTGTTGTGTAGGTTTCAGTGATGTCACTTTGAAGGAAGAAATGCCAACCACTTAAAAAAAACAAGCCTAAGCTCTCTATTTGGATTCTGTAAGTCTTCCCTAAAGTCCGTCTTCTGCCCCAGGGCGCCGTCGGGACACACGTTACCTTCAGTCATTGTAGCTCCTGTGGCTCCTGTAGACTGCAATGGTTTCTTCAGTTTTGTTTTTGAAGGCTTTGACGGTTTTGAGGAGTACTCTGTATTCCAGTTTGAATACCAATTGCTTTTTCTTTTTGAATAGAGAAAGACAGATACCTGTATTTCTGTACCACGTACTTTGTAGAATGTCCCACAATTTTGGTTTGGCTGATGTTTTCCTCATGGTTAGACAAGATTTATAGATTTGGGGGAGGAAGATCCCAGAGGCAAAGTGCCAGTCTAATCGTATCACATCAAGGGAATACATCATTAATGTGACTTATCGCTGACGATGTTAACCTTGAGTACCTGGCCAGGTGGTGTTTACCAGGTTGCTCCACTACAAAGGTGCCCAACTTCCCTTCCCGTACTGTATTCTTTGGAAGCAAGCCACTAAGTGAAGCTCATACTCAAGGGATGGAGAGCTATACTTCACCTCTTTGAGGGCAGAGTAGCTACATAAATTATTTGAAATTCTTTGTATGGGAGGTATGTTTCTTCTCCCTGGTTTATTTATTTAATCATATAGTAATGTCAGTATGGACTTGTATATTTATTTTTTCTTTGTTTCTAATTCAATATTATGTTATTTTATTGCTCAAACTGTTCCAGTTTTATCCATTGAGAGTTCTTTCGGTTGGCTTCCACGCCCTCTGGCACATCTCTGTTGTTGTGTGGTT
Organism: Camelus dromedarius; assembly: GCF_036321535.1. NCBI lineage: Eukaryota > Metazoa > Chordata > Mammalia > Artiodactyla > Camelidae > Camelus > Camelus dromedarius. The sequence goes on along the minus strand of NC_087445.1, from coordinate 35,625,913 downwards.
TGAATACCACTTACTTTTTCTTTTTGAATAGAGAACGACAGACATCTGTATTTCTGGATGGCTTACATGTGGAACCACTGAGGGACTAGGCTGAACCTTCTAATCCTTAGTAAATACTGGGCTCTGCTATCATTTTACAGTTAACTCAAAGGTCTAAGACTGACCTCATTTACTTCATCATTCATTTACTGGACAAACTTTGTACACAGATTCAGAACTGGGTTCCTTTCCTTAAGCCATTCCTAGTCCATGATTGGTATTAATTCAGGCTGAAAGCATAGGTCTTTCAGAACAAGGCTGTCCATCAGAGGCAGCAATGGCAGACTCTGCTACAATGACAGCCTTTCCAGGGATACCCTCTGCCCCCTTGTACTTCACCTTGAACTTTCAAATTAAACCACAGCTTCACAGCCATTGGTTACAACCAGCCCACTGGTTATCACTAGTGGGAACCAGCTTCCAGGTTGGAGGTCCAGGGGTAATACAGACAGAACACAGAACTGCTTATCCTTGGGGACCCAGGAGACTTTTCGGTGTCCTCTGATCCCACTGGTTTGGGCACATTACCCAGCATGCAGTATGTTCACAAAAATGGCTGAAGGGCTACCTTACTAAAAATAATGAATATTTGAGTCTATGTTACATTCTAGGCACTGGATAGTCATATACATTATTTTCATCTTATCCTCACATTAATCTTGTAGGTGGGTATCATTACGCTGTTGTTATAGGTGAGGAGATTGAGGCCTGGGAGGCTAAGCCATGTAGCTGGTGAATGGCAGAGTGGCATTCAAATTCAAAAGCCTCTGTGCTAGCTTACCCATCCAAACTGGAAATTATGGCTATATAATCTTACAGTTTCCTCAAAGGATGCACACAGTGCCAAGTGTGGGCAGGGTAAGCCTCAGATCTATTTAAGGCCACATGCTTGCAGGTTTGGTTTTACTCTGGTCATAAGAAAGGGTAAAGAAGGGTTATACTTTCTTCCCATAAGGCTCTTTGTGTAATCAAGCACTCTTGTCTTGGGAGTGACCTTAAGAGAAACCTAGAATTGCAGTTATACTTAAAGGCATTCTAGCTGTGAAAGCCACGTGATGTTTCTCTCCCCTCTCCTTCTCCCAGATGGTCGTTCAGCTCCAATGAGCATTCAGCTCCAATTTTCAGAGGTAGCCTATTTCTTCTTTAACCACACTATTCAACTCTTCCTCCTACGGAACAAGCCTCTCTTTGTACCTTCTAGGCATGGGTTTTGACTCTCTCCCTTGGGAAAAAGAGCTCTCAGCCTGCTTCAACATGCCAGCCCCATCAGCATCCTGGCCTGCATGGGGAGCCAGTACCTGGGTCAGGTACTGCTTATTCTGTGGCAGATTCAAGACAGCATGCTTCACAGCAAGGCAACACAGAACTGAGATGCCAATTTATTCAAAGTCAGTGTATTAATACACGCCCCTTTTCTGAGATAGCAAAGATGGGACGTTGACTCGTGATGAATTAATATTAGCTCTTCACTTCCCTCAGAACCACTACTTCTCTTGATGGCATCACAACCACCCTTTCGTAAACCCTTAAGAGACATTTAGTCCACTGTGTTCATGTAAAGTGCCTCTATGGGTGCGGGCGGAACCACATACATTTCTAACTGTCTATCAGATTCAAAGTTCAAAACAAACAAGTCAAGGAAATCTTGGCCATGCCTGAACGTAAAAGCAGTCTCAAAGAAGAACGAGGACTTACTGGCAAAAGAGAAGGAAGCTGAAAGACTGCCACTGAGAAAGAAAAATGCAATTGATTTCATTTCCTTCTGATATGAATAGCAGGTGCTCAGACACACTGAGCTGAAAAACAAGTGAGATGGGGCAGGGGGGGAGTAGCTCTACCAACTGCCAGGAGCTGAGAAACAGAAGATGTATTTTTATTCAAGTTCTTTTTCCCTTGGGGATCAGATCTCGAGTTTTAATTTAATTTGGCTTGAAGAATTTGACCCACTGAAAGGTACTGTCAGGTATTACAACCGCCAATGATTGAACGCCCATGGAGGGAAGCACGCAGTTTAAGGAACTGATGTGTGAAGTGGAGTAGCTGTGTGGTTGAACTCCAGTGTGCTGCTGAAATGCAGAGTTTTAGGCAAAGACTGTATAAGGAACGTTGCAACTGCTCTTGTAGTTAAGGTCTCTGAGCAGGTGAGTGTCAGCCCTTTAACAGCTGAACCAAAGTAAACTATTATTGAAAGAAACATCAAAAGTATCTTCTCACCAGAAATCGTCGGCATGTCATCCTCAGAGAGGCCCCTTGCTTGGCTGATGCTCTGCAGTTGCTATCTTGAAACTGTTAATAATTTTTGAACAAGGGGCCCTACCTTTTAAATTTGCATGAGATCGCACAAATTACGTAGTCAGTCTGGAATGGCTGTGATGCCTTGGAAAGGGCAACTGGTTATGCACAATAATCTAAATCAAACATAAGTTTCTTACATCAATACAGTAAGATAAAGTTTCTTTTTAAATGTTAAAAATGGGTGGCATTTTAGGTTGAGAAACAGAATCATAAGGTTTAGAGACTGTGGTAACATCCAAGATCACAGTTATTATCAAGGAGAACTTGGCCCAAGGTTATATTATCCCGAAATGTTTAGTTGGAGGTACAATTTAGAATTGTCTTGAAGGTGTCAATATATATGTCACAGTTGTGCTTTTGACTATGAACGGATCACTTTCTTACTTATCTACTTGATAAGCTTTAAGAAATGTTAACTAGATACCAGGTGCATTTCCAGGCACCAGAAATGCAAAGAGGAATTAAGTCAGCCCCTGGCCTCAAGGTCAAGTATCACAGAAGATGGTAAACTTGGCCAGTGTCCTTCCCATCATTTTAATACCCTGAGCTCCAGATTCAGTCTAGATGGGCTGAGTGACTACCTTCAAATCAAAGAACCACATGCAAGTATTTAAGGTAAGTATTAAACATCTAATTTTATCTATGGAAAATTTATAACAAGATCTATCTAATCTTTATGAGGCTGTCAGAATTTGAGAACCTTACTCACTTGCTAGGCAAAGAAATGCTTCATGACGAGCAGAAGCTTACTTCATCTATTGATCTCAAATCAGTTCAATATAAGCCTTATGATTTTGAATTCACTCAACTGGTTATCCAAATTCAGAGAGGATAGATTTTTCTATTTGCATATGAAAAATAACATATCCTTCTTTGGTAGCAGGGAAATATCCTCAAATCTTTAGCTTCTGCAGAAAACAGGAGTATCTTGTCCAGAAGCCAATGTTTATTCCATGTTTTTTTTTTTTTCCACACAAGAATTTTAAATTAAAAAAGTAATCTCAACAATATATGTTGTTACATTCCTGAATAATTGGAGAAGGCAAAACGCGTATTTGTGTTCAGATAAAAACGGTGTAAACACGTTTCCACCTTTGCTTCCTACCCATGAATTCATAAAATTGGGGGGAAAAAAGCCTCGAACCAATCTGATTCACAGAACTCTGAAAAATCTCAGGAATTAGAGGTACCAAGGGTCTCTGAAGGTGTGTATATATGTGTATGTGTGTGTGTGGGGGGCAGCTAAGATAAGTATACTTGGTTGCAAGTCTGATTAAGAAGCAGGCTGATCATCCCTCCTACTCCCTACCTTGGGGCAACTGACCTTTCTTACCCCTGGCACACGTGCACATGCGCACACACACAGATGGAGATTTATTCTCTATATTCATAGAATAGGGGTCTCTGGACTAGGGACCACCGGGCACTGTGGAGGGCTAAGAGGCATGAAAACGAGATTAGGTGGGTGTTAGCTTGCTGGATTTGGTCAGCCTCCTTCCCTCACTCAGCAGCCAGAATGCTGGCAGCCAGCCTTTATCTTCCAGGCTGGAGAAACTGGTAGAGTCTTCCCTGGGAATCTAATCAACCCAAGAAGAAAGACAAAGATACTGATTATCAGAGGTTCCCCCAATTAAACAGCTCAGCCAGATCACTGGACACTGAAACCCACAGATGACAAGCCCCAGACACACACTTGGAACTTTTCACTATCTTGTTAGTGTCCCAGTTTTTGTTTGAAATGGTTTTATGGAGATGTTATACACCGTCCAACTGACCCATTTAAAGTGTATAATCCAATGTTTTTAGGATATTCAGAGTTTTGCTGCTATCACCACAACCAATTTTAGAACATTTTCATCACCCTAAAAAGAAAATCATACTTATGAGCAGACTCCATTTCCCTCAACTCCCTCAGCAGTAGGGGTCGACTAATCCACCTTCTGTTCCTATAGATTTGTAGTGGTACCCTTTTAAGTACAGACAACCAAAGATTACCAGAAATTGGAGGAAAGTCACAATTTTAAAAGAGATGGAGAATGCAGAAAGGAGCTAACTGGAGGGAAACTGAGATTATGCAGGGAGGAGAAAATGCCAAAATATCCACATCCCAATCATCTTTTATATCCTCGGCTAAGCTACTGTAACTATAAAGTAAAAGAACATGATACTTAAAAAATAATAAAGACAAGAAAGAAGGTTGGAAAGTACAAACATAACAGTAGAGATGACTCAATAACAGGGTTGGATAAAAATTACAGGAACTCTCACACACAAAGAAATAGAGCAAAAGAACAGAAATGGGAGACAGAGAAAAAACAACAGAAACACAGAAATCCAGTCCAGCAGTTCTGATTTTCAAACGAGGAAATACAGAGAGAAGAGAGAAAAATAGAGGCAAGGAAATCATCAGGAAAATGTCCTAGGAAAGGGAGCTCTCCTACACTGTTGGCAGAAATATAAATTGGTGCAGCCATGACAGAAAAGAGTACGGAGGTTCCTTAAAAAACTACAAATAGACTTTTCATATGATCCAGCAATTCCACTCCTGGGCGTGTATCTGGAAAAGACAAAAACTCTAATTTGAAAGAAAACATGCATGTTCATAGCAGGACTATTTACAACAGCCACAATATGGAAGCAATCTAAGTGTCCATCAACAGATGAATGGATAAAGATGTAGAGTGTGAGAGTGTGAGTGTGTGTGTTTGTGTGTGTGTTTGTGTGTGTAATGGAATATTACTCAGCCATAAGAAGAATAAAATATTACCATCTGCAGCAATATGGAGAGACCTAGAGATGATCATACTAAGTGAAGTAAGCCAGACAGAGAAAGACAAATATTATATGACATCACTTATATGTGTAATCTAAAAAAAATAAAGCAAATAAACTTATTTGAAAAACAGAAACAAACTCACAGACATAGAAAACAAATTTATGGTTACCAAAGGGGACAGGGTGGGGGAGGGATGAATTAAGAGCTTAACAGATACACACTACTATATATACAATAAACAACAAGGATTTACTGTATAGCATAGGGAACTATACTCAGCATTTTGTAATAAACTATAACAAAAAAGAATTTAAAAATCTGTTATCTAGCAATCTATATATATCTACATATATGTACAGCTGAATCACTTTGCTGTACACCTGAAATTAACACAATATTATAAATCAACTATATGTCAACAAAAACGTCCTAGGTTTAAAAACAAAACAAAACAAAAAAGGAAAAACAAAAGAAAAAAAGAATTTCCTAGACCCAAAGAACATGGCCCATTGAGTATACTTTATGATGGATAAAAACAAGACCCAATCCAATGCACTTTATCAGGGAAAAGTGAAGATCTTTAAATCTTCATAGAGGGAAGACAAATAGGTCACATGTAAAGGATCAGGAAGCAGAATGACTCTGAACTTCTTGACAAAAATCTGGGGAGTCTGAAGACAATGGAACAATGCCTTTAAAAACCTAAATAACTCTTTCCAAAACAAAATCCTATACCCTGCCAAACTATTACTTATGAGTGAGAGCTTAGCATAAAGATATTTTCAGACATGTTAAGATCTCAAAAAATTTGCTTCCCATGAGTCCTTTTCTCAAAAAGATACTGGAGGATATGCTCCACAAAAACAAGAGAACAATCCCAAAAGAGGAAGCTTTGAGGACTGTGAAGCAGAGGAGCCAATGTCAGAGACAAAGGTGAAGGAAGTTCCCAGGGTGACCGCTGTGCACCAGGCATAGCGAGCAGACTGAGTCAGGTCAGAAGGCTCCGGGGAGAGACCTCAGTGATGACAGTGACACAATGTCTGATGCATCCGAACCAATCAAAAAGGGGAGCTAGATTATCCTCTTCCAAAATGAGAACATGAAGCAGCAACATAAGTATTCTGTTTAGAGAGAAACAGTAAAAAAAATCAGATAAAAATGGTGAAAGCAATCTCCTTTGAGGAGGAGGAAATGGGGGTGGGGAGTAGATGGGTTGGTGGTTTTCATTAACAATACTTGAAGAACTATTTGACTCTAAAAGTATATCTTGGATAAAAACAAAATCTAGAAAAACATGAAAAAAAAGTATGAAGGAACAGTGTCATAGAAATACACAAGATATTGGCATTTATGCTATGATTACAATCATGTAACGAATCCTACGTATCTGAAAAGAGCTCGACTGGGGTCTACAAAGGCATTAACAACTGTATTAATGTGGTAGGATTAAGAATAACTGCTTTCTTTTTCAAATTCCCTACACTATAAAGCTCTTATATAACTTTCACAATCAGAAAATGAATTCACAAAGCTGAAAAAGTATATCCTTTATCATGAACCAAAAACCTGGTTCAGAATTAGTTCTAGTTTCCAAATCCAAGATTTCAAGTTATCAAGGAAAGATCCTGGGTACTGGTGTTTTCTCTCTCATTTTTTTTCTTCCCAGTCAGTGTTGAGAATATTACGAACCAACCTTCTAAAAATTATCAATTAATTAAAGGTAATGATTACGTTTAGTTTCTCCACTCAGTGCCATGACTCTCAGATATATAGTCTCTGCAATGCAATAAAGATAATTGCTCTGTCAGTTCTGAGGAAATGAGAAAAAAATATTTCCAAGTATCCAAAGTTAATACTGTTTAAACAAAGAAAACATTAATTTTTAAAAATTTGTGGTGTGAGACACATTTGCATTACAATGAATTTTTTTATTTTAATGTTTGAGAAACGAAATGAAAACAGCTCTGTGGTCAAACTCTTGAGATATATCACACAACATTCCAAAGATCTCATCAGGTTTAAAAAATAATTAAAAATATTAATGTCTTTTCATTGTAGATGTGAAAATACATGGCGAAAAAATTAGTAAACTATCAAATAGGAGAAAAAAGGTACAATATCATCCTTAGTTCTGTAACTCAAAGCTACAAAATCATAAATACTGCTTGGGTATCTCTGAATGAAAATGAATGCTGAGAAAACTTAAATTTCTTTAACTAGTATTTGCACAAACCTTTCTCTTACCTGTAGGATGCTTTATTTGAAAACTACTTCCACAGAGAAGGCTTTTAGTTTCAGTGGTAAATGATCCTGTGGGTGGTATTTTAGCTGAAATAGTCTAAACAATTACTTAAGAAGCAGAAAATCTGTCTTATTAAAAATAAATCATGGCTTTTTCCTTACAGGCTGTTCGGCACTACCATTGATGCCTACACAACTGCCATAGCTCCTTGTCTTCACTAAATAGAACCTCAGCAGCCTCTTCCCAGACTCCTTTGCAACAAGAGGTGGTCATGTGATCTACTCGTGGCCATGAGCTACTAAGAGGACGCTGCTGGGGGCACAGCTGGGAAAGCTTCTCCCAGCTCTCTCATCCACTGGATAAAAGAACATACCATGCAAAGAAATACCCTCTTTTATTTCTTTGCTCTTTCTGTTTCCTTCCTGTACGAATTTCCTGGAGTGAGGACATGATATCTGAGGCTGTGGCAGCCACTTTGTGGCCATGGGGTAAGAGTATGGAAAGAGCCTGGATCCATGAGAATGTTACTAGGCAGCTGCACCCACTCTGGACTGAATACTTCCAGACTTTATGTCAAGTAAATGACAAATATTCTTTACTGTATTTTAAACCCATGCTGTCCAACCTTTTTTAGTGCCATGACATTCACAGGACATGATAATATTTGTACTGCCCTATGTGGAACATGGAGGAGACTGCTGACACCTGAGGTGAATAACCCTGGGGGCTCTGGCTGCCCTAGGTCCCCTTCACCACCCTGAAGACTGAGGGGATAAATATCTCTGCTTATCTTTTTGTAGCTCACCAGTGGGCCTCACCATACAGGTTGGAAAATTCTAGTTTAAGTCGTGCTTACCAACGGGTATTCTGTCACTTGGCTAAAAGCATTTCTAACTAATACTGGGTTCGCTTTTACTTCTTAATCCAAAGTGACAAGATTTCGTAAGATATCTTAGACATTCTCTAGCAAAACATATATACGTAAGAAACACTGATCTAAGCCTAATCACATTGTATGATTCCACTCATTGGACCATTTGTTATTTAACTTGTGGTTCTTTTTTGTTAGTTATGGGACCACTTCCTAATTGACTAAGGTCACATTTCATGAGATCCCAAAATAGGAATACTTTCAAATGATGCAATTGAGGATACATTCATTATGATTGAAGAATTACAGATTTTAGAGGAAAAAAATCCATTAGTATCTAGAAGTTCATTTTATGGGTCAAGTTACTATGTTTTCTATACAGTCTTAGGTTTGGATACACAGTGGCCTTGATAATAATTGGGTTTTTTTTATGTTCCTGTCATGTATGTTTCTAAGTAAGTCCCTTTTACCAACTCTACCAAGTGCTTACCTTTAGAGGGCTGACAGGTACATTAAATAAAGTAATATCTGTAGAGGGTTTGGCAGAATACATGGTACAGAGTAGGCATCCAATACATGTTCTTAAGATTATTATCATAAATGAGAAATGTAAAAATTATGCATTAGTTAATGGTAGCCATAAAACTCATCCATTTAAAAAAAAGTATCTTCCACATTTAGTAAAAGACTTTATCAATATTACTAGGTAAATGCTATAAAAATATGAAGCTCTTGCCATCCCCCAGAATTCATGTAATTATTTCAATCTGAGGCCAGCTCCCAGGTGACCTGCCTTCCTGTCTTGGCAAAGAGGTGCTGTGCTCCGGTTATGTCTGACAGCAGCATGCTCTTCAACAAAAATACCCAGTTCCCTAGTTCTCCAGACAACATACTGAAAGGGCTTTATGTGGGAGCCCCCTGTTGATTAAGAACTATTTTTATGTCATGAAGGCAAGGAAATGAATTTTAAATCTGTCTCAGTCACAGAATAACATGTGGGACTGAATGACAATCAAGAGCAAATTCTCTCAGTGCCTGGGGTGATGAGCTCCCTGCCTCTGTCTGAGCTTGAGAAGTTCAATGTATTAATTATTGTTACCAATACAGTTAGCAGCAAGTGATCAGCACGCATCTTCCTGGGATTCAGCTTTTTAATAAAGTAGTATTTCCCTTTTGAGGATCCCTTTTTAGTTCAACCAAGAATAAGCACCTCAAATGTTGCACTGGGTAACAACAAAACACTTTCTGAGCACTTACTATTCCAGAGAAATGGACAATACCATTAGGGACATGTAGTTGTTGCTCTTTAGCACTCTTCCTCTGCTGTGGGAATCGCAGACAGCTCTGGGCAAGTCACGTTTCCTAACTCTTCTAACTCACTATGCATAGACCTTCCATTGAATTAAATACTGTTCGCCTTCTATTATATCTATTTATACAAATATTACAGTTTAAGATTTTCCACTTTTAAAAAATCCTTTCTAGCATCTTATGTATTGTCCTGTGACTAGAAGGTCCTCCCTCCCCAGATGCCTAGGGATATTGAATTAAAGTATGTGGGAATGTGTATTATCTATACTAATAGATGGGGTTTTTAGAATTTCCTCTGAATAATGGAATCTAAAAGAAAAAAAAACTGAGACAAATGAACTTATTTACCAAACAGAAACAGACACACAGACATAGAAAACAAACTTGTGGTTACCAGGGGGGATTATTGGGGGGGTGGAGGGATAAATTGGAAGTTCAGGATTTGCAGATACTAACTACTATATATAAAATAAACAGCCAAGGTCCTACTGTCTAGCACAGGGAACTATATTTAATACCTTGTAATAGCCTATAATGAAAAAGAATATAAAAAGGAATATATAGTACATACATAACTGAATCACTATGCTATACACCAGAAACTAACATAACACTGTAAATTGACTACACTTCAATAAAAACAACAGCAGCAACAAAAAACCAGCCACCTAAACAATTACACACACACACACACACACACACACACACACACAAATAGATGTGGTAAGGATCTCAGGCTGAAACACTGAGATGAGGCAATGTCCATTTGTAGGATGAAGATCTGTCTGGTGGGCTGGTGGGGCAGGCCCAGTGCGAGTCTATGTGCTGAGGGTTGAGGAAGAGCTAAAAGTGATAAATTGAATCATGCCTTAGTTTTCAGAAAGTAGAGAGTATGTCTAGTTCAGTGGTAGGTTAACCCCAAAGGCTCACATTTTCTAAGGTGAGAGACACAGAGAAACTCACAGAGTAGGAGATGCTTTCTGATTTAGTCTCATGATGAGCTACCAATCAAAGCAAAAATACAAAGGACTCTGACTTTTAAACTCATTCACACCAAACCAGACACATATTCATTATGGATGAATCCATTACTGATGATTTTGTCTATTTTGAAAGAGGCTGCCCTGAACAAGGAGTAGAAAGCTTAGGTCCTGGTACTAGTTCTGCTATTAAGTCATGTTGCAACCTCAGAATCTCCACTCAGCAGCTCCCTGGGCCTCTCTTAATTTATAGACAAAGAAGAAGAGGCAGTACAACATCTAGTTGAACTGTCACCCTGAATCTCTCTAAAATGACAATAAAGGGTTAAAAAAGACAAACTTTTGAAAAGGGCAGAAGATGGGGAGAGGCTAACAGACACATTTTGGAGCCTGGGAGGCGCATAGACAGGTAGTAACTGATGGCAAACCCAAGAGAGCTGAATTCTAAGCTGCTATTGGTGAAAACAGAGAGACACACAGCCAGGCAAATACTCTAGCCCATTTCAACAGAAGACTGGAAGGGCTTTTTTCCCCCTTTAATGAGAATATAGGACAGAGGACATTTGGGATACCAGAGGCAGTTGAGAGAAAAGAGAGTGATGAGGTGAACATGTGCATATTAGATTCTGAGACTCTTCCTAGCCTCAGGTCCCAGAAGGCTGACAGCCAGGCCTGCCCGCTCTGAGCAAGAAACTGGAAGCATCCTCTATAGGGAATCTGATCAGGTCAACAGCAAAGACTGGTAGACACCAACAACGGTTCCACCATCAAAGAATCCAGGCAGATAACCTTCAATGAAGCTTGGTCAACTTACATGCTTAAGCCTCCAGAAAGATTTTTAGTCTCCCATTCAAACAGTTGGTTGAGGACCAAGCAAAGATTCCCAGAAATCTGAGGAAAACTTTCAATATGAAAGATGCAGACCAAAACAAAGAGAAAAAGGCAACCCAAATGAAAATTGAGACCAAAAGCTGAGAAGAGACAAAAATCAGAGCAAAACAAAAACCAGAATCCTGGTATCTTCAGAGAGAAAAGAGAAGAAATTTCAACTGTGAAACAAGAAAAGATTGCTAAAAAAGGAGGCCTCAATGAACAAAAAAGAATTCTTACAAAACACGGCAACAGAAGTGAAAAACTCAGTGGAAGGATTAGGAGATAAAGTAGAGCAACTCAGAAAGTAAAACAGAAAGACAAACAGATGGAAATGAAGAGAGAAAAGTGAGCTGGAGGACAAGTCCAGGAGACACTATATGCATTAAAGGAGTTGCAGACACAAAAAAGAAATTAGAGGGAGGAAATAAAAAAATAGTTAAGAAAATTTGCTCAAACTCAAAAGCATGAGTTTGCACACTGAAAACAGAACTGCACCAAAGTATATCATCATGAACTACTGAGACACTTAGGGGGAAACTGGAGGGATTATGAGCTCTGGGAAAAACCAGAGGCCATACAGAGAAGATCAGGAATCAAAACAGCACTGCATTTCTCAGTGGTAACTGGAAACTAGATGATAACAGAGCAAAGCCTTCACAATTAAAACAACAAAAAAGATTTATACTACAGAGTTCTACACCAGTTAACCTATCAATCAAGTGTTAGGGTGAGAATAAAGACTTGCTTAGACATGCAAGGCCTTGAATATTTTGCCTCCCATGAATCCTTAGGAAGATATTGAAGGATATGCTCCAACAAAATGACCTCTAAGCAGAGCAAGACAGTCATAAAGCCCACAGGAGCTTAATGAGATGACTTTGCTTAGCCACTTAGTAAAGGATCTCTGTAGACTCAGAGAAGTCAAGAATAACAGCTGAGTGAAAATGTGGTTTGGCCTAAGGTCACAGGGGCTGAGCTAGGAAGCAGGTTTGGGGCAGAGTCTTCCCAGAGGTGTTGCTAACCTAAAATTCCTTTAAGGCAAGGGAACCTTTGTTTAGGGTATGTCCAGGTAGGTCTGAAGTACAAGAAAGGCACCGAGGTCCTGTCTCCTCATCATCATTTGAAAACTCACCCACTTTGCTATGGTTTTGTTTTGGGCCTTACATCTTATGTCCTCTTAATTTCTTGAATGGGCCCATCTGTGTTTCAGCTGAACCTCAAGACAAAGAAATTGTTTTACTCCTCAGAAAGGATAGAGAAGGTGAGGAGTATCTCCAGAGAACTTTTTTCTTACAGTCTCGCATGCATAAGAATTCCTCGAGGAGTGTGCCAAAGCCCAGATATAAGAATCAATCATACTCCGAGAAGCATTTCTCTAAAGGTTCAATGCAGGAGGGCAGAGGACTTGGGAGGGCCTTTGGGGGTACATCCACCACCAGCAAACTATTCTCCCAGAGATAATGTACTAGTGGCTGAAGTCAAGGGAAACTGAGATATGGTTTTTTGGTTCCAGAACTGTGAGACAGGAAATGAATAAAAGAGGTTATTTTTCATCAGTTAGGGTAGCTAAAGGCTGGCCAACATTTTTTCACCTTTTTTCCCTCAATATGCCTTACCCATTAATTGGATCTATTAAAAATATCTTAGTAATGCATGAAAAGCACCTAGAAAGATTACCACGCACCAATTCATCAAAAAAACAAGTGAGCATGCTTTGAATGAATGTTGAATCCTAAAGTATTCTTCATATATGTCAGATATCTAAAAAATTCACTTCAATTTCCTGCCCAGGCTGAAACACGAGGGATCATTTGAAAAGCTAATCACTTCAGAATTCATTCTAGAATTTGTCAAAAAAAAAAAGAGAGTTATCTAGTAAAATCCAGGTGCAGACTATGTGGGGGCTGGGTTTGGGGAGAGGAAGCTAAACAGGCATATTATGAAGCAGCTATCAGGCTCCAATCTTCTCTGCAGGTGCCCCAGTCACAACTGGGAAAAGATATGACGCAGCTCTGAGGTCCACCTGTCATCCCAGCATGCCGAAAACACTCCTAATTTCCAAAATGACATATTCTTCTCTTGGGAGGCTGGGGAACAAAGCAGGCTTCTGCTTCTGGAATCTGAGCAGTGTTATTCTCCCCCAAACAGGTATCATCATTTGCTTGGTGAGTTAGTTTTCTGAGAAAAGTTGACTAAATCCTCCTCTTCGCTATAAGGAGAATGGAAGTGACGCCCCCACATGTGAGTTTGCTCTAAACTGAGTTATATTCAGTTGATGAGATGGGCTGGGGTCTGGGCAATAGAGTAAAGTGTTTTGCCAGGGCATGGGTGATGGCTAGCTTGCCTCCAGACTATCTTGGCTGCTCTAGTTACCTGAATTCCCCAGGCTTGCAAACGTCTTCGTGGAATTCTTGAGCTGAAGAAACTTTTTATCTATCCCATGTGCCTGGAATTAGCTAAGGCATTTCTATGGTATTTATACCCAGCATCTACTCTAGCACAGTACCTGGGAAAATGTCCCTGCCACTATCCCAGCTTTTTATGTGCTGTCCCCTTCCATTGTGCCTGCTCTTAAGGGGGACATCCGGCCCCCGGGGGGCCCTCCTTTATGAGTCTAGGTCCTGGTAACATGGCAGGGCTTATGCTAGAAGCTGCTTCCTGTAGTTATTAAACCTGGGCTTCTGCAACAATCCTCACTCTTCCAGCCTCCCATGCTCTGTAACCAATTCCCTTTGCTAAATTCTGTTTGAAATTCCGAGTGTATTTTCTGTTTCCTTAACTATTAAAATACTCTATGAGGGCTTTTTGCCAAAAACAACTTTATCTTGCCCTTTACAGTGGAATTTACGGGGAAGCTGCAAGGTGTTAGGGTCAGGAATCACTTGGTTATTTTAACAAATATTTTGAGGCTACTTACTATGTGCCAAGGAGCATTATCAGTGCTTCCAATTATGATTTCATTTATTCTTTCTAACAATGCTCTGGGGCAGTAGTATAATAATCCACGTTTTACAAATGAGGAACGGAGGCACACAAAGGTAAGGTGACTTGCCCAGTGTTCGGTAGCTAGAAGTGGCAGCTTGAGGACGAATGCCTCAACTGATGATTTATAATGATGAAAGTGAAAGAAAGAGAAAGAGAAAAACCTGGTCAGGGTTGCTGGCAGTGGTGGTGGCAAGAAGGTTTGTCTGCAAAGTAGGAATAGTCATATGAAGAAGCATAAAAGCACAGAGTCTGGTGAGGTCAGATTAAAAGTTTATCATCAACAGGAGGGCTGCAGAGACCTTCCGAGGGGCTGGTGGGGCCCTAGACTGGCATCAAGGTACAGCGGGTAGTGGCCATGTCCACAGCAGATACTACAGCCATGCACTGTCCCTCCCTGGAGGTCACAGCTAGAGAGCTGGATTACTGGGAAACTCTTGCACCCAACTTTCTTCTCCCTTCATTTTTGTAAGTCATAAAGGTTCCTTCTAACCTTACTACGCCAACAGATGATATGGGATTTTCTAACTCAAGCAGAAACATACCGAACAAAAAGTCTCTTCCCAATGAAATCCTGCCATTTACAAACAATGTAGGCTACTATGCTTAGTGACTTAAGTCAGACAGAGAAAGACAAATACTTTATGGTATCACTTCTACGTGAAATCTAAAAAATAAAACAAACAAATGAATGTAACAAAAACAGAAACATTCACAGTTTACAGATGAAAAACTAGTGGTTACCAGTGGGGAAGGAAAAGGGGTGTGGGGCAAGACTGGGATATGGGATTAAGGGACACAAACTATGATACACAGAATACATAAGCAACAAGGATATACTCTACAGCACAGGGAATCTAGAAAATATTTTATAATAACTTTAAATGGAGTATAATCTATAAAAATAGTGAACCACTATATCACACACCTGAAACTCATATAATATTGTAATACTATCTTTAATTAAAAAAAGTCTCTTCTCAGTGATCATGTAAGAATTTGGAGTCAACCTGGAGAGCTGGAAATAAAAACATAAGGAAAAAGCTATTTTAGGTTTCTTATGAATTCAAATTAATATGTCATATTTTTAGTGTTTGAACACTAAGACTAACATCTTTGAAAGTGAAAATCCTTACTCAAAGTCACATGGAAAAAGAAAAGGCAAAACGGATGAAGAAGAGAACTTGTGCGGATGTTACTGAATTTTCATTAAAAGCATCATCTAAAAGTCATCTTGTCTGAGACATGACAATAAGGACGGGGCAGCTGTGGAACAGCTGAGGCTCATGCCTTGCATTTTCTATCAGTGCTGTGGGTGGAAATCATGGCTTTACTTTTTAGCCATGTCACCTCAGGACAGTTGGCTAATGTTGCTAAGCATCCCTCATCTGTAAACTTTCAATGACGTTATAGGATTGCTGTGAGGATTAAGTGACTTGATCCATGTTAAGAACTTAACACAGACCCTTAATAAGGTCATATAATTCGCTATTAGTACAGTTATTATTATTATTGGATTATTACTGGTGGTTTGAATATGTCTATAGCTATGATAGAGAAGTTCCCATAGCTATCATGTTTTTAATAAGCAAACTTAGCTGAATGGCTTCTAGAATAAACATCACAGGTAGACATTAACATAAGCCCACCGCTTTGCCTACTGGAAATACTTTAGTTATTAAGCAGCAGCAAATGGCTCAAACACAGGGCCAGAACTCATGCTAGGGAAAAATCAACCAACTGACCTTCTGTGCATAGTACACACATCAAGGATAAGACCAGAAGTCCTTGGAGCCCATGATGCGAGGGTGGTAGCAGGGGAAGAACATGAGGCTAGGACCTCGCAGACCTGTGTTCCAGTTTAAAGTCTACTAGCAGGTTATGTGACCTTGGACATGCCACCTCTTGCTATGTCTCTGCTTCTCTCTTTCCTTACCTTGTAGACACATCTGTAAGATAATGGGTCTCTAACATTCTTTGGGATGACTCTACTCGTATGTCTTTAAATTTGAGTGGTAAGCAATTTGTGGAGGAAAACTCATGGCTAGAGACAACTGTTCCACCCTCTCCGAGGTTTACCATATGCTACTGGTAGGAAGGAAGGGGCACAGAACCATGGTTGGAAGCACTGAGTCAGCCTCTGAGATCTAGAATGCCGAACTCATCATTTAGGGAGCCTTTGCCAGCTGTCCCTCCATGTACAAGGGACCAGTGGTTTTCCTCTGACCTATGTGTCCTTCTCACAATACTTCAAATGTCTTCACGATGAGCCAACTATTAGAAATAGCCACTAGTAAAACACTAGACTAGACAGAGCAGTGATGGTGGTAAAGGCATCTTTGATGGGGAAAGGATAAATATATTGGAATGCAGTAGGGCTTTCCATCCTTATGCATAATCAGAGCTTCAGCTTTGCTACCAACTGTGCAGGAAGTCAGAAAAAGAATTAACATTCTTATGTGTAACCAATTTCCACAACATTAAACTAAATTGTTCTTAACTTTGAGACAAAACACATCTGCCTCTGCACATCTTAGCGCTCAATTTATACCTCCTTTCAAAGAACAGAATTCTTATTAAGACAGAAAAATTCAAGAATCAAAAACTCAGAATCTAAATCCCACTATTTGGGAAGTATGAACCTTCAGCAGTTTTTCTTTATTCCTATGAATTATACCCTCTAACATAGGACTGTAGAGCAGAACTTGAAAATACATACTTCTAGTAATCAGGTTAAATATATACTTTAAAAAAGTGATGCTATTTTTTCTTTGCTTCTTAGTCAGTTTTTGGGAGTATACTTAAAAAAAAATAAACTGCTATTGGAGTTTTTGAAATTACAAAGAATAATCCTTTAAAAAATAACTCTAAGAGACAGCAGCTTCCCATTGCAGTATATAATTTAGGTGTGGAAACATCCAGGTACTAATTGACACTTTTACAACTTAAGGATTCTGAACAGATTGACAGAATGACAGCCACTAGTTGAAGTATTCACAGCTTATTTAAGTGCAGATATATAGAGTATAATGTAGAAATGGGAAAACAGACCACTCCGCCTTAACAAAAAAATGATTCACAGAGAAAGAGAAAAAAATAACTTGTGAATTATGGTAGCGATTTTCTTCCCAGGCTATCTGGATTAGGCTTTAAACTTTAGTGTGCCAGATGAGACTTAGAATATTGTCTGTGTGTTGCTTCAAGAGACACCACACAGGACTAGGAGGGCTCTAAAGGGAAAAATGATAGGCACGAAATGTGACAACTTCTTTGCAGTTTGCGGGTACGGTTTCCCTGTTGAATAATTAGGGGTGGGCATGATGGGTGGGGAAACAGATAGTGATTCCTGGAGGGGTTCGCATGCCATTATTTCTTTTCGGGGTTCTTTAGCACCTCTGTGCCTTTTCTGCACCTTCTCCCTGTGATTTCCCTAAGGCAGTTGTTAAGATTCGAGGCATGCCTTCGGCTTCTCTTACACATCCAGGCTAAAAGCAGAAATGCCCACAGGAGAAGACAGGCAAGAGCAGAGGTGAGCTAAGCAGAGGGTGCTGACCTGGAGGGTCCATGCTTCTCCCCTGCAGCTGATAAATGCCAAGAAGCAATGGAGTCAAGTAGTAACAAAGCCAGTGATTTTTCAAAAGAATCTGAGTATTTTAGTGAAACGATATGATTTTAAAATGTTAGTTTCTTTTAAAAACATCCTGGGTTCACACATGCTTTCCACTGGCTTGTACTCCTTTGGCAGGACACTCACTTGATTGTGACGAAGGCTGCAAGGCTGCTGGTGGGCCAGTTCAGTGGTGTGTACCCAGGGTGATTTCCTGACATTCAGCCCAGAGCCCACTCTCCAAGCCTTTTACAGACTGTGAATTCTCTGTATCAAATCCTTTTCTGCTTAAGATAGAGTGCTTCCTTGTTCTTGCAACTGAACCCGGATGGGTAACTAAATATGAGATATCAAATTGCAACCTGGATATACAATGCCAAAGAAGATTTATTTGAACAATTCACTTTCAACAAAAAGAAGAGAGGGAAAAATATCATAGATAACACTGGTGTCTTTCCCATCTAAATATACATGATAACCAGTATCAGTATAAATAAAAGTACCAAGAATTATACCATAGCCTTGGCACATGTAGCTGGAGAGCATGCAGAGGTAGCTCCCAAGCTGGCCAGGAAGGATTCTGTGTCAGAATGAGGCAGTGCCAGACCCTGGGGAAATCTAAACAAATAGCCAAGAGTTGAATACCTCTGGCTAATAGATTGAATACTTAACCACAACCACTGCCCCCAAAACCAAAAAAAACCCTTTTAATTTTGTGCTACAAATTCCAGTAAATAATTTAATAGCATATCCAACTATCTGCCTCTGATAATGAGAACAGTAGCAAATGTAAGAAACCACCACAGCTTCACATAAGAATTGTTTTTGACCTTGCAAAGAATTTCCTGTGACTTTCCAGACATCTTTGGAGCTGCTATTTATATTTGAGAGCAAAAGAACAGTGTTCATTCAGCTGTACTGTGTAGACAGGAAAAACTGTTGCTGGACTGATTTACATAATTAATTTGAAAATTCAAGGTACACGTTAATGTTAGGTATAAGTCACTTTAAATTTTTCTAGGAAGCTACCAAATTACTTTTACAGTTCAGGTGAGTTAAATAATTTATTGTGGGGCCTTGTTTGTTGGTCCTACAGTAGAGCTCTCCAAATGGAAGCCCAGCCAAGATTTGTGACTCACTTTGACATCTATTCCTTTTCCTTTGCCCTAGGTGGGCTGTCTCACCTGCAACCACCTAACTTGTATCTAGCAGAGACAGAAGAGAATAGCCACAAAAAAAGAATTTCCACAGGAGCTCCAGTTTCCAAACTTTAACTTGCCAAAAGACCATGCTAGAATTTATAAGTACGCATATATTAAAAATAATTCTACGATAGCGAGTCCTCTTTCTGGAAGTGAGTCAAGTTGCTAGCCTGGAGGTGGAAAATGACATACAGTGTAAGAAGCACTCTACCTGCACAAACTGACCTTGATTCTTGAGAGCTGGATCTCCACAAGAACCAGTTCAACATTTAACAGATAATTACTGAGAATGTATACACAGTAGTCCCTGTCCTACAATTGAAGCTAGTTAAAAAATTGCATACATAAAAATAGAAAAAACAGCTAATCCCACAATGTTGTGATCTCTTTTTGTAAAGGTATTGTCTATTACCAGAACAAATGTTTGAGAATATTTTGCTTAAAAAAGTAAAGTATCTAATAACAAATTAAGTTTCTATCTAAGGCATTGCAGTACCCCACCCCAATATTCAAATTCACATTAAATGTTCAAGAGTCAATGTACTAGTTTCCAGTTGTGGCTGTGATAAACTGTCATCAACTTAACAGCTTAAAACAACACAAATTTATTATTTTACAGCTCTGGCACTCAGAAGTCCTAAAATTCAAGGTGTTGGAAGAACTGTATCCTCTGTGGATGCGCTAACGGGGAATCTGTTTCCTTGTCTGTTTTGGCTTCTAAACTCTGCCTGCATTCCTTGGCTCGTGCCCCTTCCTCCACCTTCAAAGCCAATAGTGAACATCTTCAAATCTTCTTCTCGCTCTGACCTCTGCTTCTGCTATCACCTCTCCTTCTCTGAATCTAATCTTCCTGTCTTCCTCTTATAAGGACCCTGTGACTACATTGAGCCTATGTGGATCATTCAGGATATGCTTCCCATCTCCAGGTCTTTAACTCAGTCATATTGGCAAAGCCCCCTTTTTATAAGGTAACATAGTCACAGGTGCCAGGGATTAGGACGTGGACAACTTGGGGGCCATTATTCTGTCTACTGTGGATGAAAAATATTACCTGCCGTATCAGTAAACAAAGGATGCTGCGGCCAGCAAGTCATGAGCCACTACCGCCACCCCTGAAGATGAGCCGCAGAGAACTCAGGATGGAGACAAGCAGGCAGCCTGGCCTCTCCACCACCCGCAACAGTGCACCCTGAGGGAACTCAGGATGGGAAAAGAACAAGATACTGGCCCTAAATAGCTAGGTGCATTATTAAAGGAATGATTTCAGTAGGTCCAGACTATTGCATCTTCCCACACATAGAAAAGCACTAAATCCTTAACTTGAGGTATCTGATTTTCTTTAATTAACAGTAAATTTTTGATGTTCCAACTACCCGGTCTTTGTTGCAAAACTCCTACATATCCCGGTTCCTCCCCTGCCTCTTCCAAACAGTCTCTTAGAGCAAACTGAGAGGCAGCACCCCATGCTTAAGTCCTCACAAATGTCCAGTGAATAAAATGTAACTCTCAAATTTTAGGCTGGGCATTTTGTTTTTTTCAGTCAACACTACCATAGTTCTTAAGGTCACTCATACGAAAAGAGAATATTCCAACATCTTTGTAGCTATTTGTGTAACTATTAACCAAGAATGCTTGCTTAAAAACTCCACTCATAAAAAATTATTAAAATAAAAATGATGAAAGATCTGTCTTCTGCCAGAGAACCAAGTACGTAGTTTCTACAGCACATAATGATTAATTGTAAAGAAAAATCAGGAGGGTTTTCCCTCAGGTGTACTTCCTGGCACAGTAAAAATGAAGCATGTTCTTTCTTTCTCTTACTTACAGGGCAGGTGACGGTCACATCCTGGTTGTTAAGGATGATGTGTTCTCATTCGGAGATACAGGTCTAGCTATGATGTAGACGTGGTAACAGGCAGATTGGTAATTTGATCGCACTAAGTATTACCTGTTTGAATAAATCGCAGTCCTGTCGTGTGGATAATGTTCATTGACGTATAAGGAAGAAGATGAAATTGTGGTTGCCAAGGAAGCAGCCTCAAACAGCGATGGAGTGCTAGGCACCAGGTCTGGCCTGTGTCGGGATCCCAGCGCTGGTGACAAAAAGCAAAACACACACTCATGAATCACAGGAATAAATGCTGTTTTAGTGTCTCTAATAATTTAAATGACTCAAAAGCATTCATTTTACATATCAGGCTGCAAATTAAATTCTGAATTAACGGCGCTCTTCTAAACTGCAGCAGAAATGTAAAAGAGCTTCTTGCTAACGGGTTAAACAGGAAGGAAATTGCATTAATTTACAAAATGGCTTATGGAAATGACATTATGAATGTTCTTTTAAAAACCTAATAAAGCGATTGACTGTTTCAAAAGATGACATAAAGAGCTCCTAGGAGCTTAAGGAGATAATTTGACAGAGATTAAAAGGATGATTGGCAAATGTATAAACACACAGTGAACCTGCTTTCGCCTCTCGAGGATATGCACACGTCTGTGATTCTCAGTAGATCTCAGAACTCAGACATTCTAAAAGCCAGGAAGCAAATGCTTCACAGACTAACAGCCAGCTAGACCTTCACCCTGTGTGAGACCACACATCTCTCTGAATGTTATCCACAGCTCTGCTTGACACTGTATTTTAACAGCAAGGCTGCCTATTTAAAAATGAGAAGACCTTTTTTTTCTTTGAAACGTAAGTGCCTATGGGAATACTCAGGCAAGAGGCCTCCCTCGTCGGGAAAATGGAATAGTCACGGCTGAGCAATGACCCACGCCCACTCTCTCTGAGTCTGTGTGGTTTTTTGAGTGTTGAAACAGAATCATTTTTAATGACCCTATCCTAAACCATGGACAAATTTACATCCAGTCTTAGCCAGCCTGTCAGAGACAGTGTTTTGATTACAGGTCCAGCCATACAGAACAAAAATTCTTTGAAAGAGACATACAAGTTCCTAGAGACAGAACACTGTGTACGAAGCTTGTCTTTAAAGTTCTATAGTTGGACTCAAGCTGATTTTTTTCATCTCTGGAGATTTTTTTTTAATTTTATGGAACTACAACTGGCATATAACATTGTATTAGTCTTAGGTATACAACACAGTGATTTGATATATGTACATACTGTGAAATGTTCATCACAATAAGTTGAGTTTACATCCCATCACCACACATAGTTACAGCATTGTTTTCTTGTGATGAGCATTTTTAAGATCTCCTCTCTTAGCAACTTTCAAATATGCAATACAGTATTATTAACTCGAGTCACCATGCTGTACTGTGGATTCTTTTTAATCATTTCCACAGACTAAACTAAAACGGATGACAATAAATACAATAAAACCATAAGGTGTTTCTGGTATTCCTTTATAGGCACAATGGGCTCAAAATTATGTCTTGTCAGGAAGTGTATGCATGGAAAATGCTCCTAACAGGCACTATCACATGAGTATGATGTTTTGGATTTTGGTTTGGAGAGGGGTAGATGGAGAGGTGAGGGTGAGCACAGAAGGGCTGGACTCTGGACTAAGAGACCAGGCACACATTAAAACGTATGAGATGGTGCAGCTCTGCCTCTGATTCAGGTCAAAATAAAGAACTGCCATGATGAATAACGGATGATAATCATGCAAAAATGTAAGTAATGAAGTGCTCAACGTGCAAAAATCAGAAAGGCTTCAATTTAATAGGAGTTGGCTAGCAATCTTCAGAATACTTGATCCCACCACCTTCTCATTCAATACAGAGAAAAATATGAGAACTCTCAATAACAGAGAAAACTGGATCTGAAAAATAACCTTACATCAGATTCCAAGGAATCGCCACTAAATGTTATGCAGATGGCGCTGGACTGAGAGCAACTAATACAGTCTCAGGTCTTGGACATACTCAGCTTGACTTTATAAACCAGAAGCTTCCTGAGTGATGGGATAGAGAAAAATGCCATCTGTCCAGGGACTCAGGTCCAGGTCACACAGCACCCAGACAATGGGGAGCTGACCCCTCCACCCCTTGGGAGCAGTTCTTTGAAGCAGAGAACTGTTTCCTTATGCTCCCATATTCTTTAGTTTGTTTTTTTTTTTAAAACCAGTGTGGTGAGCAGAATTCTAGGATGATCCCCAATGACCTGTACTCTAGTATAATCTCCCTTTGCACGTGGGTGGAAGTTGTGAGTATGAGACATTACCCCGTGATCATTTTATCTAACGCGGCCAAAGGAATTCTGCAGATATAATTAAGGCTACTAATCAGTTGACTGTGAGTTAGTCAAGCCATCCAGGTGGGCCTGGCCTAATCACAGGAGCCCCTTAAATCTGTGTCTAGAGGTCAGAGATGGTGATGACAGAGATTCCAAGTGTGATGGGGACTGACTTGCAAGAAATTCTCCATTTGAAGATGGAAGGGGCTGCATGGCAAGGAATGAGGATGGTCTTCAGGGGCTGAACCTGGCTCCCAGATGTCAGACAGCAAAGACTGAGTGACTTCAGCCCTACAGCAGCAAGGAAGTGAATTCTGCCAATGACAGGATTAACTTGGAAAAGGATTCTTTTCCAGCACCTCCAGATGAGAACTCAGCTCAGCTGACACCTTGATCCCAGTTTCTGAGACCTCAATGAGCTGTGTCCAGAGAACCCAGGAAAGCCTTGCCAGTCTTCTGACTTATAGAACTGTGAGCTAATAAAAGGAAGTTACATTAAACGGCTAGCTTTCTGGTAATTTGTCACATGGCAACAGAAAATGAGTATGACCCAGACATACTAAGAATGACAGAAAACAAATGCTTAAAAACTAGAGGGAAATTTGGTGATGACTTGGTGCACTACGAAAGGGGAAGTCCCCAAGTACAGAGCATTGTAAAAAGGCTGACCTTTATAGCAAACTTTTAGATGCAGAGAATTGTCAAGATCGACTCATTTAAAAACAGTATGTTGACAGTTTTCAACGAATATGCTCAGTAGGTTTTTCTTCAACCTTCAGAGAACTTTTCTGGTGAAGTACCTTTAGAATTGAAGCTATGGGTCCAAGAGAATAGTTCATATGGAAAAAAGCTCACTTTGTGCACTACTTCCCATGTTTCCAGACTTTCCAGATGCTACGGAGTATATTTATCATACTTCCCCCCCCCCCCCCCCAGATTAACAGCTGGACTCACAACTTAAATTTTAGAAGATACATATATACATATATATACACACACACACATATATACACACTATATATATGTATACATACACACAACATATATATATATTGAGGTATAGCTGATAGAAGTCATACTGAGCATACTATTAAAAAGTTAAACTAACACAGTTAAAACATAGGTTTATCCTAGAAAACCAGGCAGTGTGGCAGAAGATGCCAATGTAGGGAAGCTTAGGGGAGAAGGGTGGATGCCTGCCAGAAACTGCCATCAACTCCGAGAGAGGAGCAAGGCAATTCAGTAACTCTTACTGAAATCACTAAATCTGGGTAAAGGTTGATTTATAGATGAGAAAGAAAGAAACCCAACAAGGCACACGTGGATAAGTGCTGCAGAGGGGAAAAGGGATGAACAAACTATTCTAAAGACTCTGAGGAAAAGAAAACCCCAAGAAGAGATCTAATCTTAAGGAAGTAAAAGCAATTTTCAGGAAATTTTGGGATTCTTAAAAGAATATACTGAAAATAAAATCTAAAATGTCACTTCTTCTTATAGGATTAGAAGATAAAATCCAAATGATTGACTCAATAGATAGCGAAAAACATTTGATAAAAATGCAACATTCATTCTTGATAAAAACTTGAGCAAACTGGGAATAAAAAGGAACTTCCTTGACTATGGGTATCAAATACAGCAAATTTCTTTCTCAACTGTGAAACACTAGAAGCGTTCCTTTTAAAATCAGGACAAGACAAGGCTGTCCACAATCAATACTTCTATTCATCATTGTACCAGAAGTCCTAGTCAGCAAGGAAGAAAGAAAAAAAGATGCGAGGTCTATGCAGTAGTAACTAACAGCCAGAAAGACCAAATCTTAAAAATACACTATTTGAAAAGACAGAAAATATATATTTATGTCTTTATAACTACCTGAGGAATAAATCTAACAAAAAGTAGGAATATAAGACATGCAAGGAGAAAATTATAAAACTGGTATTAAACTCATTAAAGAGGAACATAAAAAAATTAATTCACTGTCACACTGTGTATGTATAGTTATGTATATATATACATATTAACGTATGTGTGTGTTTGAAAAAAGTATATGCAAACAGAACAAGATCTACCAGTGACAACACCAA
This sequence comes from Camelus dromedarius, assembly GCF_036321535.1. Taxonomy (NCBI): domain Eukaryota; kingdom Metazoa; phylum Chordata; class Mammalia; order Artiodactyla; family Camelidae; genus Camelus; species Camelus dromedarius. Next base: position 35,600,453 of record NC_087445.1, on the reverse strand, counting down.
ACCCTTTAGATTTGTTACCTTCAGGTAGTGAGATTATAGACCTCTGTTTCTGAATATTTTAGTATGTTCTATTTTTTTCTGTAAACTATGTGTAGTATTGTTTGTGTTTTAAAAATTGCACACAAACTGTGTCATACTGTAAATATCCTTTTAAAAATTAGTAAATAGACTGCTTTTCTTTTTAAATTGAGGTACACTCAGTTACAACATGTCAGTTTCCAACATACAGCATGTTTCACTCTCATATATATACATGTATTCATTTTAATATAATAGCCTTTCTTAGTGCAAATATTTTCTAATTTTTCTACTGTGAATTTATATTACTTGTATAAATAACATCACAAGCACTTTTTCTTCCTTTCTTTCTTTTTTTTTTAAATCCATGTCTTTACCTTCTTCATCAAGGCTGCTAAAACTTTGCCCTTCGGTCAGCAAATCATGCTTCTCGTCCTTCCATTCCTGGCTAATAGAGGACACAATCTCCTGGGACGTTGCCTTCAGGGCAGCGATGGAATTGCAACGTTTCTTAGAAGGTGAGGCCTTCAAAGCTAGACAGGAAGAAAAAGAGACAACTACAGTTATTGTAAAACCAAATTAATATTTTATTAAATTTTTACTTATGATTTATTAACATTTTAGTCATTATTTGAGTAGGATGCAAGAAGCTCTGTTTTATATACATGAGGAAAGGGAGATGAAATTGTGTTTTGGTAATTTTTTTTGTCTGAAGTGATTTGACTCAGCGCTATTTGCAACAGCCTGGTATGGAAGCAAACTAAGTGTCCATCAGCAAATGATTGGATATGGAAGATATGGTGTACATATATACAATGGAATATTACATAAAAAAGGAATAATGCCATTTGCAGCAACATGGAGGATTCAGAGATTATCATACTAAGTAAGTCAGACAGAGAAAGAAATATTATACTAATATCACTTATATGTGATATAAAAATAGTACAAATGAACTTATTTACAAAACAGAATCAGACTCACAGACATTGAAAAAACTTATGGATACCAAAGGGGAAAGGGAGGAGTGGGGATAAATTGGGACTATGGGATTAACAGATGCACACTACTGTATATAAAATAGATAAACAAGGATTTGCTGTAAGGAACAGGGAACTATATTCAGTATCTTGTAAAACTCAATAATGCAAAATAAAAAAATATAGATTTATACATATATAACTGAATCACTGCTGTACGCTTGAAACTAACACAATATTGTAAATCAACTATATTTCAGTTAAAAAAATAAGGTGACTTGACTTAAATCAGAGTATCTCAGAATAAATTCAAGTTGAGGTATCTCTACAGATTTTGAAATATCATCTTATTTGAGGTGAAACGCAAATGTTTGCTGCTAAAGAATTATTTTTCCTCCCCTGAACAATGTTTTTCTAGTGTTGGGAGGAGGCTGAGTGGGTTGATAAACACAGATGGTAAAGTAAGGAGAATTCTCATGACCCCAGTTTTATTAACTTGGGACTGGGAATTTCTTAACATGCCAATGTTTAATCTTATACTCATGTTGCCCAATTTAGCCACGTTACTTCTGGTTGCTTTTTTCTTTCAGTGACTTTCCACTGAAATTTCCTGCCCTTTGGGTCTCTTCTAGGTCATAGTTAGGTCAGATGTAAAATTTACTCCCGATCTTTGTCCAAACAGCATTCTACAACTTTTGAAGTGTGTTGGAAACCTGAACCAAGGCGAGAGTGCTTCACCATCAATCACACTCACTGAAGGCTGTGACTTTACCTTTGATATGTCAGTAGGACCTACTTCAGGTGCAGCCAGACCATCCTGATTTACATTCACTCTTTGCTGCAGTAACTTTTCTTGGCTTAACACTGTTAGAGAATTTCCTTGGAGGGTAGGGGGAGAGGGAAGTTAAAACTTGTGTATGCTTTCCCCTGGACTTGGTTTTGGCAGTGTCTCTCCTTCTGTGGGGGGTCTGCAGACAGGGATAACCTGACAGCAGATGCATTAGTGTGATTATGTTTGGCTTTGGGAATCTCAGAGCTTAGACTCCACCGCTTATGAGGGCCACTTGCCATCAGCAGCTTGCAAGAACTTAATTGGAGAAGGACTTTGGGACACACAAATGAGGAAAGAATAGAGGGCAGTATCTCCACTTAAAGAGGAGGGAAGGCTTATGTGTCCCATGAGCAGTCTTAAAATCACAATAACATAATTATCATAATCAATAACATTTGTAAAGGGCTTTAGAGTTTAGAAGCCAGCATTCATATTCAGTCATCGAGGGAGGTAGGCTCTATCTATAGGGCCTTTTAGAGGTCCAGAAACTGACAGTAGAAAAGCTGTAACCCACTCAAGGTCACAAAGGTACAAAGCACAAGACCAGGTGTCTTTCTTTAAAGTTGTCCAATTGGTGGTTCCTTTCCTAGCTCTTTGGCATTCTATTTTCTGGTTAAAGTGAGGGGGAAAAGATAAAACTAGAGTTTATTTTTCTTTGACGGGAGGAGATTTTGAAAGTTTAAAAATTGATCAAAATGGATTTTAATGGTAAATAAGTGGACCAGATAAGTCACATTTCCCTTAACTCCTCATCCTATCAAAACAGTGGTCACACTTGCTTTTACAGGCGTGAAGTAATTATCCACACATTGGCTTTTGCTTTAACATTCTGTTTGCTAACTTCTATAAACCCTCAACTCTCATCTTTCAATGTGGTCCAGCTGACCCTTGAACAACACAAGTCGAACTGGGAGAGTCTGCTTACATACAGAATTTTTTCAGTAGTAAATACTATATATAGTACTACATGATCCAGGGTTGACTGAATCCCTAGATGCCGAGAAACCACAGATGTAGGGGGCTGGCTCCAAGTTACATGTGGATTTTTGACTGTGTGTGGGGTCAGCTCCCCTAACCCCCCATGATGTTCAACGGTCAACTATATTTTAAAATTTCTAAGCCAGGGGAATCTCAAAAGTGGCTCAGAGAATGCTAGAAATCCCCGAGATCCTCTCAGAAGGTCTGTGATGTTAAAACTATTTCCATAATAATATTAAGAAGCTATTTATCTTTCTCACTCCCATTCTCTCCCGAGTATTCTAGACGCTACATGACCTATGGTATCACCACAGGCTGAATTCAGAAGCAGATGTGAGAATCTGGATGTCTTCTGTTAAGCCAGAATTAAAGAGTTGAAAAAATATAAAATAATGCCACTTATTCTCACTCAATTATTTTTATGGAAAATATAATTTTTTTGGGTTACCTAATTATTCAGGTTTTTTTATCTTAATTTTTAAATTTTATTAAAAATTTGTTCCCAGTTTTATTATGTGAAATTACTACAGTTCAACTGCACATACACATTATATTGCATGTAAATATGTATACAGTATACTGCACATTTTTTAGTTTTCATATATGTACTAATTATTGTTTCTAAGAACAGATTAGATATTTAGCTTTTTAAACTTACGTAGTTATCAAAGGAATAAAGCCAACTACAAAATAAGAGTCAGTAGAATGCAGTAATCCAACCATAAAGGACAGTCAAATGTGCTTACACAAAATATAATTATTTTTAATAATCACTTTTTATGTTAAAAATTTTAAACTTCTTTGTTAATACTGACTTCTGTTAATATGCAATTATTTTTTTACTGTAACCTTGTAAGAATTAATGAATATTTAAAAGTTTCCTCAATTTTAAATCCTAACAGGTTAAATATAGATGGATATAATCTACATAAATAAAAGCTCTTTGGGGCCCTCAATCATTTTTAAGAATGTAAAGCAGCCCTGGATCAAAAGGTTTGAGAATCTCTTAGCTCTTGAATCAATGCTAATTCTCTAAATTGAGAAACAGCTAGGATGAAAAGAATATTGGCAGCATCATGGAAACATGAATGAGAGGAAGACGCTCAGAGAACTGTCTGTACTTGTGGCTTATAATGGACTGAAGGCCAAGAGTCCCCCAGAGAAATAGCTCTTTGTTCATAATCAGCATCACATACAATAAGGAGCTGAGAAGACCCCAAAACAAACCCCTGCCAGGACCACACAGCACCCAAAGAAAGCATACTGTTGTCTTAAATGGTGACTCTTTCTTAAAGGAACTGTCTGAGCCTCACTCAGCGGATAAGGACTTGAATGTTGCAGAAACTGAATGCCTCAGTGTCTTCTTTTGACTAGATAATCTCAAAGGATGGTTTGGGTTGCTGGTTACTTTCTTTTGTGTCACAGAAACTCCTGGATTTGTCCTTGGCTAAACGATGTCTGGCGATACGTATCCTGTATCTATTTCCAGCCCTACGTCCTGCTATTCAATTGCCTCTACACCTTTCTTAATGCTTTTCAGCTTACCCATTTGCCATTCCCTGAACCTACCATGTTCATTCCTACCCCTGGGCCTTTACACATGCTGTTCCTCCTACTTGAGATGCCCTCTGGCTTCTCTTCCTAATAAATACTGGCTTACATTTTTAGGACTTAGTTTAAATATTGTTTTCTCTGCGAAGCTCTCTTTGTGAAGACTGGTCTTTTTTCTCTCTGCATACCAAGAGAAGCATATGCAAAAACTCTATTAACAGTTGCTTTATTACATTATACATCTGTTACATGTTCTAATCCCTGACCCAAAACAGACTATAAAATTACCAAGGGAGGAACTAATTAATTTGCTTCAAAAAGGCTTTCTACATTATTAATGCTTAGCATAGTGTTACATACATAATAGGTGTTCAAATGTTGGTTGAATAATGAACTATTGTTCTGAAATTTTAGGACAGTTCATTTTTAACTAATTAATGTACTATTCTATTCCCTTCAGGAAACTAATGTTTAGTACTTTAGACACATTATCTGGGTAGAGAATTTCAGTGAGGCTTCAACATTACCATGACTAATATTTCCAGAAAGAATTATAGAGTTTTGCAAACAGTATTACATTGACAGCATGACTTAATTCTGATGTGGGATAAATGGATTTAAGATGGTTAAAAAACCAAAACTTGAAGACCGGGTACTGTTTTCTTGAGGGTGGAAGTCGGGGTGGGGAGGAGAAACTTTCACCTACAAAGAAAGAATACCTGTAGGAATTAAGGGCTTTAACTTATCAAGCATAGTTGATAAAGCATTTTGGAGTTGTATTTTAAAGTGTCAACTTTACTAATTAAATTGCTACCCTTTGAAATGTTGGTAGTAGATGAAAAGTCCATTCATTCATTCAGCTATTTATCAAATAATGATTGAGTGCTTAGGATGTGCGAAGGAAATGTGCTAGATTCTCGGAATATATATGAGGACGAAATATAGTCCCTACTTTTCAGGAACTCAAAGTCAAATGAGGGGAACAGAACAACAGATCACTATGGTAGGGTATGGTCAGTGCTATGAAGGAAATATCATCTGAGCTGAGACGTGAAGGAACACCAGAGGAAGGATGGAGATTGTTACAGGCAAGGGGACAAGAACACGTAGAGACATGGAGGCAGCCTGGAATGTCAGGGGTACCTGTAGGGAGTTCAGAGCTACAGGAGCCAAGGGGGTGGGGTATAGCACGGAACGGGCTGTGAGAGGAATCACAGGAGAGGGAAAGAGAGGCCACATCAGAAAGGGGCTCAGAAGCAAAGTTAAGGATTTTGTGGACTAGGGAATCTATTGAACTTTTTATTAAAAACATTTTTTTTTAAGTGTGGAAGTGTTTTAATAGGAAATTAGCAAGAGGAGATTTATATTTTAAACTGATATGTCTGTCTGCAGTGGGGAGAGACTGGATGGGATGGGGATATGACTGGAGGTAAAAGGCAGGCTCCTGAGCAACTTGGGGGCAATCCAGAAATTAGTCCAACATTTGTGGACAACTGATTTTTCAACAAGGGAACCAAGATAATTCAATAGGGGAAAGAATAGGCCATTTAACAGATGGTGCTGGGACAACTGGATATCCACATGCAAAAGAATGAAGCTGGACCCTACTTCACACCAAAGATTAGAAATTAAATCAGTATTTGTAAATACTATATCTAATAACAAACTTGTGTCAAAAATATATAAAGAACTCTTATAATTCAACAGTACAAATAACCCAACTAAAAATGGGCAAAGGATTTAAATAGACGTTTCTCCAAGGAAAATATAAATGGTCAATAAGCACTTAACAAGATGTTCAATATCATCAGTCCTTAGATAAATACAAATCAAAACCACTTTGAGATGACCACTTTATACTCACTAGAAAGTCTAAAATAAAAAACAGACAGTAACATATCTGGTGAAGATCTGGATTCCTCGTACATTCCTGGTGGGATTGCAAAACTGTGTAGCTGCTTTGGAAAAGAGCCTGGCATTTACTCAAAATGTTAAACAGAGTTACCATCTGACCTAGTAATTCCATTCCCTGGTATATACCCAAGAGAAATGAAGATATATGTCCACACAAACCTTGTGCATCAATGTTCACAGCAACATTATTAACAATAGCTAAAAAATGTAAACCACCCAAATATCCATCAACTAGTGAATGGATAAAAAAGATGTGTTATATCCAGACAATGGAATATTATTCAGCAATAAAAAGAATATAGTACTACAAGATGGCTCAACCTTGAAAACATCAAGTGAAAAAAGTCAAACACAAAAGACCACATACTGTATGCTTCTGTTTGTGTGAAATATCCAGAACAGACAAATCCATGGAGACAGAAAATGAATGAGTAGTTGCCAGGGGCTGGAAAGAGGAGGAATGGAGAGTGACTCCTAAAGTGGAATGAGGTTTCTTTTCAGGGTAATGAAAATGTTCTAAAATTAGATAGTAGTGATGGTAGTACAACTTTGTGAATATACTAAGAATCACAGAATTGTACATCTTAAAAGGGTGAATTTCATGGTATATGAATTATATCTAAATAAAGATGTTCTAAAGAGCAAACTAAAAAATCAAAGTGTAAAAAAGTCAATAGATTTGACTACTTGAGAAGTAAGAGACTTGTTATATTAAAAAACATGATAAACTACAAACTGGAAAGATTTACAACACACACCATTTCATGGAATTGAGAATGCCAGTGACTGCACCATTAATTTATATACACCACTAAGAAAACAAAAGCTGCCAAGATGGGGAAGCTCATGGAGAAGCCTTACTAAAGCTGAGATCCCAAAGGCTACATCCTCCATAAACCCACCAGGGACCACAAGGAAACTCATGTTTTTCACCCATGTCAAAGGGTGAAGGGAGGTGGAAAAATCTTCCTTGAAAATTTGAACTACAAGCTGGTATTCACACAGGATTGCAAGCTCAACAAATACTATCTCATGGGCCATCTTAGGCAAAAAAAGGCCTTAATCAGAGAACTTAATTTATAGTCATCTCACTTTGAGACCAATTTTAAGATACCACTGAGATAGTCAAATGTGAAACAGAAGCTTTTCTTAGAATAAAGTAAGATTAAATAGGAACTGGTATCTTTAATATGTAGAGTTAATATAAGTCATTTGGAAAAATAATAAACACCTAATACAAATGAGCGAACACTGCAAAGCTCAATTCTCAAAGGAATTACAAATGACTAATAAACATGAATGATAGGTGAACTTCACCAGTACTTAAGAAATGCAAAATAAAACAACCAGATAACATTTTTTACTTATCAGAGTAGCATAATTTAAAAAGAGTAATTCTGGCTAAGAGCTAAAACAATACAGACTCTTGTTGAAGTCTAGAGTGGCATAATCTTTCTGTGTAGTTACGTGCCTTTTAACCCCCTACTACTTCTTGGAATCTATCCTAAATAAATAATCATAAGCTTGGAAAAATCTATCTGAAATGATGTTCATAAAAATACTATTTCATTAGAAATAGAAAAAGGAGAAACCATGTAAGTGCCCAATAATGAAAGATGGTTAAATAGATTATGGCATATTTATATAATTTTAATGTTGTATTGCAATTTTAAGTAGTGTTTTTGTACACTATATAATGATATGGGAAACTATTCAAGTTATGTGAAAAATAGAGGACATATATAAATTTGTACATCATTATGCTTCTGTTTTTATAAAAATACACAACACACAGAAATATAGATAGGAAGTTTATCAGAATATTAGTAGTGGAGGATCTTAACAATTTTTCCAAAGAAGACATACAGATGGCCAATAGGAATGGCTAGTATCAAAAAGACAACAAATAATGTGTTGGCAAGGGTGTGAAGAAAAGTGAACACCCATGCACTGTTTGTAGGAATGTAAATTGGTGCAGCCATTGTGGAAAATAGTATGGAGATTCTTAAAAAAATTAAAAACAAAACTACCACATGACCCAGCAATTCTACTGCTGGGTATTTATCTAAAAAAACCAAAATCACTAATTTGAAAAGATATTTGCACCCCTCTGTTCAACACAGCATTATTTACAACAGCCAAGATACGGAAGCAACATAAGTGTCCATCAATAGATGAATGGATAAAGAAGATGTGATATATACATATATACACAATGGAATATTACTTAGCCATAAAAAAGAACGAAATCTTGCCATTTGTGACAACATGGATAGACCTAGAGAATATCATGGTGAGATAAATCAGACAAAGACAAATACTGTATGATTCCACTTACAAGTGGAATCTGAAAAACAAAGTAAATGATCAAACATAACAAAACAGTAACAGAGCTGTAGACACAGAGAACAAACAAATGGTTGCCAGAGGGGAAGGGACAGGGAGAGGAAAGAAATAGGTGAGGGAGATTAAGAGGTACAAACTTCTAGCTACAAAATAAATGAGTCATGGGTATAAAATACACAGTTTGAGGAATCCAGTCAAAAACTAGGTATTATATTTGTATGGTGACATATCGTAACTAGCCTTATGGTGGTGATCCATTTGAAATGTATGGAAATATTGAATCACTATGTTGCATAACAGGAACTGTCACAGCATTTGTTTAAGGTCTATTAACACTTGAAAAATAAACAATAAATTTCCCTCTGAGCACTGACTTTGTAGCATCTTATGTTTTTCGAACATGTATTTTCATTTCCATTCATCTCAAGTTTTTTCTGATTTCTCTGTACTTTCTTCTTTGATCCACTGGTAGTTTGAGAGTGTTGTTAAATTTTCACATATTTGTGAATTTTTAAGTTTTCACTCTTTAGTGATTCATTCCATCATGATTAGAAACAATACTTCGTATGATTTCAATCTTTTAAAGTTTACTAAAATGGGTTTTGAGGACTAATATATGGTCTATCCTGAAGAATATTCCATGAGAATAACTACCGTTAACATTTTTATATAGCCCATTATAACTTTCTTATGCCTTTGGTATGCAGACCAATAACTATATATGTGAATAAATGTATAAGAACTAAATGTACCTTTAATGCATCATTTAAAAAATTTTTAATTGAAGTACAGTCAGTTACAATGTGTCAATCTCTGGTGTACAGCACAATATCCCAGTCATGTATATATCATCATTTTTATTTGTTGCATATTATTCTGTTATTTGATTGCATTATAATAATTTAACCAATATATTGTAGAGTTGGACATTCAGGCAGTTTATACTTTTTTCTAGCACAAAATAGGACTCTAATGATTATGGCATCAATAATTACCTGACTGGGATATTTAACCATAATTACTAAGTGATTACTGCTTTTGGGAGATAAATGGCCCAAACTCTTCCAATAAAAATCTTGCAAAGATACACACAGTGAAATCAACCAGCAATTGCTAAAAGTAAAAAAAAATAAAAATCTTACCTTGAATTTTCTTGAAAACTCTGGAATTCATAAACTTTAGAAATCTGTCTGCATAAAAGCTTGGTCTATGAACCGAAACAGTGTCCTGAAAAGACAAATCCGGTATCACAGGTTTACTGCTCAGTTTCAAGCTAGAAGAAAGCTCTAGGCAATTGGTTCTCTGTTAGCCAATGCCCTTAACCAGAGGCACGGGTGTCTGGAGCCAGAAAAGAGCAATGCCCCATGTGCTGTGTGCCTAGGAGTTAGGCTGGGGGAGGAGGATCAAGACTTAATCTTGAGTACATACATTCATGGTGAAACAGAGCATTAAGAAGGGCAGGGGAGAGACAGCAAAATACTCTGCTTTATAAACCCAAATAGCTGATCCTTGTTCCATTTGTCCCATAAGGGGCTTTGAAATTCCTTTTTAAAAATACAGGCAACTAGTGTCTCAACTGTCATCTGGAACAAAGACATATCACTTTCAGGCAAGACAAAAACTGGGGACATAACAAGCAGAACAGCTATAATGTAAGAGCGGGATTGAAGGGGAAAAAAAGTGTGCTGGTTTCACTTTCCAAAAGTAAGGTATGTAGACACGAGGAAGATTCCTAGGAGACAAGGCTGACTGATGACCCCTGTTAACGTTGAATTATCTACTAGTTAGATAGAGTTGAATTGAATTAAATTGTTAACTCAATTCTCTCATGCTTGGTAGGAGTCTTTAGGACTGAAGGGGCATTTTATTACAAATCCAGGAAAGGAAATGGATGAAGGGGATAATTCCATGTTTATTCTGTAGTCATTTATTTACTACCCAAGATACGCATTCCTGGAAATAGTAAGTTGCTTATTTAAGTGATCCATTTTGAATCCAGGTTTATGGATTCCAACAGGGAAGCGTCTAAAAATTTACATTTTGAAACTATAAAGTGTCTGCAGTAGGTTCAGAAGAAAAAACACACATGGGACCAGAATCTGGAGACCTGGTTCTGGTGTTGGCTCTAATTCGAAAAAGCTGTGTGATCTTGGGTAAAGACAGTATCTCAGGGCCTCAGTTTTTTCATCTGTGAAATTGGGTGTTGCACGAGGCATAAAGTAATTCTGCAATCAGCGTGTTATGAAGGAACCCTCTTTGGCCAAGTGACAGTGGTCCTCTAGACTATCAGTGATGCTGCAGATGTGGTGGAAAATCTCCCGCTGGTTTGACACACACTCTCCCCAGTATGTCTGCCTGCTCCTGTTGTACGCGGAGAAAAATTCCCAACAAGTATTGTCATTTAGAAATATGTAGGATGCAAGATGATTAAGATTCAACCCCTGACTTCCAAGAGAAGTCAGACTGTGGCTCTCTTTGCCAAGAAGCAGCACTGTTTAAATCAGAGGCACATTTGTAGACAGACACAAATGTCTTAATTATTGCTTACAATCACACAAATACATAATCAGCTCAGAGATTTTCTTAAAAAAAAAAACACCAAAAACAGAAGATACGTCTTAATTAGAAAAAGGTAGGAGCTCCTTAGAAGCATCTGACCATCTGACCAACTGCAGACTACGCCATTCAGATGAGAAATCTCAGGGAACTGAAGCTGTCTCAGAAAACCGAAGAGAATGAAACAGGGGCTGTTTGCTCTCTTTCCCCTCCATGTTCAAGGCACTAGGCAGTTGCTACTTTTCTTAGCTAGAAGGGAAAAAATTAACCTACTATCTTGGTCTCTTTATAAAAAGAATCTTCGATTTGAAAAATCAGTCTAAGTTTAATTCTGAGAAACAACCTTGTTAACCCGTTGTTTAAAAGTGCATTCTGACGAAGGTCACTCCTTCACCTGTGGACAAAATGCAGATTTTTCACACTGAAAGGTTATTACCAGTCTTTCACAGAACAGAGGAAGCGAGTGTTCTTTTCTGAGAAAGAAGAATAGCAACTATAATTTATCTTTTTTCAAAGGAACATGTCTGCTAACGTCTTAAAAATATGTGTGAGCAAATCTGTGACCAATATATTCTTTGGAAGTGTCACTTCAGGTTATTAAGGGAGGGAGGCTGAGGCCATAAATGTTCTGTCAGCAGCAGGAAGTTCAAATCTGACATCCAGATAGGAAGTTGCGTGCATGTGTGCGTGCGTGCGTGTGTGTGTGTGTATGTGTATGTGGACAGAGAGACAGACAGACAAACAGAAAGAGAGGCTGCTTTTTGATAACTGTTTTCTTCAGTCATGCCAATTCTGGGTCCAAAAGACATCCTCATATCAGTCAGCCTTTGTTACATATAAATCCAAAACAACTGAAAAGTTTTCCCTTGCTATGTCCTCATTATGTGTCAGGCACCCATTTGTGTTTAGGAACATTAAAGTGCATGCTTTAATTTAACCTTCACATCAGCCTATGAGATGGGTACTAGGTACTGTTAGTATGCCCCGGCTACAGGAAACCAGACTAAGAGATGTCAAACAAGCCATGTGTCTGGGTCACGTGGCTAGTAAAGTGGTGAACGCAGGGTTCAAAGCCTAGGGCTGTCTACCATCAAAGTCAGGTTCAAACTTCTGTGAAGCTTGGTCCTGGGAAAACTTCAGTTAACCTGTACTACTGGTCTTCCCAGTGCCTATGGAAAGTCTCCTCTTTGTTCTCACCAACTCATAATTGGGCCCCTCAGACTGCACATAAAAACAAGACATCATTTTGTCTTCCTGGTCTCTACCTAGTCACTCAGCTGGATGGCTTCTATTTGAAGGGCTAGTCACATTTCTGTTGTCGTGAGATAAGAACCAATCTGCTAGCCTAAGATTCTGAGTTTATAAAGATCTTGCTTCCTCTCCTCTTCAAGTGACATGGCTTCCTAGACACACTTTGAAGTCTTGAGAAATCAAGAAAAATATCCAGTTTAACAATGAGCATAATAATCACTTACCCCGTCGTAAACAAGAGCTTTCCAGGAATGTTCTAACTTTTTCACTAACCTAAACATAAATGAACAGAAAAAGAAAAAGTGTAAAGTCACTCCCATGTGGTGAATTTTCAGACACTTTCATTGACTAATTTTGAAATAATAAAAGACTAATTTCTCAAATTTCTTACCTATATGATTGCAGGATGTCAATAATGCCCATAAATAAAAGTAGTTTCTCTCCCCTATGGCTTTTTGCTGGAATGCCTCCCATTCTGTGGATAGAGCAAGAGAGAAAGCATTTTATATGAAGAGGAAATTAAAAATCATTTTTAATAAACAGATTGTAAATGAAAATGGGCTATCTTTAAGAATTCTGAACTATCTCTCCCTTCACCATTTTTTTGGGCTTCAGCTAAAGCCTTCCTGGGAATTCAAAATGATGTCCTTCCCACAAAGAAGAATAATACCATAGCTGTCAATTCTGAAGAGCTGGATGGGAAGAATCCAGTTAAAAAGTATTCCTATTTAAAGACCACGAGCAAGAATTTTTAAAGTATTTTAAAATATTGCTCATTAAAAATGAAACACTTCTATATATTCACTGTGAGGTTTTTTTTTTAAGTGAAAGCTGCTACTTTAATTTTCCTTCCTAGAGGAGATCATATTTTTACTGCACTGATATCAGATCCCAATTTCCATTCAATCTTTAAAAAAAATTTTTTTTTGTATTTGCATTTTTTAAATTGAAGTATAGTCAGTTTACAATGTTGTGTCAATTTCTGATGTATAGCATAATGTTTCAGTCATACATATACATACATATATTCTTTTTCATTATAGGTTACTACAAGATACTGAATAGAGTTCTCTGTGCTATACAGCATAAACTTGTTGTTTATCTATTTTATATATAGTAGGTAGTATCTGTAAATCTCAAACTCCCAATTTACCCCTTCCCACCCGCTTTGATCTCTGGTAACCATGAGGTTGTTTTCTGTCTGTGAGCTGTTTCTGTTTTGTAAATAAGTTCATTTTTAGGTGAAGTAAGCCAGAAAGAGAAAGAAAAATACCATATGATATCACTTATATGTGGAATCTTAAAAAAAAGATTTTAAAATAAAATGTAGAACAGCATAAAGAAAAAATATATAAAGAATCCATTCCTAGGATGCAAAGATAACCACTATTAACATTGGGTATAGTTTTCCTGTGTGTGTGTATTTATTAATCCGCAAAAGCCATTATTTATCATGTTTTATAATCTGATTTTTTCAGATTGCTAAATGAGAACATTTTCTCATATTCATTGCTAATGTGTTTTTAATGACTGTGTAGTATTTCACTATACTGATATAGGAAAATTTGTTAAATCAATTAATGGACATTTAGATGGATTTATAGCAAGAATAAAAAAATCTTTAATATGGATGAATATCCTTTATAAAGTGAAATATACCTGTGATTTAGTCATTGTCGGAGACTCTTACAAAGCAGGCACTTACAGTCAAGGAAAATGACTTCTTTCAGTCTCCTTGCTCAGCTAATCCATACATGGGACACAGTCAACCATTTCAATAATTTTCCTTGGTTGTAATTGTTAGTCAATTTGCACTTTATACATGCAAACTAAGCCTATAGCTACTATTACATTTGGTGGAAGAAAGAGACCACATCTGCCAGGGTGTAGGACTAGGACAACAGAATCCTCCTCTGCAGATAAAAAGCTCTAAATTGTGGACATAATTCCTATCATGCATTTGCTTAGATACATGTTTATTCAAAGTATATTCCCTCTTCTGTGGTGGATGTTTTGAATATGCCGTAAATAGGGGTAAAAACATTTTTAGCTATTGTTAAAAAGTAGAGCCATTTGAAAAGAGAAACCATATGGGTGAAAGAATGATAATAATTTGAAAAACAGCCACTCATCTAGTCATCTGTGGATGAATGGAAATGAAGGCTGGGTTAATCCATCTGAGCGCCAGGTAGGAATCTATCACTAAAGAGCCACCACAAAGGAAGCGTGATTGCATTTAGTTACCCAATGACGTGGGCCACCGTGATCAAGAGAGTGTGTGGGCGGATGGCTGCACTTACGTGTCCGGGTTCTCTGCGATGATCCCATCTCCAGATTTCCCTGGACCCTGGATGGATTCCATCGCTGTTGAGTAGAGGACCTTCTGCATCCCAGGACGTTTAGCATCAGGCACATTTTGTGAAGTTTCCTCTTCTTTCTCTTTGAGGGAATGGTCCAAGATGTGGATTCCCAGCAAAAGACTATAGTCCATGATCTTGAAGCTTTCCAGCACCTGAGGAAGAAAAAGAACCAGGAGGCCAGTCACTCAAATGGCTCATAAGTCTCATCTGCACAGAACCAGAGAGCTCTATATATGCAGATATGCAGCTCCAGCTTCTCTCCCAGGTGGTGGCTGATAGAGGAAAAAAATCAAAATAAAAACATTTGAGGTTATTATTAGGTCATGTGCAGTAAGGATTATCCTCATGGCTCCAAGATGATATTTTTATGCAAATCTAGAGTAAGAACATCTTTCCTTAATATTCCATGAATGTTTCCCTAATAGCATTTATTGAATAGTTTCCATGTGCCAGGTACTAAGTGGTTCACTTGGATTCAATCGTCACGGCTCTTGAGCTAGGTACTACTACTGTCTCCATTTTACAGATGAAAACATTGAGACACAGAGAGATAAAGTAACTTGCTCAATATCACAAAAATCATAAGTAGCATTGCTGGGATTCAAACCCAAGTAGGCAACTCCAGCATCCACAGTCTTAAGCACTAGAAGAGAGAAACCAACAATCAATGGTCTCTACAAGCTTGTACCCTCCTCAGCACGGAGACCCAGCTGGAATGGCCTTTTGTTTGGATTCTTTTCTCAAAATTTTCATCTTGCTAGAGTTCAGTGGTCTCCTCTTCAAAGCTTATTTTTTAAAGTTAACATTTGGTTCCCTGTAGCAAATCTTTTTAAAATGTATGGTCTTGACAAAGAATAGGACTTAATGCTTAACTATCCACTCAGCAAACAGTGGGGAAGAGAAGGAATTAAAAGTAGCTGGTTGCAGCCAGACAAAGAAGACAGCAATGTTCTGACATAACAATGAGATACAAGGCAGGCAGTCAACACAGCTTCAGAGCATGGGTGGGTCTTTGATGCTCAGGACCCTTCTTCAACAGAAGAAGGGTATTCAGGAGGAGAAACTGAAAATGCGGTATTTTCCTCTATGATAAAGTCCTTCTCCTAATAGTTTGTCTATGATTCTCCTCCACAACAGATTTTTTTTAATGCCTGGCATTTCTCACACGAAGCTGCTCAGGAAATCTAAATAGCCCAGAAAGTAAGACAAGCCTGTGTGGCAGAATAGCTGTCTCTGAACTGACATGATAATCTGTCGCTGTGCCCTAGTTTGGAGATGGCTTTGATGATCAGAGTCTATAGGTAATTGTTTCACCAGGGTTGACTATGTACCCAGAATTTCTTATGCTTCTTATTCTCCCTCAGCTCAAGTGCCTTTTTTTTACTCACTCACTCTTTCATTCATTTAACTGAAGCATAGTTGGTCCACAATGCTGAGCCAGTTTCTGAGGCACAGCACAGCGACTCAGCCATACACACATATACATCTTCCTCTTCACAGTCCTCCCCACTACAAGCCATTACAAGTACTGACTATAGCTCCCCGTGCCACACAGTAGGACTCTTCATATATAGCAGTCAGCATCTGCACCAACTGCTTTTGATCAGATGTTTATGACATACTGAGAGGGGTGGGGCCGGAGGATTCAAATACCTGTGGCTGCCACGTCCTGGATGCCTCTTAGCAGCAGGCCTAGTGAACTACAGCATACAAGGTCTTTGAAAAATATGGTTATCCCTGGGTCTTATGCATCCCTTCCAGCAATGAGGAAACTTTAAGTGGCTTGGAAGTGGGTATCAATTATTGCAGAGTGCTCCCCCTTCACCTTTCAGAATACTAAGTTGAGTACTTTTGGAAAGGACACAAGCAAGAGCGGGGAGTGAATCTTATTATTTAAGCAGTTTAGGCCATGGAAGTTTCTAAGAGATCAGAGAGTAGCCTGACAGCAATGGGGAACCAGTTCCCCAATCTGGGGAGGAGTGACGCCAGGATGGGTCAGTGGTGAGCCTTTCCTATCATCTTTCCTTCCTCCTCCAGTCTTGTAGCATCAGACCCACCGGCTGGTTCTCCGTGGAGGCACATTAGTGCCCTACCCCTTCAGAAAGCAGCACGGAGCCAGGAAGACAGTAAGGTAGGTTTGTGTCAGGGTTGTCAAGGACCCAGCCTCTTAAAAGAAAACACTCACAGATATTGGATGCTTTCTTCAGACAGAAACACGTGTAGAAGGTTCTTAGCCTTCCTAATTCTCCACCACCCTGACAGCATGGCTTGGGAACAGCGCACCCCCGCACCGAGAGCTTCACCAGCACTGCACAATGACCACCATCTGCAGAAGCCAGCTTTCCTATCCTCATTTGTCAGTGCTGGCGTGTCCCTGCTTAGAGAGACTGCTGGAGAAGGATATGCAGGATACGGAGCAAACACTGCCCCTAGGCAAGTTACGTCACCTCCCTGAGCCTCAGATTCCTCCTCACTAAAATGGTGACAGTAACATTAGCTATTGCGTAGGGTGCTTATGAAAATCAAATATGGTAATGCAGATGAAGTATTTAGAAAAAATCCTGCTACAAAGAAAGTGCTCAATTAATTGCTAGCTACCATCACAGTGATGATGACTCATGGCGACTCACTGCTTACATTCAAGGTGTCAGCCTGAAGTCAACACCCCTGGGGTTACACTTCTCAAAACAAAAATTCATAAAAAGCCAACAGAAATATGACTGCACTTCTAGCCTGCCTACCAGTGCCCTTTTGGCGCATCCCAATTACCTTAAAAGTTCTGGGTTGCTGGTACCCAGTAGCGCTGTTTGGACAGGAAAAGGTTGGCTGACACAGCAAATTCCGGTCAATGGGCTATAAAGTAACAGCCTTGCAATCTGCCTGAGGGAACAGTCCTGTGTTCAAAGGATACAGATCACAGCCTTGTGCCCCGCACAGCCCAAAATGCCCACGGGAAAATGTTCCCTCCAAAGCAGTGACCTGGCTTCAAAAGCAATTTCTAATCAGTCCCTGAGACCATGTTGCAAATGTTCCTAACATGCATCCAGAGTGGTGAAGACTGAAAGGCCCTCCTGGACACCATCATATTTGTTTTATTTTTCTCTGCAAAGCATCCACACATCAATACTGCTTGTGAATAAGCTTTAGACAATAATTTTTAAAAAATAATTTCTTATAAAATTTTTAATGCATTATTTAACCTGAACAGCTTTGTTTGCACTTGCAGTCTCCTTTCTTGCCCAAGGACAGTCCAAAGAGAACATGTGCATTTTATGAGTGATATGAAGTCAGGCTGTGGTCCAATTTTAACTACTGGACAAAGTAAGAAATGATCTCTATGTTTTCAGTGGACAAATATTAGTCTGGGTTTACCTGAAAAATATACAAACCAAAACTCTGAGAATCAACTAAGAAAGAACTACAAATACAGTTTAAACAGTTTATTTTTCTCTGTCCTTTTCCTGGGATCATCAGCATACCTGAAGGGGGCTGGACTGTCCTCAGGAGGACAGGATTCTAGTGAGTGGACAGACAGCAAGTGAAAGCCTTTAAAAAAAAAAAAAGATAAATTCTACTCTTACTGTGTAGAAAGCTGAGCATGACCATTGGATTTGGGGTTAGGGAAAGTCACCATCCATAAAAAAATGTTACGGAAGAAAAAGACAAATATATAGGTATATATGTTAAATCAATTTCCCAAATTTGTGCAATGGCAAGTTTGGGGAACAGATTTTAGTCATGTGCTTTGCAGATCTGCATCCATTAGGAAAAAAACAGTTTTGTATTCATATCTCTCAGCTCCTTAATTAAAGGAATCGATGAGTCTGCCAAAATCTTCATTGTGAGCACTGAGAGGGTGCACCATCCTGCAATATGACAGACGCCAGTCTAGTCACTCAGGCGCACATTTTTTCCCGGTATGTCTGCCTTACCTCACTGCTGCTGGTGGATTCTGTACCTGTGCATTTGCTATGCAAAACACAGCTGCCACGCAAACACAGGTGCGTTTCCACCCAGCGGGGCCAAGACTTGACTCCCTCACTTGTGAAAAAAGCCAAAGCAGGAAGGATTCACAGATGTATGTAAAACTGAAAGAAAGCTGAAATATCACAAGGCTTTTTACTGTCAGAGCCAGATTATTTTTTCTCTTCTTTCTCAAGGACTATTTTAAGTCAGTAATAATGTGGTTAAAAAAAAAAAGTCAACGTCAAAGCAGCTGGTACAATATCCTGTAGACGTGATCAAAACTACCTGTTCCTGAAATAAAGCATATTCTCTAGGCTGTCATGGCTGGCAACTCATCAGGGATGCTCTCATTCACACGTGATTTCTGTAGATTTGGCCCCTTAGGTGGGAGATGCCCTTAGAATGACAGGCATTGCTATATCCTCTTTTCACAGCCAAAGGACATAGAGTGGCTGGTCCTCTTCCTTTTCCATCCTCTGTACCATAGTCCTTAGCCACTGCACCCTGTCCCTCTGCTAAAAGGAGTCCAAGTGGCTGCTTGGTGGTGAAGACTCCATGCTCTGGGGCCAGGTGACCTGGTTTGACTCGTCGCTCCCGCACTGGTTTGAACTGGAGCAGAATATGTATGTAATCTTTCTGGGCCTGGCATTCTCATCTGTAAAACAGAGATAATAGGGACACCTACCTCACAGAGTATGTGTGAAGACTAAGGTAATCCCTGTCAAGTCTTAGGACAGTCACTGGCATACAGAAGGCACCCAATAAATGCTAGTTCTTCTTGTCCCTGTTCTCCTCCACCTGTGGAATCCACCACTGCTGACCACCCCCACTGGAATCTCCATCCATCCTCTCTCCTCACCTTCTCTTGGTTCTTTGCCTTCCTATTTGTTTTTCCCGGCCTTGTCTTCTACGCCCTAAAGATATCCACCAGAGTTTTCTCTTCAACTCTTCTATTTCTTGACTTTTTGGTAGTGATTCATTTACTCTTTTTGTTTGGGGGGAAAAAAGTTGAAAGTCTAGTCTGTGCTAGGCACCATGGAAGTTGCCAGATTGTCAGGGGTCAGAAAAACAGACAATTATACCATTCTCAAAATTACACAAGCACCACAGATTGGAATAAGGTCTGGAAAGAAAAATCAGGATGCTGTGGACATACCCCACACAAGGGGGAGCTACTTTTGACTGGGGAGTGGGTATCAATAGTGCAGGTGAGATATAAGGGTACCTGAATGAGGTGGAGCTCCAGGGAGATGCCAATAGATAACTTTTAGGGTAGATTCCAGCTATCATCTCTCTATAGACCATTCTGAAAATGTTTCCTTTAGTCAGAATTCACTCCTAAGCACCAGCCCTGTGTTTCCCATGCTTGTCTAGACATTTAAATTACTGCGCACTGTCTTGCTGCAACCCCAGACTCTTATCTCTCCCAAAGCAGTTCTTTCTCACTTTTCTCTTTTATCTGAAATCATTCTAATGTGGATTTCGGACTCCATGACTCCTTTTCTCTTCATAAGTGCCCAATCCTGTGGCTTCTATAATCAAAAAGATCCTCCTTGCCAATGCTTTGAGTTCAACTACACTTTTTTTTTCCCTTTCTGATCCATTTCCGACACCCTCGCTTGACCAGGTCACATCATACTCCTCCTCAAAGGCTGCAGTCTCTCATCACTGCTCAGGTGACTCTGAAGGTCATTGTGACTATGGCCCCAGCCAACAACTCTCTGTTATTTAATAGTCTAGAGACACCTCTTAAGCTAGTCAAACTGAAATCCCTTATCTACCCCTAAATGTACCCTGAAGACACAAGACAAACAACTCACGCTGTTTCATGGAAGGTCCTTACTTCAAATCCTACTGGCTTTTCAAGGCCTAGCTCAACTCTCCCCTCCAAGAAGACTATACTCATGATACCCACAAATATTAAGAACCGATCTCCCCTCTGAAAACCCGAGCACATGATCAGTGCCCTTCTATGGAATAAAATTTGACCCTAGGTTGATCTCTGTTTTTCCTATTGTACAGAAGACAACTCTGCTCACCAAAGGCTTGTTTTACCTAGCGCTCTCTGCTGCGCACTCTAACCACAGCAGAAACATGCATTTGTTATACTGCTTTCCATACGGATAAGCAAGTGAAAACCAAAACATTCAGCAGCAAAGAATGTATAGCATGACGTCCTGTATCTCAAATATAAGAATTTAGATATTGTGCTTCATGATTATAATGCTTGTGAAAAATGTTTAGCACTAAAAGCATTTACTGTGCTTATAAGCTCTAGGTTGTCAGAAAAAATAAAGATAATAGTCTACGGTATTTTCAAGCCTTCCCACACCAGAGGTATTTATATGCATGTGTCTAGGACAAAAATCAAGCTGTTACTTAGAGACTCTTTCGGGCACACAACTAAATGGCAGATGAAAGACAAGCTTGTTCGCTATAAACTAGGCTGAGCGTGGAATCTGGTAAGAAGATCACATTTCTTTTTAAGAGGTCTTTATGAAAAGAGCATGTTACAGGCTGGGTCAACTTCAAAGACCCTTTAACCATCCAAGAGTGCCTGGTGCTGAGTTTAAGATGGAGGCTTTGTTATGAAACACACCTCGGGGCTTCCTTAGCTTTCCTACCCTCCGTTTTTCTGCTTTTCAAATCTGTAAGGAATGCAAAGTTAAGCTGGCGTAAGACTGAGAGAGAATAATCATCAGATGGGTCCAAACAACTGTTGAAAACAGCCTCACTTAAAAACTGGCACCCAGTATTAGAGGATATTAAGAGCGGCAATTCAAGTAATCTGTTGATATCTTATGCAAAATGGAGACAAATGGTGATTCTAGGAGGAAAGAGATGCTCTTTGATCAGATCTTAAGCAAGCAAGGTTTCTAATAATTTCCCATGTCACAGGGGTTCTTACGGAAATTACTCTATTCATTATTTTATTGAGCAACTATTATGTGCTAGGCACCTTCTTGTTTGGAAATCCTTTGAGCATTCTAGTTAATGTGTGATAAACCAAGAACATCACCATTTTACAACCTGTAATGAATTAACGGATCTAGTCAGTGGTCCTTGACACTGCTAATATCACAGAAAGAAAGGCATTCTGACACTGTGTGCCTGAGGATGGGAGGAGAGAAAACCAAAAATAAAATCAAAGCTAAATTTGACCAAACCTCTAGATCCAACAATCAATCTACAGGAAAAATAGGGGAGAGAGGCTCATATTAAAGGATATTATGGGGATGTAATCAGCCAAATCTGGACAATGGAACAAACAAATCAATTCCATCAACAAATATCCACAATGAAAAAATAAATGACCAAGGGGAGGGGGCTCAGTTAACAAAGAGACCTTATTTAAATTCTTATCCAAATTATAAAAAAGGTTCTTTTTTTTCTGAAACAACTAGAAATCTGAACACTGACTAGTAAGAATTACGAATTCTGTAAAAATATGATTAAGAGATTCTAGTTATTTTTTTAAAAAAGGAGTCCTTCAGTTTTAGGGATTCTAAC